>NW_026535289.1:5674722-5968091 GCF_026225885.1 Hylaeus anthracinus | reverse complement strand
AGACATAGATACGAATAGGGTACGAATACTTATGGGACTGATTGTATATTCATCAAGGGAAAGTATAATCATATACCCATTTAAAACGTATTTGTATTTTGCACAAAGTTTGCCATCAAAACCACCATTCCTAATTCTTCATTCATAGAACTCTTTACCACCCCATATGCGGAAGCGTAAACCTAACAGCTAATGGAGGCGAGCATATTCAACGTCGAGTAGCCGCGCGTAACAGCGTCTTAAACGAGCCCTCCTCGTACAAACTTTTACCTGGCAGATTAATTTTCCTGCAGGTATCCTGTAAGTCTGTCTTATCCTCCCCCGGTATACTGTAAGTCTGTCTTAGGAGACTCTAAGTCCCGGAAGATGTATATCCTACCTGATCCCCGAAGGAAGGGTGAAAGGGATTCACTCGGTCGGACAAAAGTCGGTGACTCCACGGTGGAGCGAGCCGCGTCGAAGTTGAGAAGCAAAAGGTGCAATTAGATGGGAGAAAGTTTCGCGAAGAGGTCCCGATTAAGTCGCGATCGATCGACGTTTTAAAACTCTAGACGATTCCTCGTGGGCGCGAAACGGGGAACTGCGGCGTCGAATCGAGGGCCATGAATCTTCCACGAGTTGGCCAACGATCAGCATCGCTGACATCGAAATTACCGTGGGCTGGTTGGTCCCAACGTATCATTAACTCATCGTGGCCAATAACAAGTCCGCGAACACGTCCGGGGGAGACTCGAGGGGGCCAGTTCCGATTCGATTCGATTCGAAGCTTCCCCATCCGTTTTCTCGTGAACGGTACGATAAACTTCGAAGTACAATTTCTCTGTCCCGTTCTTTTCTCCGTCTCCATGGCCTCCAGGACACGCGACAGCTATTATATTGGCTGGTCCACACGGTGGCGTTCGCCCCTCGACACCCCTCGCGCTGCCACGCTTTATCGATACCAATAAGGGCCACGGCAGGTCGTAGTTCTAACCTGGCCATCGGATGGGTATCTAACCCAACCTAACTTTCCGCGAGGTGCTCCCAGAGAACGCAGGTGGAGACGAACAGGAGCACGTACAGGGTGGGATTCAAAGAGGAACCCGAGTCATTCGGAGCTGACCTTTGCAGTTGTTAAGAATTTTGTTGCAAAGAAGGTACAGAGTTACAATTTTACACGGGTGGTTATTTATAAGGGTATGAAAAATTGAATCTTATTATGGTAAAATAGCATCCCTGCTCTGTTGACAAAACTCGATAACGTAGATAATAATAAAGAGCACAGCAACGTAGTTTACAAAGCCTGGTGTATCGCTAGCTCAAGATCTTGGAAGGTGTTAATAATAGAGTGGATACATCCTCACACTTTTATAACCGCTTAAAACTCATTACTATAAAGAAAACTCGATAATGTAGATGATAAAACAGGACACAACAATCTAGATCGCAAAGCCTACCTTGGAAGCTATTAACAATGAAGTGAATACATCCTGACACTTTTGTACCCACTTACAACTCATTACTATGTAAAAGAAAACTGATCATTTCATTTAAGAGAAAAGATAATTCGCCACATCTTCATCTACAAAGAATCCACTCAAATTATATCCTCTAATTAACCGTCATCAACGGTTTCCGAGATGACACAAGGTGAAAATTTAAACAGAGCACCCTGTATGGAGAGAGAGAAGGCGGGGGGGACAAAGAGAAGCTGAAGCTTCTGCAGTCTCGCCAGGTTACTCCTGGAAACGTCGCCCGGTGACTTACAAGGAGAACTGGAAGACCTGCCAGTCGGAAGTTGCCAAGTTCTGGAGGGTATCATCTTCGTGACAAGCTGTTACATACGAGCATGTATATAGGCATGTACGGCACGGTACGGGACGATCGAGATCGTTCGGTGTAAAACATCCACTAAGGGAGATAATCAGGAAGCGAGAACCGAGGCGCACCGCGATACCATTGTTCGCTCTGACGCCATTACTCGGTCGATCCTTCTAGTCCTATTCGAAAGATGAATCTTCGAGCGAATGGATGGCATTAGATGCTTAATCCTTAAGTAGGCGCAACGAAGATCTAGCGGACCCCCGCTGAGGGTAAATTATGCGCTGCCCGATATAGCTCGGCTACTTCGATGATACGTTCCTTTCTATAACTGACTTGGCAACTAGCACTCCATTTTTTCGCACGATGAAAACGAGGTTCTCGAATACTTTCATTCTACCGTATCGGTGTAATTAGAGTAAATTAAACTTCCCTAGGCACAACTGAACAATCCCCAGTCACAGGTTTCTC
This sequence comes from Hylaeus anthracinus, assembly GCF_026225885.1. Lineage (NCBI taxonomy): Eukaryota > Metazoa > Arthropoda > Insecta > Hymenoptera > Colletidae > Hylaeus > Hylaeus anthracinus. The sequence continues at coordinate 5,965,820 of NW_026535289.1, read as the reverse complement.
TTTAGATCACCTGTGCACAATGTCTTCCAACACGCTACACCTATACAAACATGATATACAGTTACTGCCATAAATATTCGGTTCTTCTATGTCTACTGAAGAAATTTGTTTAAATTATATGGTAGGCTCGATGTTCCTAAGTGTATGTTTGCATAAATATGGTGATGTATATACATATACATATATTTTGAGTGGGGCGATTTGCACCATTGTCGAACCCGACGCTGCTCGAAATTCAACAAAGTTGCAACGCTCAGAAGTACAACAAAGCGGCAACTCAGAAGTTCGGCAAGATGTGACAAAGTCCGAAAAAATCGACCGGACTTTGCAACATTGTTGTAGTTCTGAGCGTAGCAATTTGCAACATTGTCGAACCTGGCGCTGCTCAAAATTCAACAAAGTTGCAACGCTCAGAAGTGCAACAAAGTGGCAACTCTGAAGTTCGGCAAAATATGACAAAATCCGAAAATATTCAGACCCATACCACCCACTAAAAATCGACATGGACTTCCCAGGGAACCCAATATTATTCAATTTAATCAAACTTCTTCAACAGACATGCATGGCACGAATATTTATGGGATTGACTGTATACCGCGAAACCGCATTATACAGTGACATCGTTCGAGGTTCAAGCGCAACCACCGCGAGGAGAACGCGAAATCACGGGTGGAGATCTCTGAACAAGTCGACGGGAAAACTCGAACCCCCCCCCCCTCCACCCCCTCCACAACGTGGAAGACTGAGGTGTAAACAGGTTGAAAGAGTAACGAGCTCGCGGAGACAAAAGGGTTCTTGATATTCCGCGAATAGAAGCCGTGCGCAGGATGAAAGAAAGTGGATCACGATCTTCTCGAAACACCGCGAGTCCCGCCTAAAAGGAAAATTGCGAGGGAGACCAAGGTTTCCCGCGCGAGTGGCCAGAAACTATTCGTCTCCGTCGTGCCAGTGGACAAGAGACGCGGAGGTCGGGCAAAGGGTCAGGTAAATCGAGGTCAAGCGACTTCGCCCGGGATCCTCAGCCCTCGGATCGAGATCTCGCTGTTGGGAGGATCAAATGTTCCGAGGATGGAGAACTCGGTACTCAAAGCAAGATAGATGGAGAGATAAGTCATTTATCCTCGGTGATGGTTCTTTGTTAAATACGAGTATTTGCCAAACTATCGTTGATATTCGGGATTTAGTACATTTTCTGTCGCGAAGAGGTCTTGACGGCCATGCTAATAGGGAAGTAGCACACCAACACTAGGAGATGATGTGTTAAACATAATTGGAATGATTGATGAAAGGTGATTGGAAGTCGATGGGTTCCCTAGCACTTGATTTAAAAAACATTTCAAGCAATATGATCTTTCTCTATTTTTAAGTTTGTTCATTACTGTAATGTAAGAGAGAGTATATTTTCTGTCGCGGAGAGGGCTTGAAGACATGCTGATAGGGAAATGGTACACCAACACTAGGAGATGATGTGTTAATAATAATATAATTGGAGTGGTTCGTGAAAGGTGATTGGGAGTCGATGGCTTCCCTAGTACTTTATTTAGAAGACATTTCGACCATTATGGTTTCTCATCAGTTCTTACAGTTTGTTCATTATCGTAATGTGAGAGAGAAAATGCACGTTGCGAAGAATATTACCATGTACACAAGTAATCATATTAATTTCATTAATTTAGTATGGTTAACTAATGACTAACTAAGAGATCTCTGATTCCTTGCATTCGATATCTTTGTATTAGCCCTTTGAGTGCCAGAGGGAATTATCATACATATCCCAGAAATACCAGACAATTTTAAGCAAAGATGCATGATTGTAAACAAAAATGTATATTTCGGTCAATTTTATTTTAAGGTTCATGAGATTTGAAATAAAATTGAAGGGTACAAATATATCTATGTGCATTAGATATTGACGTTATTTTCGTAAAGCAAAATTGATTTTTCAATGAATCATTGCATTTACAGCTTCGAGCAGCGATATGTAGCTCTTTCTACAAGGGTATGGAGAAACGATATATCGCTCCTTGGCACTCAAAGAGTTAAATAGAAAACTCTTCCAGTAGCAATCTCAAACATTCTCGGCAAAGAACAAATTTTCTTTACGATACTACAAATTGCAAACACAATAGAGAACCATCAACGCAGAGACCCAGAAACGATCAAAGCATCGCGTTTGTAGCTTAAGGAAAGCCATGTCTCCTGTAATAATAAGAAATATAGGCCACAGAATTCGGGAACGATCAATGTCACGTTCAGACGACTTCGTCTTTGATTCTCAAAGACTTGCCCACCATCCTCCCAGTGATTCCATTTGCCCTTTCCCCAAATGAAATGCTTCGGGGGCATCATCTCTCAAGTAAAGTGCCAGAAAGGTTAAGAACCACTGATCCGAGGTGACAAGGGGGAGTTAGCATCGAGGAGGACGCTGAGGAAGAAGGCAATCGCGCAAAGAGAGGTCAGGTATTACAGCTTGACAAGTTGATGCATCCCTCCAGCCTTCCGTATCGGATTTCTTGAAAGCACTATAGCGGAGAAGGATCTTATCGGGTTCCCCCGGCGAGCAGGGAATCAACGATAGCAGATCGACGTGCCGGCTTTTCAAATTCTGCCGTTGAGTCGATTTTACAGTAAACACGCGTACGACGGGAAACACAGGATCACGGATCGGTCAAGATTCTTCCACGGGATCGTTCGCGAGAGCTGGAGTGGCCTGGTAACAGTCGCGACTCTCTCGAACGATGAAATTGCATGCCAGTCATTCTGCAAGACGATTAAAACCTTCGAGGCACCTGAAGGGAAAGTGGCCGGAGAAGTAATCTTCGTTCAGACGATATACATAGTTGCATAAACATGAACTGGTTATCTGTTTTATTATTTTTATATGTATAACCTTCATTATTCGTGTGCACTTTTTGTCTTTAACTGAGGAATCTTAAACTACTGCGGATGTTTATGCGTTTGGGGCAAATGAAAATATGGGTAAATAAACATGTGCACAGATATAAAAATATACGACAATAATATACATGTTATAGAGTTTAGAAAGTAAGACATATTTTTATTTATATTAGCTTCAATTCTTTTTCTATATGAATTTACCTTCATAGTACCTTATAATACACATTTTGTATTTTTCTATAGATATGTCTTGTATCTACAACATTTTAAAACACTTTTTGTTACGTTTGGGTATATATTGACTTCAATACTTTTTCAATATGCATTTACATAAAAATAACGTTGATCTTCGTATTACCTTTTGATATACATTTTGTATTTTTCTATAGTCATGTCTTGTTTGTACAACATTTTAAAACACTTTCTGTTAGGTCTGAATATCAATGAAACAATCAAGAAATATCTGCTTGCAAATTTAATAAGAGTTCTCTATTCTTTCCATAATATAATAACGCGATGTATTTTCTCGGTCTAAGGGGCAATTCTAATAACGAGCTGTGCAATTTAAGTAACTCATTTCACGACTCTATTTGTAGTCCGTTTCCATTCCTCCTCGTCCGCCAACTAGAGAAGGGAACAAAAACAACCGAGACGGCTTCTTATTGCGAATTCGGCTCGGTCACGGGAACAAAGTCGGTCAATCCGTAAAATCACGAGCATTACGCTCAAGAAGCGGCTCGAGATTTACTGGGGTGTGCCGTGGAAAGGAAACTGGCAAGGACGGTGAAGAAATTGGAAGACGAATTCTCGCAAATAACTGGAAAGGTAAAAAAAAAAAAGAAAGAAAAAGAAAAGAAATAAAGCGAACGAAACGAAATAAAGGGAAAAAAGATCGAGGAACTTACGATCGGGGCTCGTCGATACTCGTCTTGTTATAAATTGCGAAAGATGCTCCGGGAGGGATACTCGCGATTCTTGCTCCTAATTTCCTTACATTCCGATGGAATACAACTTTCTAATGATAGGAATATTTCGTAGCTCGAGAACCCTTAGATTTGAGAAAGGAAAGTCCGCGAGATCGTTACTTCGAGCGCCGATACTTCAAGCAGCTGTCGCAAGATAAATGCTAGATCATTTACTGGAAATAGATTGCTTCGAAAAAATACATGGAAATAACTACGAGCTAAAAGCTGAGAGATCATAACGATACTAAATATGGTTCTTATCTCTTCTTTCGTCCTTTCCGACGTGCTCAAAATTCTCGTCTCCGGTTCATACACAACGGTCGTAAATTTGATCAAATCTCTCCCCTGTTTGAAGAATCTGGCTGGCTCGACACGAGAAAGAGATGGATCTTCAACCTTTGTTGCTTCATCTAAAAGCCTCTTAACACCGGTTCTCCTACCTACTTTGCCAATCTCATCCGTAACAATCTTTCGTATCAGTCCGCTAACTCTCATCTTACTCGTTCACAGTTAGCTATTTCTACTGGACTCCATCACACGTCCAAAGCTTCAGCTTTCGCCCCAGCACTTTGCTTTCAAACTAGATCATTCATCATTTATTCACCGTAACATTGTTTCACTCTTCTTTTGAGAAATACCTAATCGGTAAGGTAGCGCGGACTGCAGGCAACGTAGTGCATTTTGTCGGTAAGACTCGGTAATGTAGAATCCTAAATGATCGAAGGGTTTATCGATAGAGTGTTCTACCTTACCAGCTGGATGATCTGCTTTATCAATCTTCGCGTTCCTTATCACCCTATCAATAGCTTCCAAACTTCTGGACGAAAAAAAAAAAACGACTCAATGTCGACACCATCGACGACACGCATTTGACTCGCGAAACGGCCAGGACTATTTCACGCGTGCTCGTCGAGATTTATTCGAACGATGAAGGAAAATGGGCTCGAGAACGGCCCGCAGGAGCGTGCGGAATGAAATAGGGGCAAGCAAGGAAGGAAGGAAGGAAGGAAGGAAGGAAGGAAGCGCGAAAGAAAAGCTAAAGGTTTTCTCATAGGGGTGGCGAGAGGTTGGGGGGTGAGGTGAAAAGCCACCGGAGAACTCCAGCAGTTTTATCGGGTGAATTGTATCGGTGTCAGACGTGCCGAGTCCCGTCGGACTGGATTCCTCTGGCCCTGCGGAAATTACATTCTCCAATAGAACGTGGCGGCGCAAAGGAAACGCGGCAGAGCTACGAAAACGACTGGAGGGAAGAAAGTAGCGAAGGACAGAGACTCCCGTGGCACTCTTCTTCGGGCGCGGCGTTTCGTTCGGCGATCGCCATGCTCCTGGAATTAAATTCTTCGAAACAATGTCTCCGATCCCGTGGATGTGCCCGTGTCGCGCTAGGGGCACGGGGGAGAAAAAACCAGGTCGATCTTCCAGTCGGGATTACCGAGGTCGGATACGCCAGTGATTGCGTCGATTGTACCTAGCCGGAAAACAATGTTCCCTAAACGATTTCGAAATTGAATTCGAGCCGGAAACTGGGCCGACACGAGTGTGAGTCGATTCCCAACGACCCCGCGTTGGACGAACGCTTGCCGATACGAGTGTTCCAGGGAAATTTAACATTAAAAATAGAAGCATTGTCTCGAGAGAAGTCTGTTGATTGACAGGGAGGAATATTTTTCTAGTAGGGTTTCTATATGTATAGGTGTGAAATTTTCCTTTCAGTGCTTATTAGTATCTTAGTCGATCATTGAGTCGATAGAGCACTTCATTCTGATAATAATGTAGATCACAAGAGCAAAGTCTATAAACCAAAATCGATCTCTAAATATTTTAGGATGAATGCATCCTGGCACTTTTTTTACTGAAAGACTAAAAGAATTTATTCTGAAAGTTAAGCGTCACAGAAAATGAATTTGAATGTAATACTTGAACTTTGATGAACTTAAAAAACTAAATACAAACAATAAATGTTTCAATATGTAGTTTCAAATAGAATCTAAACAAAATTTAATCGCAGTAGAAATTTTCAAAAGTATTAGTCTGGTGGTGAACGTGTAATACTCACACCTCACTATAACGAACTAATAAATGAAAAGGGGCTAACACATGCATCGAAGAGTTTTTCTAATGAAAACAGCGCGTCCGGAAATTTTGTCCCACGTATGGAAAACACGGTAACTTCATTCGTGTTGTGTCAGAAGTGCACTTTAATTCTGCGTAAATTATTTACTGGGAGGCTGGGATCCCATGCGACACGGGGAGCGCTAGAAAAGAGAATAAAAATTACTTCCAAAAAGCAACGTGCTCGTCGACCCCTCAACCGTTTTCAGGTTCTATCTCGACGCAGTGGTGAATATATAGTTGCGATCAAAAATGGACTTTCAACCATCCCTTATGAACTTGAGGAAAGATTGTACCGTACTTCTCTAAACATACTTTCTAAAATTTCATTTTATTTCATTTAATTCTGACCATTCAGTCCAAAGAAACCGACTGCATCGCCCAACAAAGTGATTCCGCTAGCATTCTATACAAAAACATTTATATTTTCAATACAAATAACCACTCTTTCATAAAAATTGGCAGAAGCACTCTTCGAAGAATATACTTTCAACATACCCACCAAACATTCGTATTGGACATTCGGTATCAGCAAAAAAACATCCCAAACATCTCCATTCTTTTCGTCTCAAAGATACTATTCCTTTCTAAAACTGTTTGGTCTCGTTTTACGTCTTTCGGCAAGCAGTTAGGTTCTCACCGATCGTTCCTGAACGTCCTCCATGAATGACTCGAAAAACTGTTGTCTGCGGTCCCCGAAGCTGAAAGCCGCGGAATCTGGGAATCGCGGGCGAAACGCAAAGCTGAATAGAAGTAACGCGACACAAAGGCTGTAACGGAAGTCCCGCGCAAATACGGTACCTCCTCTTCTGGTTTCCCCCGTGTATCTTCGCGAGGCGATTCATCAGGCTCCCGCGTGTTTTATAGACTATATTCCGTGTTATATATTTCGGAAAATCCGCAGAACGGCGGGAGTGCGCGGATAATGAGGATTCTCCGGGGCAGCGAAGCCCAAATTTTCACGAGCCACCATTTAAAGCGGGCGGAACAAGTAACCCGCTGGGCAACGCGACGGCGTTTTATTACAAAATTATTCCCCTGAATTATTTTCGAAATACGAGCCTTACGTGGCCAGATCGAAGAATATTTGGTTCTCACGGTTACTGGTTGGCTCGGGTTTACGCGAATTTTATAATGACTGGGAACAAGATAGAATTCAAAAACAAGTCAATACATGTATGGTTTGTATGTATACCTGTACAGGGAACTGGAGTATTTAGTATGCATTATTTAATGATATTTTACTTTTAGGGGGACTTAAAATTAGAATAACCTATATTTTATATCGTGCAACCTATCAATAATTCACTGTAACTATTTTAACCTGCTCTCTTTAGAATTCTTCCCTGTTGTTTTTGCCTCACTTTTTAAGAAACTGTCTTTCCTCGGGAGGGCTCCATTAAGCAGAGTCAAAACGTTGTATGCCTTCTTAATATTCAGTAAACAAGGAGGAACCTGAAGGATTAAATTCTCCTCCTCATCTCGACCATAATTAATATTATTATAAGCTGCAGTCGAGAGGATTGTAGGTGCTACAAACTCGAACAACTTGTTCATCTCTATAATTTACGTGCTTTTATTTTTTGTTAAAAATGTTGCTCGGCTTTCAGCTCGAAGCGATGGTTTCTCGTTGCTCCTATTTTTTACCGAGTCTGGCAAAACATCCTATTTTTCCAGATTGTATGGTACTAGCAAAGCTTGACACAGTACCTATTATTATACATTCTACTAATCTTCATTACGAAATATACAGGGTCTGGCGTTGAAACGATTATAGGCTGGGAAAAGTTTCTGCGATACCATTACAGATTTGTATGCGTGCGCGCAGTTTCGCTTCTTTTAAAAACTCGACCTCGTATTTTTGACTAATATGCAAAGCAACGTTGCTTTTCATTCTTTACAAATTGAATGCCTGCGCATAAAACTCGCGAGGTTAAGAAATATTTTAATTTGAAGGTTGAAAAACATGCGTGAGTGCCTTGCTCTTTACAACATACGACACACGGTGCAACGCTTACAATGAGAAAAATGGTAATAATTTGATCGAGAATATTGTATTTAGATACTTCTATGTTGAATATTTAATTTTTCAAGAGAAAACATTTGCGTTGCCTTTTATACTTTAATTATTTCTGTATGTTGAGAACGATACGTCTTAAATAATTATAACACCGAACGTGTGTTCTGCGGGTATCAATTATTTTTTAATAATGACACATCTGAAACTAGGAGGCTGATTGAATTAATAATTAAAGCAGAGAGCTTCGTGATCAACGTATATCATTTGTTGCTCGAACGCAACTGTCGAGTTCTACATTGAAGATAATTATATATTTCATTTTAATAAAAAGCGAATTAATATAATTACCGATCTTGTACTTTCAACGTATTATAGAGTGTAAACAAAAGTTTTATATTCAATTAATATTTCCAGCCACTATTTATGAAAAAGACTATGAATAATACTGTAGAATATATTTGTTCCCATCTACCATGGATGATTCAGTAATGTTTAAATCAATTATTAATATTTTCAAAAGACTTAAACAAAGTCGACATACTACATCGAGATCTTCCTTAAAATATCATATGGTGTCCACAAAAGAATTAATACGATAATTCTAAAAAATGTAGCTTGAAATGAAGCGAAAATAAAACATAAATAAATCATTTTCAGAATAAACGAATTAGGGGATGAGAAGAGAGTGTAGAAGAAAATGGAGGGCTCAAGAAATGCGTCAGTGGTTGGTTATTAGGTTTGCCTACAAAACGGGAAGACTCGTGAAATGTGCCGACGTACGAGGAACAACTGGAGCAAATGCAGATTCTCGTTTAGAATGCGAGGCGTGCCGCCTAATCCGAGCCGTGAAACGCTTTGTAGGATATTCGTCAGTGGAATGCACGTGCTCGTCGAGGACAGGGAACATCGACAAAACGTTGCATCGGTGGAAGACGCGCTTAAATCTTAGCAACTAATTTAGAAGCGTGCCGTTCCCAACAGTGGCAGAAATTACGATGGGTCTCTCGGTGCCTCCCAATTGTGGCTCGGCACAGTTCGTTATAAGTCAGCCGTTCGTAAATCGTGCGCTTCCGGTCGGCTGACCTGCGCCAATCACCCATACCTTGAGTACACGCTTACATCCGCCTTTTCTCCTTATTCCCCATCACTAACGAGGAATTACGCGGAATCGAAAAAGAGAACTCGTATGCATTTGCATTCGAGTATTTTCTTATTAGCCCTCTAAGTTTCCACTGTCCCGATTCGAATGTAGACGAAATAACTTGAGGCCAACGGGGACGAAATCGTCATCGTGCGCTGGCTCTAAAACTTCTGTTTCTGGAAATAACTAAGTTCATTTCGTCCGATTGCTACGAATCAAGATTTATTAATACATAAATTTCAAGTGGCTAAATAATTCCACATTGAGGCAAATTTAAATCTTGCACTTTTAGTTGCGTTTTTATTAGCTTGTAACCTAGAAAGTGTACAAATATTAGCTACCTTCCTAAATTAGCCTAGAGCAGTCTTTTATTCTTAAATTATCTATAACAATCGTGTCAGACCCGAAGATAATTTAATGTATTAAAAGAAGTGAATGCAGTTCTAATTCTTTAAATTGTTCCTTGAAAATTATGCTCCTGCAAATTGCGTCTTCGCCACGGTGCTAGCTGCTATTTTTTAAGCTTTTAATTATCGCGGGAAATTCGTTAAGAACCTCCGTCTGAAACAAAAGGGACGTAGTCCCGTTGATTCTAATTTCAAATTTCCAGCCATTCATTTCCCGGCCTAAGTATTCCGCTGCCATACTTTCTGACGTCAAGGAGTATTTAATTCATTTCCCTTTGAACATGTCGAGCGTCTCTGGTACTATCGCGGCAGCGTTTGCACAAGCGCTGACAGCGATTCTCGGTTCGTTAGGGACGCACAGTGCGCGCCGTATAATTGGTTCGGTTCTTTCTTTTTTTTTTCTTCCCCTCTAAGTCTTCAAATAGATTTTTTCACTTCTCTCTTTCAGCGCTCTTATGTTTCTACTTCGACGAGCGCGGCCCCGTCGAGGGCGATTTTCCTTTTCACGCACGAGTTCGTCCTTTGCAGACTCAATCTTTTTCCGAAAGACTGTCGAACAGATTCCCAGACGTACCCCGTGCCCACCGTTTCCCTTGTAATCTGATTCTTCGACGGAAAACTCTTCGCGTATAACTCGATTCTAGAAATGACGAATATCTTTTCTCGAGTCGATGGACAATCTTTGAGTACAGAGAAGTAAACGGTATTAAAATCCATGCTGGAAACTTCTGACCAGAGTGGTAAGAAAAATGTGGAACCTTCTTTAAGAATGAATTCATCTCGAGAAAAGGAATCGAAAAGTCCTTTACCATTTTGCAATCAGAAGCCTCTTTACCTAGATACGAGGAATTGGAGTTTGCTAATGCGGCATACGGCGCGCGCTGTTTTGACAGCAATCAGCTGATTGGGGTGCTGCGCAGACGCGCCATTGCACGCGGGAGTCACGTGATAACTTCGAATGATTGTATCTCGAGAACGAAACCTCGGATTGCAAAATGGGAAAGGACTCATCGTTTCATTTTAACTTAAAGAATTGATCCTCAACATCCTGTATCTCCTATATCCTCTTTATCCGAAAGATCGATCCCCGACTAATCCCATCAAGCTCGTCTTCCTGTCAGTGATAATAATATTGAAACACCGGCCGATACTTGTTCGTTCCTCGCGAACATTTTAGCACCACGTACACCGAATTTTGCAAGGATATAAATTTTGTTTCGAGGCCAAGTCGCCGTTCGAAATTCCCAATGAATTTCCGACGGTCCGTATCGCAAGTACGCGCGACAAAACGAATAATTTATCGCCCGCTGCCAGCGGCACACGCCTCTTCTTCCCGAACAACTCCTCGAGGAATAATTCAATCTCCGCGAACCAGAACGATCGAAAGTTTCGAAAAGCGCGTTCTTAGAGATTTCCGCGATGGCTATTGGCGGACGAGCACCACGACCGACGAACCAATCCGTGTACGCCCGCCGATCCTCTCACCCTTCTATATCATAGCAATTTTACGCCCGAGCAGACGCGCCGTTACGAAGCTCACCGAACTCGCTCAAGAACTTGGAATGATTTGTACCGCGAGCCTGACCTCACACCCAGAGGCCCCCCTTTGACCCGTGTCTGCCGACAGGGCTTCGTCTTAATTCGAATTCAATCCTGATTCGATCCCCCAACCACCGAATCTACAGCTTTGAGGTGATTATATCATATTTGAGATTTGTTATGTATGTATTTAGGTAGAAAGGTGTGCTGAACAATATGTCATCTGTTTATTTTGGAAGAGAAGAACACGCGAGAGCGTGATTGCGCAAGCGTGCAATCAGCTGACTGCTTCCAAAATGGCACGCGCTGTACACCGCATTAGTAAACTTCAATTGCTCGTATCTTAGTAACGAAGCTTCGCATTGAAAAACAGCAAAGGACTTCTCGTTTCCTTTTTTCACAAGGAACTAACTCTGACAGCAGGTTGTACATTTTTGCCAACACCCTGTTCATAAGGCCCTCGCGCACTGACCAAACTTGCAACAGTCGAGGTTCTACCGCCCCTTCTTAATCCAAAACCACAAAGGACGTAACTATGGCTTCTGGAATACAAGCATCCTCGATTCCACGCATGCCGCACTTAAAGTATTTCATTTGGAGTGCCGTTTGAGTTAAACGCAGCTTTCTTCCGTGCTTCGGGGTCTTTAACGTCCGAGGGAGTTCGATGAAAGAAGTCTCCTGCCTCGGAACGCTTCGAGACGTCGTTCTCGAGGAGCAATATACTTTCTCCCCGAGCCGCGACACCGCTTAATGCGGCGTAACGTTATGAGACGTAAATATTAAAGGACGGCGCAGCGTCATGCGCGTGGACCCAGCAGTCAAAGCAAAAGATCGCCTTACGAGAGCGCGACGCCGGCTGAATGTAACGGCGTGAAAACTTTTACGTGGGTTAGAGAGCCAGCGTGGAACGAATCGACAAACCGTGGAACAAACGTGGAAACGCATCAAAGGAAAACACGGTGAGAGCGAAACTACGCCTGGAAGCTGTTGTTTCAGCGGTCTTTTTGGCGGGAAATCAGTCGAAACTGAGTGGAAGAGAAACAGCACCTTTCGAGGGGTGAAAATTGTTGATGTTTGAGAATTTTTTCGGGCGATACCGAATGTCTGATGGAAATGTTTCCTGAGTGTGTTTATAGTACATCCTTTGAACAATGTTTCTACCAATCTTCGTGAGAATATGTCTACCTGTACTGAAACTTCCGAAATTTTTATAAAAATTTAAGTCCCAAGTAATTCATATGCCCGTTTAAAAATGTCAGCGATACCAAGCTGCTTTATTCGCGATGCTGCGCGCTGATCTACAGAACGCTCTCAAACTACGTGAGCGAACTCGGAAAGCGTGCCCCTGAAGATTAAAAATGTCCAGCGGATGCGGGATCTTGGACATTTTCTTGCCCGGTTACGGATACTCTTCATTTGCATTTGCATCCGCGTAACAGGGTCTAAAGTATTCCGGAATTTTTAAGCCCAGAAACCTTTCCCAAATAGGGGAAGTAGAAGAACGAACTTACTTGTTCTTGGAAACTCTTGGCTGTGTCTACGGACAAGACGAACGCTTTTGGTCTTACGCTGGCGGAGTTCTTCAACGTTGCCGAACATTTAAGTGCAAAGGATATTATAATACTTTATTCACGTCCAGAAAGGAGCTGGCCAAAACAGCCAAAGATCCCAAAGACTCCGTGGAGCGTCATGCAATCCAATATATTACTGCAACGTCTGTTATTCATGGATTATTGAAGTTTAAACTTACATTTTTCTTGTATCATTTTAATCTCTTCAATATATAATAATATTTGATCGCATAATTTGGTCCAGATGGTGTAAGGATAATCGACGCAACGCTTGGAAAAATGATACAATTTCTCGAGCCAACTGCGCGATTCCTGGCGACGCAGGATCCCGCCAAATTACGGAGTCGGAAGAGAAACGGGACTTCCGGTCCTGGGAAGTTCTCTCCCATTAAAGTAACTCAGTTTGCGACGTTTACGAACGAGAGTAGCCGAAGTTCCGAGCGTGTCTAGCACTTTGCTACGGGCAACGTATGTAGACCAGGCGGTGTTCGCACGCATTCCATCACGCGCCTTAATCCTCGCGGATTTAATCCTCGAAGAAGCGCCAGCTCGCAACTGGCGCTCGGCTAGGATACTGGAATCGTTTATGGGATATTCGTGACCTCCTTCAGCGTGGCTGCAATCAGATCAAGAAACTCGAGGGCCGTTTGTGGAACCAAATGATAACCTAATTAAGGTTCTGAAAAAAGGTCTATCAGGAAAGCATTGTTAACGAAATATAAATTAAAAGGTGAAAACTGGATGCTCATTTAAAATAATAAAGTAAGAAGAATGTGATATCTTGAGTAAGTAGAACAGAATTTTTTTGCTAACTCGTAGGCCTTCGAAGACTGATGAAAATGTCTGACACAATGGAACTTGCAACTTCTTCCAAGATTATCCTCTCTTTGAAGAATGGTTTACCTTAGCGACCGAGTGCCCTACATTATCGAATCTTCCCGACAGAGTGTTCTGCGCTATCGACAAAGCGTTCTGCATTAGTAATAGAGTGGCTTGAATTATCGATAGAGTACTGTAGCATATCGACACAGTGCAATACTGGAAAATCAGGGTTTTTACTGCACATACAAAACGAATAGCACAACAGAAATTCGCTTTTCCCTGTAATGCGCGCGAACGGGATTGTCAAGAAAGTTCCCGACGAGATTACGTCTGTAAATAAAGGGGTTGTATCTAATTTAGAGGTAGCGCGCGTAAAGGGTGCAAATTACACAAACTGCTAGGTGTCAGAGAACCTTGAAGTCGAGGGAATTTATGCTCGCTAGGTGTTTGCGTTGTTTTGCCTTTTTCGAGAAGAATAACTTGGGCATAATAAAGGTTTTACATACTTTCTGTAATGAAAGTATTATTATTTTAGAAATAAGAATAACATTTAATATATAGACTAATATTGAAGTATTAGGTGTACCGAAAAGTAATGTCATTTCTTTTACATTAAATTCAGACAAATGCATTCATAATACATTTCTATTTTTAATCGATTATGTAATTATCCTCGTTATGAACAACCTTTTGGCATTTAGTGTGCAAATATTCAATACTAAATGGTTAAAAATCAATGAGTTGATGAATGATAAAGAAGTATTGAGATTCACAGAAACGACATTAATTTTCGGTTCACCTAATATTAATTATATCAATATCTCCTACTACACGAAGTAATCAAAAGGCATAAAACGACTATAAGTTTCATAGATCGATAATAGTAATCAAAGTGTCCCTGAGTATCTTTTTTGCCGTTTGTATTCTTGCCAGCGCAGTCGATCGTTACACTTGCCCCAGATCGACTTTCCAATGGGTAGACAATGACAAACTTCGCGACAGCGCTGAAAGTGTCGAACACGTTTCCGAGATAGCCGGCGAGTAGCTATCGAGGCAAGAAGTAGTTGCAGGCCAGGAAGTTTGCGTAGCGGAATAATGTCTATTCGAGTAACCTTGATGCCGGATAGTTTCGAAATTAGTCCGACTACCTCACCGCATTCTGCTCCGAGCAACTCTTACAGCGGCGGCGCGTTCGATCCGCACCAGCTCCGCTTTCTCAATTACATCCAGGGGCGAGATTCTTATCTAGATAAAAATTTCAATTAACGAACAAAGGGTGAACAGGCCATCCGTTACTCGTTGCGTGAAAATTTGAATTGGAGTTAGAATTAAACGATAGAATCAAATATTTCGCGTTGCTTCGGTTCAAATGAAATTTTCTCTGAATTTTATCTGTAAGTATAATTAATGTACAACGTACATAATTATATTTCAAATATCGGATTTATGATTACGAACACCGTAGATCTTGCACGCGATTTGTTTAATATTCATTAACTAAATACTTTTACATGTACGGTTCTACGCCTTCGGTCTTCCTCAGATATAATTTAATTTGCATTTGCCTATGATAAAAATGTTTGATTTCATTATAAATTTAGTTTAAAACTTGCTACTGTTATAGAATTTTTAAAGGACTCAATTTTATCAGTAGAATACGTCGTACAGATAGTACAAAGCTTCTGATAAAGACCTGAAATTTAAGTTTCACATAAACCCTCTTCTGGATCTCATAGAAAGTTGGACACGTGTGACAAATTGTAAGACATACACATTCCATTGGAGAATGCGTCGACGGATGAGCCACTGGTTAACTTTCGACGACATTTCCACATCAGAGAACGACGCCAGCGAATGCCTGTCGTCGTGGCGCGAGCACATCTTTTTTCCTGCCGAGAGTCCTCTCCTTTTTGTCTCGAATCATAAAAGTCCAACGGAATCACCGAATCTCCTAGGGCGAGGAATTTCCCTTCATCCTCTCTTTCTCTCTTCTCCCTGTCCGCGAGTTTGAAAACTATCCGAAAAGTAAAACGCGTAGATGCCTTCTCGCTTCCTCCGCGCGAGGACTCCGCTGGAATCCATTTAACTTTTATGATGCCGTAGCAGGGTCTTTACTGTTTTTCGATGGACTCGTATTCTTCCACGGAGAAAACTGTGCCGAAAACTCCACCCTCCGGTCTGTTCGTCGGTCGACGTGCCGCGATTTCGATGTCGAAGAGTCTCGAAACGATTCTCGCCGAAAAAGAAGAAAAAAAAGCACAGGAGGAAAAAGGGCTTGGAGTAATTCCAGAGGTCTAGGAGTCGTGCAAAGGATATGGCATACGTCGACGAGCGCTGATCGGAAATTCAATCTCGCCGTATGAGAAGTGTTTTAACTTTCGATTCGTCCGACTCGAATTTTTCCCTTTCCTCGACCCGCATAAATGGGGAGGATTACAAGGAATACCTTGGCAGGATGCTGCATTCTTAGGGCCGGGTCAAACTGTGTATCCTCCATGCTGTTTATTTCTTTATTATGTGTCAAATCTATTCTATCTTTCGATTTATTAATGTTTATATCGAAGTCATTTTTCACTTATAATTTTATTCAATATCGAGTAAGTTTGTTTCTACTATGAAAAATTTCTTTCTTTATTTCAATGTATTTATATTTCTACATAATTTATTTCGCGCTTTTACGAAATCTCTCTTCTTCTAACAACATACAACGTAAAGTCGTTTTTTGAATCGTTATTGAAATAAATTTATACTTGTTGATACATACTTCGTGACTCGAATTCTGATTTTCATTCGACCAGTATCGTAAAGTAGCTCGTCTTCCATTTCGTATTCGAGATTCTCATCCGAGTAAGAATTTCCTCCATCTCTGGCCAGCAGCCGTAAAAAACTAAACGAGAAGAAGCTGCCGGCGAGCGACGTAAGGCGTTAGGATTGATAGATGGATCGGTAGCACGGTCAATGGGCGCTTCCTCCGCTCCCGGATGCAAGAAACGCGTTTGGAGATTAAATTCTACCACGCAATTACATAGAAAAATGATCGAAACGAAACTCGTAGAAATTTCGCACATGTGAACTACGCCAGAACCATTTTTTATATGCTTTCCCGAAGAGAAACTTGGATGATGAAAGCGGACGAGAAGAAACGTGGAAAGAAAAGCTTTTCCAAAATTGACTCGCGCTATGAAAGAATGAGGACGAGAAAATTGGATGTGAGACAGGTAGCTTCGTGTATCTATATCATTCAAGATGATAGGACTAATATTCTAGCTGGTAGCTGGGTTTACCAACTGAGTGTTCTGCTGCACCCACTCTTACCAACAAAGTGCCTTGCACTATCGACAAAGCTTCCTATATTACTTACAGAGTAACTCATAGCATTTTCAATGAAAGTAAATCACCTTGCAGATTATCGAAATAAATTAGAAGTTAAATCTTCATAAGAATTGAAGCATTGTACTATAAGGTCCATCGGGGTAGAAGCATCGTTCTATAAAACTCATAAGGCTGAAAATCGACCCACACAAATCCTCCTCGAGTCCCAACCGGCAATACTGATCCAAGATAGGCGACAATCCAAATCAAGACAACTCCGCCTATTATTTACAGGCAAGAGGCACACGGAACGCCGAGAACTAGGAAAGTTTAGATCATTCCGATAAAGGGAACTGGAGAAACCACGAAGCTGCGGGACACGTAAACCATAAGCAAGCGTACGTCGAAAGACGTACAGGTAGCAGGTGCATCTAAATGGGGCCTGCTCGGTTCCGGAATCAGTTCTAACGGTCACGTTTCAGTATTTATGAGCCTCCAACCCTCTTTCGCGCGGGCCACGGTCAACCATCGATTGGAAGGCAGGTAAGGATCGTTTCTAAACCAACGGTTGGTTCGCCGCACGTTCCTCGAGCGAGCGCCTCCGTTTTACTCGACTTACGACCGTGGACATTCGGATGGCGCAACGGAGGGAAGTAAAGTTTAATATAAGCGACGTCCGGAATGAAACATTATTTGGTAGGCGAATCAGCGCGCGAGAGAGTCGGGGGAAACGTGATCTTTGGAGCGGGAAAACTGGCGCAAGCAGATATCCGAAACGACGGGCTCGTAACGCGAAAGTAAAACACGGAATATTAATTGGAGGATTTAAACTAATTATCGCGGCGCTCTGATCCAATTAACGAGGCTGCACCGTAGTCGATGCTCTCCAGAGGCTTGCTCGCAGTTAACCGAATTACGAATTCTTTTGCGCCGCAAGCGCGCAACCCCTGATTTTTACATCGAAAATCAACGACGCGCCATTCTCCCTTTGAAGCCGTCGGTGGAATACTTCGTTGGATGTATAAAAATCAATTTCTCGATGAATTTCAAAAAGTAATGCACATCAGGAGTTAAAGAGAAGGGAGAGAAATGTTTCGTTCCAGAGGGTTGAAACATGATTTTCTTGAGCGTTGCTCCTCTTGTCCTCGATGGTGGATCTAGGCATCGAAAGGGCACTGGGTCGTGGAAAAATCAGCATTTTCAATAAAAATCCTGAACATTCCGGTGGCACGGTATTCTTGTCGATCAGATGCCGGGCGCTCAAAGCGTTCTAATTACTCGAGGCTGCCTAGTCATTAGTATGAATAAGTAAGCGTCCCCTTGCGACCGTGAGAAATTAAAGTCTTTTAATTAAAGAGCCTTTTTACGGTGAATTTAAATTGCCTGATTTCCCGGAGTCACCTCCTAGGACTCCCTCTTTTCCATACGGAGACACCCCTTGCCCTTCCCCTCGCCCCGTTAGTTACCACAATTATGTATACAAGGAGAACTTATCTACTCGAAGGAGTCTCACAATTAATTTAAATAATCCTGGTAAGCAGAGTAGTCGCCCTTTACGTGAATGATGTTTAAAAAAAAAATGTTGAGGGACCATTAGAAATGGTGGGGGTTGTTGGCAGTCTTGGAATCGCCGGGAGAAGCTAGGGAAGCGTCAAGCTTTTTCTTAGAGGAGTCGAATGGGAAAGACTTGAATAGACAACTGTTTAGACAAACAATGGGTGGAGATGGGGAATTTTAGATGTAAGTAAGCGCTGTTTTTTTCTTTGGTGTAAATAATGTATAGCTATTTTTATGTACTCCGCGACACTGCAACCAGTTACCTTAAGGTATCTTTAAGGTACCTTAAGGATTCGTAGTTTTCCTCGCGCCACTGTTTCGCAGTTCTCGTTATTTTAAATTAGAAGATATTTTACATGCTTGCGTTTTTAATAAACGTTGAAATTTGGTCCTGCGAGCAGTGTGTAATATCGTGTTTTTATATGAAACATGATCAGTGGAATATTACGTGTTCATTTGATATTTGGTCTCACGACTATTGTGTAACTATGTGTTATTTTATAAAACATGGCATCAGTGTAATATTACGTGACAATACGAAATTTAGTATGATGAGCAATGTGTATATATTTATTGAGTCAATTTTGCGTTCATACACAAATAATATAAATTTCTCTCTAAGTCTCAAGACGCCAGACAAAAGATGTTTTAAAATTAGTAACTACGGGAGTTTGACAACCAAGTGTGTTCGATTCCAGAAATAAACGAGACTTTGAAGTGTGCCAGGATTGCTAAAAATGGTCTGAAAATACTGAAGCATTCAAAAATCCGTGAATAATCAAACGAAAATTTTGTCTTAATATATTCCATCCGGACGAAGTATCGTCGCGGGGAATGACACGTTTAAAATAACAACGTACACGCTTATAAGTACCTGTCGGAGAAGACTTCGAACGGGAACAAAAAGATTGACCCAATTTCGTTCGAAAACGGCCCGATTTCCCAGGCTCGAATCAATCGATGGAACGTAATTCCAGTTATCGCGAATCGCGTGTATCGACAGTCGCGGAATTAAACCCATATTCAGAGGCGACACCGTAACTTAATACAATATCAACTGCGTTCTGACTATCTCTACAGTTGGGTCAACTACGATAATAACATTTCAACTTGTAGCAACTAGATACGCGATACCTACGGCGGGCGTTTCGGAGGACCGAAGGGAAGTTTCTCTCTCTCTCTCTCTGTCCAGGAAACCGATTTGAAGCTTGAATAAAACGCACCGATTCGAATTGATTCCCCGAAATTTCATGGTACACGTCACATCGCGACCACGTATCATCGAACGACTTGCCGAGAAAGAGAGAGAGCCTGCCCGCGTGTGTGTATGTGTGTATGCACTTGCTATTTGATCCTGCATATAGGATCAACTGTTCCACTTCAAAGGACCAGGCAGCGCGCATGCGAAACGGCGCTTTATGTTTGCGCTGTTCGATCGTGTCATTAGTTATATTTGTTACATACTTCGAACAATATTTAGTTAAGCGTAATAGGTATTTCGGCGAGCGACAAGGAAGGAAATAAATTAAGGAAGTGGTTTGAGACTTTGATCCACTTTGAGGGGAAATCTAATTTTTAGAAATTTATGTGTAAACAGTACGGCATCCTAGGAAAAATTTAGTTTCCACTTTATGATAGCTATTATTGTTTTATAAATATACCTATAAAGAAATTAATAATTACTGTGATTATTAATAGACTACGGATTTTATGTATTTACGGCGTATACTAATATAAAAAACATGCAAAATATACATAATTCATGTAGAATAAATTCTATTAATTAGTATATTAATATTAATATTCCGTTTTGCATATACATATGAACACACTTCTTGGTTATGTTCAGCATACATTGTCATATAAATTTCTACCATAAATATATAAAATCAGCAGTCTAATCACTCCCATAGAACTAGCTTCAGTCTACAATAAATTCCAAGGGAGTATTTCACTCAGCCAATCAGTTAAACTATATTTAAAAAATAGAAATGTGATTCCCCAGAGGATCTACCAACCACTTTCCAAAGATGAAGATCACGGGACAATTGCGCGCAGTAATAAATTTTCAGACCGGTGACGGGCGAATCCTCCGTGCAGAAATTTCAAAATCCACTCCCATTCGACACGTTCGCCAGCGGAATGCACCGAGTCTGGGGATTCCCCGACGACTGCCGCAAAACAGTATTTGCGTTGGCCACCCCAGCGCCTGCAGCCGACTTTTCGATTGTACGTTTCTCGTTCGCGCCAAAGTTTGGCGTCGTTTCAGCCAACGGAAGAATTTCGCTGGCGCTCCGCGTAAAAGTGTTTGACTTCGACGGATATCTCCGCGAGACGTACGCCTCTTCGACGGGAGACGAGTCTGTGCATGATCTCGCGCACGCTGGAGGACATTAAATATTTCCACTGGGAGGCGTCTTCCTTACCCTCCCAGGAAGAAAACGTTCAAACATTCCCTACCAGTCGGGGCGCCTTCACGTATGAATTTGAAAAATTCCTTTTTAAATGGACGCGGAAAAACGACACGAGTAAGCTCGAGTAAGAATGAAAGGGGAAATTGAGCCGGCGGAAGTCTACTTATGGGACGTAAACAATGTGGTGGACAGATATTGAAATACTCATATCGATGGAATCAATGATGCTCCAGACTATCGTCAATGATACATCCAGAAAAAGATAAGGATTGTCAATTTTAGGATCCAAGACACGAGGATACCCTCTGAATGCGCTTGTTGATATTTAGTTTAATATCACAGTAAATATCATAAAAAAAATCGTGAAGTGTTTTCATGAATGGTTTAAATGGCACACCAAATTTCAGTCCAATGCATCACGTATCTTTCTCCGAAAAAAATAGGAATTATCACCAATTTTTAACTGCATAGAGAGACCTACTGAACGCGCAAGGGTTGCAACACCCTTCGTTTATTATTAGAATGAATTACATGAAAAAATTCATGGAGCACCACCATAAGTGTATTAATTCTCACAGAGACTTTGAGTTCGATACATTGCGTAGTTTTCCCCCCAAAAAATCGTCCACACCAGTCATACAGAAACCTTCTAAACGGTTCCAGGTGTTTGTCATTCGACCAACTGGCGAAAGAAAAATGTGAGGGAGACTCGGTTTCATGTGTCGCGTGGAGACAACGAAAGAATCCCAGATATTTTTTATTTTTTGTGCCCAGACAGGAGGAAATCCCCGTAAGACGGTCGTTAATTTTGCGCGAGCCGGAGATGCGGCGAACCGACTGGAAGCCGCCAGCGTCGAGAGGGAATACCCAGACTTCGACGGACTTTGGATGCCTTAATATTGCATTCCTGATTCTCCCGTTCAGGGTAAGCAACACCCAATACCAGGCGGCCTGCGCGAGACGCCAGGTGAGCAACGGGTCGCGCCGTGCAATCTTCGATGTTCCGGTGTTGCGCGATGGGAAATTCGCGCGGGCCAATTTCGCGGATCCGGGACATACCGAGGAGAAAACGCGAGGATTCATGTAGCTGGCGATGAGCGACGAGCTCGGTTAGGATGATCTTCGACAACGTTCCAGAAGAATCTATCGTGAATGCAAAGAAGGGAGTACGTGCGAGGAATGTGCGACGCCAGGTGAGGCACACCTGACGGATGACGTGCCTTCTACTCAAGCATCGCGATATCGAGAGAGAACAAGTTGACCCTTTGTAATTTGAACTTTTTTGGGTCGAAGGTTCGTTCAATTCCTTCTGCGAATCGTTGAGACATTGATATGTAAAAGGAAACTGAGTCAAAGATTAGACCAATCAAACGGTCCACAGAAGCTGGAGAGCTTGTGTTCCTTCTGTTTTCTTTAAATACTGCAAATTTAACCCTGTCCCTGCTGAATGAACCACTGACAACTACCTTCTGTGCTAAAAGAATTTCACAATTTATTTCTGAATAAAAAGTTATATGACTCGGTAAACAAATCCTCCAGAAGTTAAGAAGGTTCCGTACCTGGCACTTCCTTTAACCACAGCATCTAGAATGGCGGTTGAAAGAGGGTCTTCAGCAGGGCTCGATTCTGGACGAAAATCCGTGCATTTGTACGGATTGTTTTTTGCGGGATCCCGTAACGAGGGTAAATTAAACTTGGACGAGCCGAGAGCTGGAGCCGAAGATCGTGACTTCAGTCGTCCAAATCGTTATCGACGTAATTAATGCCACCAGGTTGGGTCGGGTACAAGGGAAACGTTCCCCGATCGGTTCAGCCGGAGACCGATGAAATATCTCGTAATTCAGGGAAAGTTTCTCGCCCACGCGAGTGTAAAGAGAACGAGGAGACGGAGGAACGGGCAACGGAGGATGATTTATGGGGGAATAAAACAAGAGAGAACCGAAGGAGAGCCGCAGGTGAAATGAATCAACTTATGAATTTTAAACACGCATTCATCTGTAATAAAAAGAACGCACTCGCCTATAAAACGTCCGTTTACTTCGAAACTTGCATCGACGTCGAATTAATCTAAACGCGAAATCAATCCCCGTCGCTATGGGCTTTTGTCGATCCGAGGCTAAAGCGATGGAAAACATTTCCAGGGATGGGCAAAATTGGACACAGATTTCGAAAGATGGATAGAAGGCGAGCGATATTTTATTCGTCGCTGTATGGGAAGGTAAACGGAGCCTAGCCCTAATTTCAGTTTCATGCGAATAGGTGCGAAACGATGCAATCGAAAAAGGGATAAAGAAAGGTTTAATTCAACCGTTTCGAAATGGATGGGGCCATCGATAACCTACCATAAAAAGAAGGTGAGTTAGTAAGAAAAAAGGAAAGAACAAATTATATATAAAACGACTTAAACGATGGATCGTTGCAAAATCGATAAATATAAAAAGGCCATTTTGTACGTTTACCAACAGACACGAGTTGCATTGGACAAGCGCCGGGAATAAACCGTTGTACGTTATTTTCGTTTGTCATTTATTACCCGAATAAAGTTTCGCCCATCTCTGGCACTGACCTACACACGTCAGGTATTTCATTGGAAATCCACGCTGGCGCGACCCAAAGTTGAAATGTACGAGCGAACGGCAGACGGGACAAGTCATGTCGGGGAGTCGTAAACCGTCTGCAGATATCGTCTATGGAGCTCATCTATCACGACGGACGACAGTCGTATCGTGAAACGCGAGCACGGTGTCCACGGACAGGCGTCATTAACATCGTTCGCGATTAAGTGACGATCCCCGTACCAAGTTTCGTTTCATCGGCTGCCATCGGATACGAATGACGTTGTTAGTTGCCTCGCAATGTTACAACTCCCGTCACGATAGCGTGTTACCGAAAAAGACATCAGGGAAGAATTTCCTTCACTTAACAATCGTTAAAAGACATGTCAGGGGACCAATTAAAAGAAATTACTAAATTCGATGTTGGAGGAGAGCCCACAAACAAATTTTATTGACACAGAATGTCAGAAGGTTAGTTTAAACTAAAAGTGCCCAACCAGTACATTTTATGTACTCCAAACTTCTTTCTAAAATTACATGATTATTAACGATAACTTTACTAACATTTTTAAGGACAACTATTCCAACAGAGAAACATTTAAATGGACAAGTTATTGACCGCGTCAGTATTAGCTTCCATAGATAAATTTTAAATCAGAAAAATTGCATCCGGAGAGTTTCAATCACCCAAGGTTTGTAGCAAATCCTCGCCAACCGCTCCAATAAAAGAAACAGAGGCTGCTCGATTGTTCCTCCTCGAACCTTATGAAATTTTCTCATCCAACTCAGCACCGTATGCAAAAGACACCCGGAAGGGATCGGGTCGAATAAAACCGCGGATGCGTCGACGACGAACGTTTCCCGACAATCTCGTTGAACCGTGCACGCACCCGAGTCGCCAGATGACAAAAAGGAGCGCGAGATTTACAGACGACGGAGAACGCTAGCCGCAAATTGGATTTGCAAATCCCTTTACGGAATAACCGAGCTGGAGCGTCGTTTATTGTCGCGGTGCAACCTTTCGCACCGCTCGGATCAGAAATGTGTCCCTTTCCAACCGAAAGTCGTCTGCGTGCTGCCGACCAGCACGCATAAATGTAAGCTCGAGGAAAAAACGAGTGGAAAGGGAGGCCCGGCGCGGATTACCCTCGCGCAGACACGAAAATACAGAGGAGGAGGTTAACCTCGTCCTCGCGCTCGAAACCGCAGAACTCACCCCTGGAGACATTTTTATACCCGATCCCGCTGGGGACAGCCCCCTCGATCCCACGAAATTACAAGGGACCTCAACGAAACGTCCCGCGACACGTAGCGCTGATGTACATCCCCGATAAGCCTAGGCTACGAATTTTTCGGAAACCATGGGAAAAATATGCCGACAATGACCTCGAGGAATTTCCCCGAGGAGAATAGATTAAGAGAATGGCAGGGTGGTTCTCTTGTTTATAGGTGGCTGCACGACATTCCGAAATCTTGGATCCGATCTGGAGTAAATAAAGGAGATACGCGCGTAGAAATTTATACGAGAATCATGAAATTGAATACATTTTGCAACCCTGCATAAATTTTTCTTTTCTCTTAACAACTTAGTCTCCCATCGCGCTATTCTTTGAGGTCTCCACAAGGGATGGCCTAGTGGCATGTCACCCTTGAAGAAACGATATCAGCTTAAGAGAACGCCCTACAAGGGCGTCAAATTTCTGGATTGGGGACCCATAAAGCACATGGGTCGTTCTCGACGTCTAGTCGTGTTTGAGGAGATCAGAAGTTGCTGGGGGGGGGTTCGTCGAGCAGCGAACGGGCTCTGAAAGTGGAAACAGCAACGGGGAATAATTGTCTCGTAAATATTTGTCCCTGTGTGCTCGCGGCCCCGTAAATTCTGCTTACGCATCTCTTCGCTTTCCGGAGCGAACCAAAATTCTTCTTTACGGCTCGCGGGGGTGACGAAACGACACGGAGGAAGTGCGAAACGGAGAAACGAATCCCGTTACTCTCTCGGAGACTTTTTCGTCGGGTATAAATGCGTATTCAAACATTCTTGTGCAAATTTTTTACCGTCTTTTGTACCTGTATTTCTCTTGTTTCAAATAATTAATAACCCTCATGAATTTCCCTTCGCGTCGTGCCGGCGCGTAACACCGAACAGGGAAGGAAGAAACGAAATAAAGTGGAATGCAAGAGTATATACGGGGCGTAATAGGGTAACAGGTAGCAACGGCGAGAGCACAGAGGCGGAGGGCTCAGCGAGAGCTCAGGGCCGTAGTATATATCATGCGGTAATGGTCCCGTTGCGGCGAGGGCGACAGCGGTACACTAAAATATCTGCAAGGGCCCCGTTGCTCCCGTACACCGCGGCCTGACGTGGAAATAATAGCCTTTCCGAATTAGACTACCGCGAAACGCCACTGCCTCTACCCTTGGTTAACCATCGACACGACTTCAACGTTTAGGGGGTGGTTGTTCGAGTTGGACCCATGTCAGACGGTTTCCTAGACTGCAGCGAGTGTTCCTAACGGACAAATTAAAAACTAATTTAGAAGATCCTCTTTCTAAACAGCAGACCGTATGTAAGTAGGCACATAGTTATAGCGTTAAATAATAAGTTCTAGCGTCGCAAAGGATCGGTGGCTACGGACACACGGCTACGCCTCCCGAAATTCGATTTCCAGACACAATCCTGCTCCCCAAACGTGAAATACTCGTCCAGCCCATTCCACCTCGGGCAAAAAACGTGTCTTACTATTAAAAACTTCCCTTTCCCGGAACATGTCTGCTTGTTAGTCCGGATAACAGCAGGTTCCCTGCGAGAAACTCGCTCGCCGGCCAACCCGTTAATAGCTGAAGGCTCGCGAAGCGTAACGAAAGCGCAACGCGTGAACCGTAAATCAAAGATAAATTGTGTCACTGTTTTTTTCCCCTCGGGCAAATGTTCCTCGCGGATATGATCCAGAGAAGCAGCGATACAAGCTCGACGTGAACACCTAGACAGAGGGGGTAGGAGAGGGGATTCAGAAACGCGGAGCACTGGATCATAAACTGTCAGCGAACCATACGATTTTCGCATCAGGACCACGCGAGTTTCCAGGCGATAAATGTAAAATCGAAGAGTCGACAGCTGCAGTAGACCGGAAGCATATTCGGTCCAAGAACAGAGTCGCGAATACCGAGCGTCGTTCCTCGAGCTCGTTCCCTGAATCGAGCTAACCTGCACAGCACGACTCTCGCTCTCTTTCCCCCTTTATCCTATTTTATCGACGATTCGCGGTAAGGAAACCGCGCCATGTGTGCGCGCCGCGGGCAAAACGCGTAAGAAATAACGCCACGGGACGCGCGTACCGAGTTATACGAGCAAAGAGCACCATTTCGTTGGGAAGGTTCCCTGGGGGGAGGGGGGGGCGTTGGTGGGATTTGCGAGTTCACGTATTTAACCTTCTACGGACCCGCTGCGGTTTGATATCTTATCTAAATACACTTGGGAGATGTGACAATCGATATTGTTAAACAGAAAGAAGGTGTACAAGGTCTGATTCTAAATTGGATACTACCTGAGAGGCATTGAAATTCTTGGACTTTATTCATAAAAATTCTGATTTTATATGTATACAGTCAAGCCTATAAATATTCGTACCTTTTGTGGCTATCGAGGACATTTGTCTAAATTAATTTATAGGTTTGACGTTTCCAAATACATTTTTTATTATAAATATATACAGCCAATTCCATAAATATTCGTACTCTCCATGTCTAAAATTAATGTCTTAAATTAAATGGTAAGTTTGATGGTTCCAAGTGTATATTTGTATAAATATGTTGATGGATATATAAATATATATACATGTATGTTGTTCATATACATATTTATAATGAAAGATTCATTTGGTAATATTGAAACTATTATTTAATTTAAACTTCTACTATTTAAGTTAAACTTCTTCAGTAGACATAGAGGGTGCGAATATTTATGGGATTAACTGTATATCACAGAAGTAATCAGTTTTACGTCTATATATAAATATTTATAATGAAAAATTCATTTGGTAATATCGAAACTATTATTTAATTTAGTCAACTGCTTCAATAGACATAAAGGGTACGAATATTTATGGGATTGAGTGTATATAATTATTTAGAGAGATAAAAACTGCAGACATTGACCTATTTCTGACCCTTCCACGTGCACCTTTAAATCGCCCCTCGATCTTTAGCAGATTTCGCCCAAAAGTCGCGCGGCGGCACCAAGCATCGCGTCGCGTCGAGGTAGCGCAAACAAGTTGGTAATTACTCTTTCCAACGAGAAGTTTTCGGCGCTACGGCCGGGGCCAAGGTAAATAAAAGACCTCGAGGCGCGAGGAAACTTCAGGGGTAGCGGTTCTGCCTCGATACCTCGCGAAACGCGATCGATGAGTCGTTATACGCCCCCTCTAGGCGTGTTTTTCCCCGGAGTTGGAAAGTTTCGTGATCCCAAAAAACAGCTGCGAGGTTTCGCGTGATAACAGCGCGGATACAATCGAAGTCCGTCGCAGAGAACGGTAATGCGTGCAATTATTATACGGGCAAACTGAGTTCCCCCGGGGGCGTGAGCCATCATCGAGGAATCTCGTTGACCCGCGACGCCGCTTCCCTCGGGTCGCCGATGAGAATGGAAGGGAAAACAGGTCCCGAACAACATTCTGGCATCGCGCGCGATTTCATATGCAAACACGGAGATACAAGGCCGAGCCCCTTCGCACAATGGCTTATGTCATATTCCTCCCCACGACTGCTCCTCTGCACTCAGTTCCCATCGTCCTCTGTTCTCTGTCATCCACTCTCGTTCCTCCCGTGTCTTCTCCACGGTCCCTGCACTCTGCATACTCTCCTTTCTCTCGCCGAGGCTCTCCGACTCTTTCTGAATGAACGCGACGACGTTCCTTATTCTATTTTTGGAGTGCGCCGTCATTTGCGTCTCTTTGAGTGGTTTGTAAAGTAGTACGCCCCCGGCTGGCGTGACTTCTGATCGAATCGGGCACACCATGCCGAACCAGCGAGGAATTGCTACGTTTGGTAATGGGGACAATGTCAAAGAGCTGTCGAGATTCCGGAAAATCGCGATGAGACAGCTCTGTGTTCGTTGGGAATTAGGGGAAAGAGCTGATGAAAAGAAAGGTAAGTTGCTATGGGGGTGCCTTCGACCGATTCGATTCAATAGTTCAGAGAAAGTTAAACACAATTGGAAAAAATAATGGATTAACCCTTCACACTCCAAGAAATTTGGCTATATGCAGATAGTCATCCCCGAGACGATTTTTCTCAGATTTCTGAGTTATGGAATGGCCACAAAAATTCTTTGGAGTTTGTCAAGTTATACGATTTTTTTGTAGAATGTTACATTTTTATTAACCAAACATAATCATACACAAATAATAATAGTTTAATAGAAATATTGTCCTTCATGTGATTATTTGTATGAAGTTGTTAATGGAAAACTAACGTATTTTTTAACGCTATTGCTTAAGAATATTGATCTTTTAATTAACTGAATTCACACACCCATCGCTTATCAAAACTTAATGAAAAACTGTGAGCAGTGACACTGGTAAGAGTAGAACGCCTTCAAGTGCCTGGGCAGTACAGGTGGCCTTTGGAGTGTAAAGGGTTAAGTTATTCCAAGTACTACAGCA
The DNA here is from genome assembly GCF_026225885.1 of Hylaeus anthracinus. Taxonomy (NCBI): domain Eukaryota; kingdom Metazoa; phylum Arthropoda; class Insecta; order Hymenoptera; family Colletidae; genus Hylaeus; species Hylaeus anthracinus. The sequence continues at coordinate 5,936,847 of NW_026535289.1, read as the reverse complement.
CAATAATTTGCAAGAGTTATAAAACTCTCTTCGCACTAGAATGCCACGACCACGAACAAATTTTCTTCAGTTTCTACTATTCTAAAAGAGTGACATTCGAGTTCCAACCCCCCACCTGTCCATAGAGTCAACACTATGATCGATATCCTGTCACTCTCGACACACTCAACCAAATATCGATCCCATCTGCCGAATGCAGAGTTCCATCGACACCCTCCTTTCCCTTCCCACGACATCAACGCATTTCGAGGCGCAACAATTTGATCATCCGGAGGAAGTACCAGCCGACGAAAATAAACGTTTCCTCGAGCCATCCTCGGAACGAGCAGCCCAAAGTGCTCGCGAATGGCTAAACAAACGCGGCGCTGAACACACCCGGGGAACGCTACTTTTTCACCGGTTACGAGAGCTCCCAGAGCGTCTAACGGGCTGGCGCGTTGATCAAGCAGCCGCCCCCGTGGTAAAAACAATAAACTGCTTGCTCGACGGTAGACGCCACCTACGGCGACTCGTTTTATAGCAGCTTCTTTAAACGTTCAACGGGGATACGACCACTTCCAGGTCGGGTCTCGAAGATGGCCCACGGAAGCCCAACCGCGACGATCGTGTACGCAACGAGACTTATAGGCTGGAATAAATCTCGGTAGACGGTTCGTTGTAGCCGTCTTGGCCCCCCTATTATTCCAGAGACACGGAAAGGAACGGTGGCCGTAAAACTAATAAACGATGCGGCTGCCGATCGGAGACGTTTATTGAGCCGGCGCTCCGTGAAGAATTACAATCTTTCGGACAACTTCCAACACACCCCTTCCTCCCCTCAGCGTCCTAGGAATGTATCGGCGAAATTCGCGCGATAGGATCTAACGATATCCAGTGAATGCCAGAGAATTTCTTCCTGATTTTTGCGAAAGAAAACGTTGTAATTTGAAAGTTCCGTTTTCTTTGGTCCGAGATCTTCGGGTTAATAGTGACCAAAACAGCTGAGTTCGAACCTAAGTTTTATGACTGGGTCATACCTGAGCCGCGAAAATTTTGTTTATCGTCGCGCTGAAGACGAATGTCGGGGAATTCCCAAAAAGCGGAACTGCAGGAAAACAACGGTATGACTCTGTACATTTTTCAGACGTCGTGTAATCGTAGACTCCAGTAGACGTAGACATCTTATATCTGTTAGGAACAGCGTATAAGTTGTCGTTTATGCTGTTGCGTAATAAAATATTAAAGAAAAATGCGGTTGATGCGTATTTTATTTAGCGAAATATTGAACACTTCCGATTGTCGACTGTTTTCGAGCGTTCATAAACGCGTTCCACCGAGAAAAATCGACGAGAATTACTCGTCGAAATCAATGCAAATCCGTCGAATTTTCTCCACTCTTTCCAGCCACCCCTTATGCTCCATGGCCACGAATTTCGTATCGGCCGTAAATTACAACGGCGAAAATACGGCTTTTCGGGACATTAAACGGCTCGGTTCTCCCTTTGAATAAAGCAACGAGTTTTGGTCACCGCATCGGGACGAGATGATTGAACGAGAAGGGGGAACGTTGAGGGGATGCCACGGGTAGGGGTTTAATGCGGCGCGAAGAGGTTACGGAGCGGACCAACCGCGGGCCCAGTCTATAATTTCTGATCAGCATAAATCTCTCCCTCCGCGTGGCATCCCTCGCGCCAGCCGTTTCCTTCCGCCGACTCCATGGTCAAAGTTCAACCATCCCCTGCTACCCCTTTCGCACGATGAATATCCTCCCTCGGGTGAAGGATTCACTTCGCGCGGGGGCATCCACGACGCCACTGTGAGGCGGACACCGCGGGCCAATGGGAGGCCGAATAGGATCAAACGCGCTTTCCCAGATAGCAGCGAATTGCAAATTAGCCGCCTAATATTATCGAAGGGCCGACTCGGGGGCGCGGTGCATAATTTTAGCTTTGAAATGGATGGAGAGGACCCACCCTCGACGCGCGAGAGACATCGACCGTGTAACGAAACCAGACAGACGGTGTTTCGCGACGCGGTAGGGACGTCGTGAATTCTCCGAGACGATCGAGCCTCGCGATCCGTACGGGAAAAATCTGGCAAATGGCCAAAGCAGAGAAACACCCGGCGTACGGTCAACCGCGAGAGGAATTCTGATTTCGACTTCTCGCGCGACCTGTGCCATCCGAGAACGCGTTTCGACGCGTAGATAATGTCTGCTGGATATGGTAGTCGCGGTGAAAGGAAAATCGGCCGATGGAATATTCGTTTATTAGCTGGGAAATGTAAGAAAATTATGGTTCGAGATGGTCTGTGTAGATACAGGAATTTGTCGAAATTAAATGATACACTTTGCAATAAACTTTGCATATTTATAATGAAACATTTGTTTAGAACATTTAGAAATTTATTTGGAAACATCAAACCTGTCATTTAATTTAGACAAATGTCTTCGATAGATATAGAGGATATGAATATTTATGGAACTGACTGTAGGTAGAAAGGCACGATGATTTCAAAATTATAAGTAAACAAGAAGATTTCATTAAATGTGATCCTTTCGAGTCTGATGATTGGCATAAAGATTTGGATACTTGAATGAGTAGGAGCGAATAAATATTTCTTTAAAGCAAACATATGAGATGTACTAATGACAGTGTGAAGTTACAAAAATTATTATTCACACGTACAAATAAAAATAGTAAAATATTTGCGCAACCAGAAATCCAAAGAAATATTTGCATAGGAAAACTAACTTTCCATGCAACAGAGTTATCGAAGCGTAGAACACACGGAAATATCTCATAAATATCCATGCCTGATAAATACTGTCAGTCCCATAAACATTCGTACTATCTGTGTCTATTACGAGAATTCGTCTCAATTAAACGATAGGTTTGATGTTTCCAAATAAATGTTTCATTCTAAATATGTACATGAATAAACATTACACATGTATATTTTTATAATGAAAAATTTAATTGCAAACATCAAACCTACCTATTAAACTTTCTTCAATGAACATAGAGGGTACGAATATTAATTAGACTAACTGTATAAGGTTCCAATTACCGTCCTCCGACTTGAAATAAAAGTTTCACAAAAATTCTCCCATTCATCGTCTGCCCTCTCCAAAAAAAAATCCCGACCTCGTCGTTCGTACATCGTTAATGATCGAGGAGGAAACATGTTTCATCCGTTAGAAGTCTGGAGTCGTAACCGACGAATCTTTCCAGAATCTCGAAGGCTCGTCTAGTTTTTTCGAGCGGGCCAGGAAAAAAACGAGGACTCGTTCCCACATGGTCGGGATCTGTTGGGAACAAGTGTGGCGTTGCGGGGGACGAAATGTGGGTGCCATTATTTAGCCGAGGCACGAGAGGCCCGGCAGCCTGCGGGCGTGTCGCGATTTCCAGCAAAGTCCGCGCGTATCAAACGGAGCACATCGAACGAAATACGGCGATCCGGTCAAAGAGATTCCCAGACGAGGGTACGAGTCGAAAACAAGCATAGCCGACGGTCACCTCTGTCCCCAACGGTCGATGCCATCCGCGTTTCCATCGACGTCCATCGCGGTAAATCCCTTGTTTGCTCCGAACTCCTTTGCCTCGAGAGATTGGAAAGCTTTTTCGCTTTGAAAACCGCGATTCCTCTTCCTTTCCCGGTGCCCGTTCACAAAGGAGGAAATAAATTAGATTCCTCTCGGTGTGTATGGCTCTCGTGTGTGTCGTTAAATCACCGAAGGATTCTCATCAAAGCCTCGTCGGCGTCTGTCCGCGGTGTTTTGTGTGCGCCCCCCTCCCGCGCGATTTTGTTTGCATCGCACAAACAGGTGCTTCGAGTCGTCTACGCGTCCTCGTCGCGCACATGGAAAGTGCATCGATCGCGACGACACGCGCGTTATCGGCCGTATCGATTGATCGAACCGTGGAGGAGGAGAAGTTATAGTCGATGGAACGAGCGTAAGAGGGTACGATACAGTGGAGGCTGTTAAGAATTTTTAGAAAACTTCAATTTTTACGCGTTTATGAAAGTTTTAATCCTCACCTAAGAAACGTGTAAAAACCAAAGAACCGGAACCAGTTTTCTAGAGGCCAGAACACCCTAAAAGGTAAACCTACTACCCTCGGCAGTCTGTAGGTCCTCCAAGAGCGGTACATTCCCCACCCAACCATGATCTCGAGGCTCGCACGGTTCCTTTCAGCCCGCAGCCAGCGCCAGCGGAGGTGGAACCCCGATTCGATTTCTGCGACTTCTCGCAGCGAACACTAATTATTCGACGAATTACGCCATTAAACGAAGTTTGACTACCGTACGCGGGGAAGGGAGCGCGACCAGCCTCTGATAGTTCCCAGACTCGTTATGTACGTTTCCACGTCGGATCTGAAATCGAATTTCTGCGGTGACATTCGAATTCGAACAGTCACGACGAACTTGCCGGTGTCTGATTTTTCTCGAGCGCCCCCTCTTCGGTAATTACCGCGAAAGTACACCCAGTATGTGGTGAAGTTTGCGAACCAGACATCTATCCGTTTCCTGTCGACGCTGAATTCAATAATGCCGATCAACGTTGCCCGTGAACGCTTCCAACCCTCCAGGAATTAATCGATGAACGCTGGCGCGTCATCGACGATTCAGAGTTTATAATTAGATTAAAATAGAGGTTTCGGAGCATGGTTGAGGTGTACATCTAGAGTTAGGACTGCCTATTGGTTCTTGAGAGAGCAGGAAACTTGTATAGAGCAGTTTGAGGATCGTTGGTATGATACTCAGGTGATTGAATATTTTAAAAGCGATTAATTTTGGGGAGGACATAACCTCGCCGCTTTATTATTATGACGAGAATAACTCGACTTAAATAAATTGACAACCTATGAAATGGTGTTAACAGTCATAAATAATCCAGCGTAATATTATCATGTTTCCATCAAAATTATAAAACGCTTGTTCGGAACGCTTCTTTTTTAAAATAGACAGGATATCACAGTGACAGGATAAAATCTACCAGAGAAGAAGCCCAATACAGTCCTAAATATACGAAATTAATATACCTTGATGTGACACCTACCTGACACTCGCTCCCATTTTTTACGGAATAAAATTAGGAATCGCTCTACTTCAGTACCAAAGCATCAAAACCTCTCCCAAGTTTGACTTAGAAAGACAAAAGTAAGCAGATATTCACAGACGCATCGAGAAAAACGAACGAGAAACAAGGCCGACAAGGCGATCGTCGTCGCATTAAAAATTGTTCTGCTGAATAATTATGCAGTCAGGGATGCGATAACAAAGTGCAAATTGACCAAAACGGGTCCGACTCGCAGTAAACCGGCATTCCCATGCAAGAATGCGTTGCCAGCCTCAAGGACAGAGCGATCCGCGAAGAATCCGGTGCTCGATCGTTAGGATCGCGTGGAAAATCGTTGTTTCCGTTGTAGCTTAGGCGTGCAGTTAACTCGCGGCGGGATATTAAAGGTACGTTATCACTGGCGAGTGGCTGCATTAATGAAACCCGATGAAAAGGCAAGATTAATGCGCATAAATATCTCAGTCTGACGGTATAAACGCAAGCTGTTGGTACAGCCGTGGGGTTTCGAGGAGTGTACTTTACGTGGGTAATTATGTAAGAAATATGCACATAGATAGCGCAGTCATTAGATTTCTACGGGGGCGGGTGTACGCGAGCCCATTTTCCCCGGTTTTCCGTCGCGCGCCGAGCGAGGACCGACAGAGAGAGAGAGAGAGAGAGAGAGAGAGAGAGAGAGAGAGAGAGAGAATTCCGCGCAATTAAGCAAAGGCCAGACAACGAGACGCGGCTTTTAAAGGGAGACGAGTAAAAGTAAACTGCGCTGACGGGAGTCGCGCCGAGGAAACTAGTCGCGATAATGCACGCCCCCGGATAACGAAATTCAACGGCGATAATGGCCCGTTCGCGTGATACTTAAATTTCACGATTCCTACGGGCTTGGATTCCCGACGATCAAAACACGATTAACCCTTTAAGCTGAAAGCAAGTGGCTGGATGGTAAATATAAATGTATCGGGGATGAAAAGATTCGAACAGAATTAAAAGAACATTACGTACTAAATGCGAAGTCGTATGATTTATTTATTTCTGTAATACAATTAAGGAGATTATACCGGTACCAATCAGACCAAATGTACAACAGTCTTCAACTCTGTTTTAATTAAGAGAAAAAATTGTATGGCTACCCCAACACGGTAATACTTTATACGTACAGTCAATCCCATAAATATTCATAACCTTTATGTCTATTGAAGAAGTTTAACTAAATTAAATAATACTTTTGATATTACCAATTGAATCTCTCGTTATAAACATGTATATGAATAAGCTTATACATATATTTATACAAACATACACTTGGAAACATCAAATCTACCGTTTAATTTAAACAAATTTCTTCAATATACATAAAGGGTACGAATATTTATGGGACTTACTGTTCTTGTGAATACCTAGTTCCTCCAAGGAAAAATTCTACTCTAAACTCGTTACAAGAATTCCAAGGGTTAAAATATTGTTAGAACCTAACCATCGACGACCAGTAAAAAAATTTCAATTGTCACAAATTTATTACTCCGAAACTAAGGCGTATTCAATCAAACGCCGGGATACGTATCTCTTTTTTGCGCCTCGAGAATAACCAAAAAAAAATTGGCATCGAAATCCCAGGGTGAGTTACCTGAGCTTCGCCTTGTCAGTCGAATTCTCCCCACCGCGAAAGTCCGTGTTTGTCTCGCTTCGAATTTCAAACAACTCGCGTCCTCCCCCTCGAATTCTCGGACAGCTCCATCGCCGACGCATTTATTTGCGCGCGAGCACTTTGAGAACGGGTTACCCCTAACGAAACTGCCGCCAGGCGATAATTAACTTACGATTCCAGGCTTCGGTTTGGGTAAGTCAAACATCAACGGAGTCCGCATTCGCTTTGGCAAACAATTAGGCAAACGTCTCTCACGACTCGTCGACTCTCTCGCGTCAACAACAACTTTCCGTGGCGACGAATTTTTCGAGAACCGTGGAAACACTTTACAAAGCTAGGAGGGGGATTACGAAGTTTCCGGGGCAACGCCTCGATAACAAATTGATTCGAAATCTGGGGCACAATGCGGCACGAACTTGGCGCCTTCCTCCCGCGGGACTTGGACATTTATAATTAATAGCCTGGCTGTTGAGCGCCACCGTCTCTCAGTCACTAATTAAGCAGAGGAAACGATTATATCGATAGCCTGGTTTAGTGGCGCTTTTACCGAGTGACAGGAGCTACTAGGTTACCGATAAGGTTGTTATTAAGTCATAATGAATTCTCCTCGGTGGGCTTCACTTTTTTTGCTTTTTCCGCCCTACAACTTTATTCGCCGGAACGGAGGCTTGGGTGCCTCGATAAATGGGGGAGGAGGGCAACGGAATTTCTCTCCGATATAATGTCTAACAGCGTAATAAGCCTAAATTGCTACTTACAGTAACGGTCGCCGAGGTGTGAGTGAACTTTAGCGCGACTTACCTGAAACAAAGAGACAGAGTTATTGAAACGGTGCAAGGCTAGAGGGAAATTACGATACAGCGTGTAGAATTGTGAGATACTCTTTATATTGTCAGGGAATTGGTTCATAAATTTGACCCGAGGTGGCTGGGGGGTCTGGTTAATAATATTATAAACTAAAATTCTATTCTAGAATTCTATTCTAGAATTGTGTATTATAATCTATACTGGTATGTAGAATTCTTTAGTATAATATAGAAGACCAATCAGATCCACTTGCCAACTTCTCATCTCCGCACTGTATATGTTCTGTTTTCCAACAGAATCAATACTCAAGGCTAATGAATCAATTAAGTATATTGATCACCAAATAATCCAAAACCGCTAAAAAATATAGGTTCTCAATGAAAAATTCTACCTTAAAGAAGTTTATTCGACTCGGACGTCAAGACGCTTTCGATTCAACGCAGCACCACCATCGTTTTCGAAATTCCTTCTACGCTTCAGTGTCCCGCACACCAAAGTCTCGAAGCTCTCGATTTCAGTTGTCGTCCGCCTCGACGCTCGAACTCGGAGAAAATACAGAACGTTCGGGACGTACATATCCGTTGATGCGCCGATAGTGTATGCACAGGGTCTTACAGTCGTCCCTTTGGTAATTGGGAACGTTGACGTCGTCTCTCGTTACAAGATAATTCGGAAAGTTCTCTCTCGGCGGCGAACGAGAGGAAACGGCGTATGATGTTAGGCGGGGTTAAGCGGGACAGAGACATGTCGTCGGGGGTCAGATGAGGCGGACGACGGGGAAGGAAAATTTGCATCTACACGACGCGGCCCGTATAATGGAATTAAAACGAGGTGGTGCTGCAATTAGCTTCCTAACTAATTTTACAGGCGCGTCACACATCGCGCGTGTCTTCCACGCAGGGAAAGAAAACAGACAGACTCGTCTGGACACAGTTCACCAAGCCGGTTTTTATCAACGAACACGCGCACAGTACGAGAATCTACTGCGATTACGCGACATCCCTCCTGAATGACGATTAATCTTCCTTTGGTACTTGGTACTGTCATTGCAAAGCATGCGTAAGGGCTATTTAAAGTTAAATTCGGTTACTTTTGGAACTGTGGTGTTAGGGATATCGATGATATTTAAGTATGTTGTGATTCGTGTGAAATTAAGGGTAGTTTAAGTCATCATTTTTATAGTTTCGTAATTGTTTATAAATTACAGGTTCTCAAAGTCTGCTGTCTTTAACGATTTTTATGAGAACTGTCTTGGCGCGGAATTTTTATCTCTGCAACTATTACAGATAAGAACATCTATTTTTTTTTTTCAAACATGGAGAATGTATCTCTGTGGATAAATTTTTGTTGGATCAAACAATGGATTTTTACAACAGCAAAATAATGTCAAACTATGTAATGATCTTCGAGGAGATTTTATTAATTTTACGCGACGGTTGATCCATTTAAAAAGAGATGAGGGACGTTGAATTTTAACTCTACAGTACGCAATTTTTCAAATCGGAGCAAACACGAATAACACTCTATCCCAATAATTCTGATGGGGACTGTCACATTTGACTTAAAAATAATTATCTTAAACGGTGCCGTGACCTTTTTACAACGTAGATGTCTTATTTCTGTTAGGAACAGCGCATAAGTTGTTGTTTAAGCTGTTGTGCAATAAAATATCAAAGAAAAATTCGATTGAAGCATACGTCCATCAATGCGCACTGCAGGGTTAAAGAAAATGAAAAAATATCAACTTATTCAAAATGTAAGACGAAGAAACGTCTAAACGATATTTGTAAACTTCCGCGAGACATCAATTCACAAAGGAACATTGTGAAGCACAAAATGCACGGCTGTACGTTGAAATATGTTTACTCCCCGATGAGACACAAGTTTCAAGAAACGTCGAGAGCAACAAAGCAAAACCCCAGAAGGCGGAAAAGTCGCGTACGCCGATGGAAAAGCTTCGTCTCGGAAAATGGAAATTGAATACGCGAGTTAACAATCCCCCCTTTCGCATATTACATTCAATTCGAACGTTCAACTTCGTCGTTGCGGTGCTTAACGGCGAGCGAACGCAGAGAATACCTTTAAACGGTCCGATTGGATAAAAAATTTTATTGCCCCGCTTTTAATGAATAAAGTTTACCGGCCGAGGAGTGTCTTGGAAAATGTCGGTTTCGTACGGATCCTCGAGAGAAATATTTTCCAGTGTCGACGAAATAAACGGATACGTACGGGAACACGGGGCTATGTAATGGCCGTCCCCTCGTCTACATCGCGGAGTTAACTTCGCGTCGGATAATGAACTAGTTAGGTTCACAAGCGACAAGGGGGATGGATGAATCGGCGTGAGCGGTGCAGGTTCAAGAAGGTTACGAAACGGAAGTTAAAGTTAAAGGGGAAGGAACGACCGAGAAACTGCTGGACGAACGGAACCCAGTTTCCCTTCCACGGAAACTTGCGTCAACCCCTGATAAATTGTTTACCTAAACATTTCCTTAACCCTTTGAACGACCATTTAGACGTTAATTCTGCCCTGTCGAAACTTCCACGGAATAAAAATAGTATTCGAACGACTAAGTTCGTTAACTTACATCGTCGCGATTTAATACCAGCGTGATCCAACGCTGTTATTAAACTTTCACCTCTCGTTTCGGGCCTCTCAATGAAACGTTCGATCTCGTAACAAACGATCTCGTTAGCTCTCTGTGTGCCGTCGTGTACGCTTTGCAGCATGCCTAGATCACTGGCTGTCCGCAGATTTTGCACCGTTTGCGTTTCCCGGCCTGTGCAAACAGGGAGCCAGTACATCGATGACTACAGACGCCTGAAAGGTTTCGCCTTGTAACAATGAGACAGAGAGAGACAGGGGTTGGTAGAGACACGCACGAAAGAGTGGGAGAACGACGGAGAGGACACAGAGACAAAGGATGAGGCACGAGAGGCTGTTCCCATATAATTACGATGCACATCGTCTAGTCCGTGTGTATTCTGGGGAACAGCGACAAGCAAACTACCTGGTGGCCACCGTAACTACCAATCCTCCATCTTCGTGCTTTCCACCCCCTCCAGTTCACTGTTAAAGGCCCGTGAACCGGTAATGATACGTTAATATCCCCGCGGCGATCTATCAACACTCCAGACCTAAACCGTCGCGAGTAATACAACTTTGGCGAATGGTGGGTAGACGTAGCACAAAATACATTTACAGGGACGTCGAAAGACAATCGTGTACGTTTAATCGAAACGAAGCAGGCGACGACAAAATTTCATTTCACGGGATAAATCATATTTTTGTTGTTGTGAACAAAAGTTAAACAAATAAACGTCAGCTGTCAAAATTGTTCAAACGATAGATACATCGATATTTTTTTAAATTTAATTTGGAAGATCAGGCTTCTAAGGGTTAACAGATCGTTGACTGGCAATTTTACACAGAAGCGAATTCATGTCTATTATTTCGTAATTGAATGTGAAATGCAAACAATCTAAATAAACTACGATAAACTGTATTTATCGCCCTGGGTTTCATAAATTGAAATAAATAGTGCAAGTGCAAACACGAGTTTACTCGTGACCGGTGAACAATGAGTTAAAATACCAAATTTAAGGAAACCGACAAGACTTTCAACATAATCGAGATTGTACCACCCTTACAATAATAGGTCACCCCACAAGATCGTGTTCCAAATACTGTCTCTATTCAATAAAAAACTACATCAATTTTAGCGACCGACTCAAAGCTCCACAGACATCCACCAAAACTCCTGCATAAGCCTGAAAGGTAAATTGCAACAAGACAAAACTCGAACCAGCTCGGAGCACGTTACACCCTTCAGGATCTTCGAAACTCCGTAATCCTTAAATCTACGCGGTGTTCGGGGCTGCATAATCTCGAAGACGCTTCCGCACTCCGTCACAGAACTCTTGGGATCCGCTCGAAACGAGACAGCGCGAACAACAGCTACCTAATTGAAGTTGAACTGAAATCCACGACTGAATTGGGGAAATCGAGGTCACGGGTGATTGAACGAGAGAAACGACTGCCACTCGTCACGAGTCCTAAGGAAGAATCACGCGAGGCTAAGATTAATTCGATTCGATGGAAGCAAAGGGCATCGAGAGCTCCAATAGGAAGGCTCTTGCAGAGGTCACGGAAGTGGACCACGGAAAACGCCAGCAGCTTCTGTGCGCCAACGCGGAGGATATTGGCCAGTATTAGCGTGAACGGGGCGGCAGGTGATCTGTTATCATGGGCTCGCGTGTAATCAAGCGTGTTCGGGCTTCGGGCGCGAACGTAAACACAAACATGTGCTAGCGTGGATGGGAGATGATCAGCGATTAATCTCGCACGTAAGGAACTTGAAGGGAAGTTCTCTGGTAATTCTCTGCCCGGGGGAAAGGTTTGAAACGCTTTTAACGCGGAATGAGCGAACGTTGTTGCGTTAGGAACGCGTCTAATGCGTGCTGGTACCATAGGGCTCATCAGAGACACGTTATCGCGATTGAACGCCCCTGCGGCTGCGATGGGAATGTTAGACATTCGTACATAACAATTCGTAAGAATCAAATAAGTACCTTTTGGTTATGGTTAGCTTATTAACGCCGTTTGACTGATTTATGGGGAAAAGAAAGAAAAATTAACACGTTGATCGCCACGTCACGTATATATAGGCGACAGTGTTTTTCACTGACAACTATAAAAGTTAATTCTGAAAGTTGAGTGTCAAAGAAACTAAATTTGAAAAATAAATACCACAATAAATGTTTACTTATGCAATTTCCAATAGTCTATAAACAAAATCTAATCAGAGTAGAAATTTTCACATAACTCTGGTCCAAGGAGATGACCCCTGGTGACACATAAGAATGCATCACTCTTTCGAAATTGTAGACAGGAGGTTTTACGCCTCATTAATCCTGGAGGGTCTAAGGTTTGAGACTGTACCATGAAATAAAATGGGCCTACGGTCTGCAATTCTAAAAGAGTGACTCAATTTACCGGCGTCGCCAGAGGCCATTTTCTTGGAGCAGAAGAGTGCATATGTGATCTCCACTTGCTTCAGGCAAGTACTATACTATAGTTGTACAAGTAAAATAGACTTCAACTCTCTCGACTCTAATTACGACTGTCGATTCAAATACTCTTTTTAGTTCTTCTAGGATTCAGTCTTCCTGAAGAAACATTTCTTAGAAATGTGCATCGTAAGCGTTGCACCTGTTTAGAACCATCTTCTAGCTCTGACAGGAACTCCATTGCAGAGCCTTCGAGTCATAAACGAGAGTGCTGACGTCAGCACAACGAGCATCAAAAGAACTTCTCAACTCTTAAACGTGGTATGGAAGTAAATTTGGATTTAGGGATGAGGAGCATTCTGGGTGTTTTGAATCTCATCATAAGGGGAATTCCATTGAAGTTATAGTTGTCCAGAATAATAGAGTTTGAATGGTTCGCGAGGTTGTGCACATATTTCGCGATGTATTCTACGCTGGCTTCATAGTGAAGTTCCACAGTGGAATAGTTCCTGGCCTCGACCAGGATAATTTTGAGATATTTACTGTGAAGCTTCCGGAATCGTGACTATGAGTTTTGGGGGAACGAAATCTGCGCTTTGTAGACCATGATAGATCCTACACAATGAGAAGTTCGAATTGCGAAGGTACTACCATAATCTAAACCATATCAGTCTTAGTTGAGTACAGAACACTAAATTTCCAAAAGAGTCATTTCGTTGTGTGACCTGATCTGAAATGCTATTACTTTTACGCCTGATATTTTATTGTCTGAAGAATTCAGGAATTGTGAGATAATCAATTTTTGCAGTAGTCTAAACGAAAAATAGGGCACGGAGATTCGAACCCACGATCCTCGAATCCATAGCTTTACCCACATGACCAATTCCGTACCCTACGTTTCGTATTTTCATTTGACTCCTTATTGTTGAGTATGGGAGGGGCGGATAGTACATTCTTAAATCAAATTGTTCTCTTCACGAGAAATCACGATCTCTCTTCGAAGCCAGAGAACTCAAAGGACTGTAAAATGATCTGTTTAAAAGTCAGCCTGTTCTCTTTTTAAAATACTGAAATCGAAGTGCAGTGAAGCTTTTGAGAATGACTTTGTCGAAGATCTCACCTAGAAGACTAAGTTGTCCCAAGAAAAGCTGTGGCGTACCAGCTTCTAAGAAAGCAAGCATGGTTGTAGGATCATCCCTTCAAGAAGATATCAAAGTCCACCTGATACGGAGTCTCCGCGTCTCCAAGAGTCAAAAATAAGAAATAAGCCTTTCCCTCGACTTAAACCTCAAGCTCTCCTTGTGTTTGCATTCCCCAGTAATTCATCTATACTTTCGCAGCCATTAAGCAGTCTAATTCTCGCTTTGGTGTCGGCGCGGGTCTCGGTGGCGCGTTAAAATCCAAAGACAAGCCGCGTCATGGAGACCCCGCGGTATGTTTGATCTCGCGCTGCTGCCTCGATTCGCCTAAGTACCGAGTTTCTTTTATGCAGAAGGCTCAAAGAGAACGGGTGCGTTCTTTCGCATAGTCCTCCTAGCTGCGACGAGTTACTTGAATAATAGAGACAAAACGGGAGGGGGGTCGGGGCGTGGGCAGACAGTAGAAACCAGGAACAGGGGAAAGAAAATGGAGCTGGGAGACGCGAGGGGTCCGGTGTGGACGGGGGCAAAGGAAGGCGACTTCTCATGGGATGTTAACTCGAGCACCGGTACGCCGTATCCACAGGGTATCTTTCAGTGTCGCGGCGCATGCAACGAAGCCCCCAGGACGAACACAGGATGAAGGAGAACGTGCATTGGGGGGCAGCCAGACGCGAGCCTCGTTCTCCATGCACTTTGCAATCTGGTGCATAATATGCACTGTTCGGGAGACACGGGCTATCGTTCTTTCCGCTGTTTACTAACCCGTGGTTGTTATCACCCTATAATTAATGAGACATTAAAAGAAGGGGGACACATTAAAAGAGAAAAACGTGAAACTGATTATTTCTGTGATACACAGCCAGTCTCATAAATATTCGTACCCTCTATGTCTGTTAAAGAAGTTTGACTAAATTAAATAATAGTTTTGACATTACCAAATGAATTTTTCATTATAAATATGTATATCAATAAGCTTATAGATGTATATATTTATATATAGACGTGAAACTGATTACTTCTGTGATATACAGCCAGTCTCATAAATATTCGTACCCTCTATGTCTGTTAAAGAAGTTTGACTAAATTTAATAATAGTTTTGATATTACCAAATGAATTCTTCATTATAAATATGTATATCAATAAGTTTATACATGTATATACTTGTACATATATAATTCAACAGTCTCCTTAAATGTACAAGTTTCTCTACGATAAATGGACAGTAACACGATCCGGAATCGGATATCTCGATGAGACAATGCTAATGCAACGATCAAACTTTTTTTATCGTTACCGTTCTTGTTGTAAAACTGTCACCATCATATTCCTGACATTTTTCTGATTAAAATGAGACCAAACACGACGTACTTCGCAACATATTTACTACATATTGTCTCACCGAAATAATCCCGGTGTTGGTCGGCACTTTCGCATATCGCTCCGTCCTCTTTTTCCTGTCCTTCTCTACACTCGAAGTTTGTTGGCAAAACATTAGAAGATACAGTAACGACTGAAGGAGGCATGCAAAATCGGAGACCCAAAACGTTGCACTCGAGGTTTTTATGTGTTTACACTTGACTCGAGTCGGGCGTCGAACGTAGAAAAGGACAGATAGTGAAAGAGAAAGAGGTCAGAAACGTATCAATCGGTGAGGATCATATTACACCGGTGGTCGGGGCTACTCGGGCGAAACTACGGGCAAAAGAGATATGAATGGGCTGGCAGTGGGGGGATGGGTATCTGAGAGACATACAGAGTATCCCAGCCTAAGCGATACGGAGCTCTAACTCCAAAACTATCGGCCGAATGCAAAATTTCAAATATGGAAATTGCATGGTAAAATGGGCCTCGTGTTTCAGCGAGAAGGAATTTTTGTTAACTTTGTTATTTAACGAGATATGATGATCAAGTTTCGTTTTTCAAATGGAACTATATATTTCTTTTTATACCATGCGATATTACTTTTCGAGACGAATTCATTAAGCTTTGATGTACTTACCCGATTTTTATTAATTTTCAAGCTATAACGCTTCAAAGTTTGCTAATTTTCAAGGAAAGAACTCGGTTCGATGACGGGCGGTCCCATTGATGCAGTAAGCACCATCCGGTTCTTGAAATCGATACGGAGGGTTTCGTTTGGGATTCTAGGCCCAAGGAAGGAAAATGGGAAGAATCCCCAATATTCTGGGACATTATGGAAATATCAAACCTAACATTTAATTTAAACTTTCTTCGATAGACATAGAGGGTACGTATAGTTATGGAACTGTACAGTGGGTGTAGAAAGTATTCGTACACCGATCAATTTCTAAAAAAACTATGTAAAATTGTAATTTATTAACTTATTTTTTATAAACAATGACATTCTTGGAAATCTCTAGAATAGATAGAGTACAAAAAAATAGCTATTTATGTAAGTTGCGAAATTAACAAGAAAAAAACAATTAATCGATAGAAATATTGAAACAATAAGTATTCGCACAACAGTTTAATTTTTAAAACTTGATTAAAAAAAAAAAAGAAATTTACATTAATTTATAAGTATATAATACTTCCTTCGTGGGATTTCCTTTTGATTTCATAATTATTGTAACTTTTCTAAAAATTAAATTAACTAAATTATTAGATATTCGAAGTGGGATGTTCTAAAATTTCTCTATTAGAGTCATTTTTAAAGGCACTTTACTGAAAATTTGATGTTTTCTAATTCGTAAAGAGCAATAAAGTAATGTGTGTACGTTACAAACTCTACTGTAAATGGTTCGTCATAAGTAGGCTGCGGATCTTTATGCATTTATAGAAAATTTGAATGTGCAAGAACCTACAAAATGCAAACAATATGCAAGAATAAAAAAAAGATTGAAAGTAAAGTTCATGTTGTAATATTTGCAGAATAAAATAAATTCCTATTTAGGTTTAATCTTTGTAGGCACGTTCGCGAAGATTTTATTTTGCATAAAGATCCACAGTCTAGTCATAAAAATCGTACAAATACTTATTGCTTTTATACTTTTACCCACTTTTCGCATTTTTTTTTTGTTAATTTCACAAATTATATTAACCAGTAAATGTTGTTTGGATTATATCTATCTTAGAGACTTCCAAGAATATGTAAAATATCATTGATTATAAAAAAAGAAGTTAAGATATTATAATTTCATACAAAAGTTTTTTGGGAAATTGATCGGTGTACGAATACATTTTACACCCACTGTATGTCCCCGAAAATCAGGGCTTTTATTGGAAAATGGTTTCAAAGATATCATAGAGTAATGCGAAATATAAATTTTATATACATTGAAACCGTATTAATGTGTTACGTTAACACTAAATCTACTAACGTTCATTTGTAAGTATTTCTACCGTGTATGGGACAAATGGCTAATTTTAAAGACACTTTCTTTAATTAAATGTAAAAATATTTTTACGTGGGACTAAATTGAATACTGAATGAAACAGTTGCATACAATTCATATGTGAGCCATTCATTGAACAAATCGATTAACTCCATAAAACAAACAAATGAGAAATGCGATGAAATAATGTACATTGTTTTTTAAAATTCCGCTTATAATATAAATTCAAATAAGTATTGTAGAATGCACAAATACAGATTCAACTTTCATCTAATGGTATATCAAATTAATAAGAAAGAATAGGCAACAAATAATCGTCAGTAATGTTACAACTTTTATGTGACTGGTGGACTATTTATGCAGTAAACGGCTCATATCGCATATAAGAACTGTATACAAAAGTTTGAAAACGATCATTTGATCGATCGAGGTAGTTTTAGAGTTAAACCATCACGAGTTGACCATCGAACCTATCCTCCTATCCATAGTAGTAGTGCCTCATACCCTCGTACACACAGGAAAATCAGTGAAACAACAGGATATTTCTGCTGAAATCCATACTGGACGCAGCCCTTCAATTTCTCCCTTAAAAATTCAGATTTCCATGGGTTCTTTGAACCCCGCGATAAAGTGCTATCCACAACGCTCCAGCTCCTCTTCCCATCGAGATAACCCCACACTGAAATTTGTATCGTAGAGAGGAACGTCTCGTGGGATGTTAGTTCGGGCGCGGGCACTCGGTATATCCACAGGGTATCTTTCGATCCTGTGTCACACGCGACAGAGCTCCACGCGACCGAGCGCGGGATGAAGGAGAGTGCAATCCCCGTGTATTCGAGAGCACCGAGGCGCGAGCCTCGTTTCCCATGCACTTTGCATCCGCGGTGCATAATTTGTACTGTCCGAGGGACCGCCTCCTATTTCCTATCCTGGCCGATCGATGGACATCATCGACCCCCGCGGTCCACGTTCGCTTTTCAAATACACAAAGCCCCGATACGCGCACGCCGCTACGCGTACCAATTATACGACCAAGCGGGCGCCGTCCGTGCGCCATCCCGGCTTGCGTGTTCGCTGCATAGAGGGAAGATACGTCCGCGATATGAAAATATTTGATTGAACCAATTTTAACAATCTAGCCGCGGCTTATCATCAAACGGATAGTTATTCATTATTTTGATGGAGCTTCGCTTCGGTTTCGGAAAATCAAAAACAAGGGTATAATGAATATAATGACGAAGATTGGGCAATTTTGTAGTGGAAGTAATTTAAATTTAGAGGAAATATCAGGTGTAAGGTATTCAGAGTTGAGGAAATTTGGTTTGAAATGAAAATTAGAAACGGGTGGTAGGTTTCAAGGCTTCAAGCTTTTATCTCGGGGAACACCGAGATCGATACCTTAGCTCGTTTAGTTGTCATCTTGTACTTGAACGTATTTTGATGACGTGAGCGATATCTGAGGGATTTACCATACGTGGAAATTGTCAAAATATACATCTATGGAAATAACAGGAGAAAAGTACTAAATTTAAAGAATGACTGGAAATGGTGGATTGGAAACTCGTTTTAAATTTATAAATAAATCTTGTGCTAGTATAGTCATCTAAAGTGCGAATCTTTATGCAAAATAAAATCTTTTTAAATGTACCTAGAAAAAGAGAACCTAAATAGGAATTTATTTTACTGTGCACATATTATAATATGAACTTTACTTTCGATATTCTTTTTATATTACTGCATACTGTGTGCATTTCGTAATTTATCGCACATTAAAATGTCTTATAAATGCATAAAAGTCCGCTGCCTACTCGTGTCAAAATAATTCAATGTCTTTTTTCGCCCAGATTCCATTAATTCGTGCGACAATTGACGTACGTCTTTGTAATTTTTCAGAAAACGTGCAATTCCCATCGAATCGCAGGGTGATGGAAGAACACAACGAAAATATTTCCCTTGTCCACCGTAGCCGACTGTGACTGGCAGAGTAACGGTTATTGACAACGACAGCGCGGTACACAACCGTCGAAGCGAATCCGTGGTTTAGGATTCCGCCGAGCGATGGGCTACCGGATCGATGAAACCGCTCAAAATATGATCGAGTGGACTCGCGGCTGGTCTTTTTAATTCGTCCCCATTCAACGGCGGAAAAAATGGTACGTTAGTGCGACGACTTTCAGCTGAATACGACGCGATCACATGGTCCACGACCGAACGATTCGATGTTGCAAAAATTGCGCGTCGAGTGGCGCGACGGATCAAATTTTTATTTTCCTCGAAATTCTACATAGGTTGGACTTCGTTTATTGCTCGAGGGCCTCGATTATTGCACGAGGTCGTGAGTGATATTGCGTTTCCTCGATTAACACAGCTTTTAGTTTCGATCTTTTGCAATACTCGAGGTTCAACGATGTTAAAGATACTTTAATAGATACAATCATCGTGTAAAAAGATGGCTGTCTGCATCTTCAATCTTGAACGTAAAGATAAATCTGTGATGGTGATCGAGTGCATACGTATCAGCGTCTCGACGCTCGCTCTGATCACCTATGACAGATCTCCTCTCGATGGAAGATGTCGGATTTCTCAGTCGGAGCGATACCATCAATAAATCCTTTCTTCTTCACGTGCGAGTAATAGACACGCATTGTTGTTGAGCCGGTAAAATTTATCGCTGCACACGGGAATCGTATATCTCGAATGGAAATGGTTACAAGGATTTTCCATGCGTGGCTATATTTTCAGTAATAAAGAAATAAAAGAATCCGTGGCGGGCGTTTCAGCGTCGGCCACGCAAAGACAATAACCATGATAAAAAGGGGATGGTATTACCGGCTCTAAATGAACCACGCTTTCTTTAAAGAGTGTCCCATTAATACCATCCGAAAATATCAAAGGCTTTGGGGAAAGAATCTCTTGCCAAGGGAAAACAAGTGTAAAGGAATTTTTATGTAACTAAATTCTCTTGGGAGCAAATTCAAAGATTTGTTCACGATTTTAGCAACAAATCGTTCAATTATATCGAACCTTTCCTCAAATCTCAGTCGTTTAAATTCATTACGATCGACACGACTGTGTCCGTAATGTATAATTTTAATGACCCAAGCACGGATTACCCACGTAATTTATTTGATCAGTGTACGTAACTTTTTCTGCAAATTTGTGCAACACAATGGCGTCCAAAGACCACGAATGCCCATAAACTACGCTAACGCGATGTTACGCAAACTTCACGGTAAGCTCCCGTAGAATTATTACCCTTAAAACCTCTATCGTTGAGGTGGGATGGACGGAAACCACTTTAACTCTCTTCACGATCGCGAAATGATACCCCGTGTCAAAATTATTGCCATCCATCCGACGATATATCCAACAGACCGGATCCTGGTGCACTTGCACTTCGATAAAGTATAGGGCGAGAAAGTGGCCGACCTTAATTGTAAAACGGAAGTCTCGTTATCGATCGACGCCGGGCAACTGTAACCAAGGATTTGCGAGCCCTCGCGACGTTTCGCGTACTTTATCGGCCAGAAGTGCATTTCCGTGCCATTTCGATTCCCCATAAACCGACGCGGGACTAAGTTACTTGGTATGCAACCATAGTTCCCAAAGATCCTGAGGAAATTAAGTTACAGTTTGTAAATTTCATATCTTGACTAAATCGTTAGGGTGGAACTCGATGTTGATTATTTTCTTAAGAGAGTTTTCTTTTAATGGCCCTCTTGTAGAAAAATGGTACCTATGGAAGTATTGTTGAAGACAGGGATAGGTCTTCGAAAATAATTGTGGGTAAAATTGGTAGGTGAGTTTAATGTAGATTTCTTTTTTTGATTGGTTTTTGTATGATGGCCTTTTGAGGAGAAATGGTATCTATGGAAATATTGAAATTGGAGTCTGTTAGTCAAAGATCCTGAGGAAATTAATTTACAAATTGTAAACTTCATATCTTGACTAGATTGTTAGGGTGGAACTCGATGTTGATTATTTTCTTCAGAGGGGTTTCTTATAATGACCCTCTCAAGGAAAAATGGTACCTATGGAAGTATTGTTGAAGACAAGGATAGCTCTTCGAAAATAATTGTGAATAAAACTGGTAGGTGAGTTTAATGTAGATTTCTTTTTGACTGGTTTGTGTACGATGACCTTTTTGAGGAGAACTGGTACCTATGGAAATATTGAAATACTGTTAGTAACTAATGAATTAAATAACAGGTAATTCGTATTGAATGGCTATGGTGTCAATAATAACATGATGGAGGAAAAGTCGAGTGAAAATTGGCAACCATAACGCAATGCTCGGACGGGTGTCTAGTAAAGGTATTATTGACAGAATGATCGAGCGCAAGCTTCTAGTTTACTTCCAAACAAAACGGATATTGCGTGCACCGATGGCGCGCACTTTTCTTCGCCCAGATGTAGTTTTATCTCGAAACTCGCGGAACTTATAAACTTATGAGTTTGTTCACAGAACCAAAGGGTAACAGCGCCAGCGATGGCGTCCGTAATTTCCACAGCATCGGAAGGAAATTTCCGTGACATCCAAAACACTGAGAAAACGGTTAGCATTTTGGACAAAATTTCATAACAAAAGGGCGATACTTCCTGTCTTTTATACGTATATTAATCGAAAGAGTTTCCAATGCAAACAACACAAAATTTAAGAAAAAGAAATTGAAATCGTTAAAAAATAGTACGAAATTGTGTATAAAGTCGCACGCGAATATATTAATTTCATTTCATATTTATTTTTGTGTGCCGTCACGGTAAGCAAGGTTCAAATTAAGAAATATGAAACTGTTCAAATTGAATTAAAATTTCTAGGGCACGAAAACATTCTTTTTATTAACCAGGTTAAAGTATATTATATCATAATTATTTAATTTTACTTCGCCGAGCGTGTCAAATGTTTTCATTTATTGTGAGAGATTACGGGATGGTGAAGTGTAAAAAAACATGGATTTAGGTCAGCACCGGAATTAATTTGTTTTTCAACTGCAAAATTGTAAGGTCACCGTTACTACATTTCACCGCGTCAAATTACGATTCTTATAACAAAAATTACATAATCCAGAATCCAAAGATTAAACGAAAATTGTCTTGGATTTTACTCGATCGCAAGCCTCCTAATTAATATCGTTACCGTTAAATAACTCAAGCGTATTTACAAGTGATTAGCTAAACTTTCTCTCGTCGGAGCGAAGAACACCGATCTTCGATCGCGACGAAGGTAACCGTAAATGTTACTAGAAATAAAATTAAGGTTCTCTACTAAATTCAGCTAGAAACAAAATTAAGGTCTTCTACTTCGGAAATACTTGACCTCAGCGGAGTTAACGTAAACTTTAACGCTATCCGCGAAGTTCGACGGAATTAACGAGAGATTGTGCAAACGCGTCTGATTGCTCGATGGAAAGTTCCCCGTTCGAAGTTGCAATGGATAAATATTTTTCGAACCGGCGGAACGGTTTGCGACGTCTAATAATTTAAAGATATGAATGCAATTCTGCATACGGTTTGTGTGCTACTGAACACAGGCTGGGAATAATTCACAAGTTTAAAATCACTCGTTGGTGCTTGGAGAGGAATAGCAAATCCTCTAGGTGGGTTTAGGTAAATTGCAGCTATAACTGTTTGTGTCACAAAAAAAAAAAACAAAGAAAATGGTGGTGGACAGGGGAGTACTCTAAAAATATTTGAGATAACGTCAATGATAAATATGATTAATCATAACTGTTCGTTGTGGATAGAGGTAACTACCCGCAAATAGTCCATGTAATGAATTAAAAATGTGCGAATGCCACGATGACATCAGACGTTCATACATTCTAATTTAATTTTCATAAATAATATTTTGGTGGCATTTTTAACAGTGATTTCTTTCTTAAGCAATTTTTCAAGTGAAACAGCTGGCGAATTTCGCTGCCGTTCACCTAGTATTCATTAAACCTTCGTGCATAATTTCACGTAAACGTTCTCCATCATTTTCTGAGCACTGATATTCATCAATCCGTGCACGAAATTTACGAGAGGGGCCCGCAACGAGGTCGAAAGCGTTCCACGTTAATAATAAATGCTCAATGGCTGGGGAGCAGCAACGGTGTTTGTTAATAAATTCCGTTTAGAAGACGGCACGGTTCACGCTAATAACTCTTCATTTCGCGTGTTTTAGGCGACTATAAACAACACTAGTCGTGTCTCGCGATGAACCACCTACGAGCATAAAATAATTACCCATTTGGTGGTAGCAAAAAAAGATATTCGAGGGAAGGAGCATAAAAATATCGTGTCGTAAAGTCTCCGCCAGGAAATACGGTCGCAGATTGCGCGATACTCCCGTCCAGATTTATTAGCCATCGATCGATACTCGTTTGGCCGTGCATGATTAAGTTTTTATCGAAATCCGAAGTCCCGTGTCACTCATAAATTCGCACGGACGCGCAACGAAATTCCCGTGGAACGTATTTATGCCATCAGCTGCGCGAACAAGGGGTCCATCGACGAGAAAAGGGGAAAGGAAAGCCCGCGTATCCGGGGAGAGGGACGGTAGTAAACGTTGTTTCACGAAATTCCATTCATCGACAGCTTGAAAGCCGATTAAAACGCTGTCTCGTAACACGCGAGCACACCGACATTTAATTATGGAGGGTAGCCGATACGCTCGCACGCGTCAGACCTCTCGCATTATTCAACGTATTTACGAATAAATCCGTGAATATGTTTTCGGATGAAGGAACATCCGATAATCCAGCTCTGGGAAAACGCGGGACAGTGTAACGATGACTCGTTCCAAGCTAAATCGAATACTTTTAAGAGCTATGCTTCCGATTCTATTCTATTCGTTATTGAACGTAGTTGAAGCGTGAATTAAGGAAAAAAGGGATTCAAATAAAATTTACAAAATGGTGAAACGTGCATCTTCGGTTTTTCGAATGAAGGAATTTAAGGAAAAAAGGAGTAAAAGAAAATTGACAAAATAGTGGAGTACCACTTCAGACGTGCATCTACGATTTTTCGTTCAAACTTGGAAACTGCTTGTATATCAAAATGTACCCACGCGGAAACCAATCTATTCGAGAGGTTCTTGTTCAGTCTCTGATTAATGTTGTTGCCGAAGAATGCGCGCAACATCGACATAGTTCCTAATAATTTCCACCTACCTCTGGCTTCTTCCTTCGCCTCGAAAACTATCCGATACAACGACGGACGATACGTTGGACGTTGATGGAATTCGAAATGGACCACGGAAACAAAAACCGAGATGGATCGATGGGATGGCGAGAAAGAATGAAATCGAAAGGAGAGGGTGACAAATGCGGGAGAAAGCATACGGAAAGTTGAAGACCTGCGGGAGTCCCTAATTAAAGTCTAATTAAAGTGTGTTGCCCGCGGGGCGACGAACACGCGAGAGTCGAGAGAATATGGCTGTCTTATAGCAACGCGTATGGTCAAATGGAATGGGACAGAATGTAACGCGTAAGAACGAAAATACAAGCGCTTGGGAAAGCTCGACTAACGCGTACTAACGGTCCCTGTACTATTCAGGATCTTTCGTGGGGTCTGGTAAAACCGAATAGGGGATGACTTGGTATCCAAAAATAATTCCGGAATGCGTGAGAGTCGAGGAAACTCAGGCAGAAATAAATTATTTCTTAATAGTTGGACTTGGTTGTCAAAGGCTCTAGACTTTCTCAGGAATGATTGTTATCAGCTAGACTGCGGATCTTTATGCAAAATAAAATCTTTGTACATGTACCTACAAAAATTGAACCTAAATAGGAATTTAATTTTATTCTGCAAATATTATAACATGAACTTTACTTTAAATCTTTTTTATATTCTTGTATATTGTTTGCATTTTGTAGTTTCTCGCACATTCAAATTTCCTATAAATGCATAAAGATCCGTAGTCTAGTTATCACCTTTATTATCTTATCATCTCAATTCCAAATGTAATGATAAATGTTAAATACTACACCCAGTGAAATGTGTGTATTGTGGAGTTACATATAATAGATACAATCTATGAATATCTATGCTGAGTACACAATTTACACTCAAACTACTAGTCCTAACCTTTTTCAATTTTGAACAATATAAGAAATTGAAATGAAATGGGGTCGGGTCAAACGTAGAGGTCTATTTCCGGAAAATTAAAAATTATTAAATCAGAATATCCATAGGAGCCGTAATAGCATCAACAGTTTTCTCCTAACTGCATATCGAACGGTATTTTCCATGTTTTGGGAAGTTCTACGTCAGTGGATTGCGATATATAAATTGTTCAAATTCTCTAACTGTTGTTTCCCCGATGGAGGAAATGCTTTCTTTCTAACAATGAGCTGAAAATGGAGGAAAAGGTAATAGAGAGTTGGAAAAAGGTCGGTATGCCGGATGAGGCAACATTCTGTAGTCCAATGGAGTTAACTTTGCTATTGTGACATGTGATGTGTGTGGTCAAGCATACCATGCAAACGTACAGGTCCGTCAATCGATACTGCGTGGTTTTGAATCAATTTCGACTTGTTGACAATATGAAACCGCTGTTATTGGTCGAACCAGGTGTAAAAAGACCCAGTGGATTATACCTTTCAGAAACCACCAGAGTTGCCACGATTGTTTTCGATTTCAATGTTTGGAAGTCTCGCGTTCATTGTTTGGATTACTTTCTATTGACACGTGGTGACTATTTTTCGCCACAGATCCTTTTCAAAAATGGGTCTTTGAATGGCAGAAACCGTTGTGGTTATTCATCGAACCAGTTTTTTCAGTTATTCTGTAATTCTCTTCCATCCTGTTCGTCTTGTTTTGTCACTGCAGAGTATTTCTACTGTAGAGGATGATAACACTGGTTCTCTTAACAATAGCAATACAGATTGAAGAATACAGATTGGAGCCTAGGAATCGTATCGGAATAAAAACAGTTGTGTTACGTGTCTACTGTAATCTTATCTTTTGGGATATTTAAACAGCCAAGCTTTCTGTTGTAAGCCCAATCCCTACTCCACGATAGGACTTCCTGAATAGTTGCTCGACGGTATAGCAAAGTACACCCACTTCACCGGGTTTTCTTCGACGATCCCTTCACAGACGTTTACACCTGATGAAAGAGAGTCGCGCGTCCCGCGAAACATATCCGTTGAAAACTCCCGTTCGGCGATAGTTGCTGCGAAATCGCAAAGAACGGAGGTCGGGTATCTAGGGAGGACGTAAAAATCGAGTGGCTCGACACTCTCGAGGGATGAGGATTTCCGTAAAAAGGAGGATTTCCAATATCACGTCGCTCAGGCATCTTTTGGATCGGCGTTAATGGTCTCTTCCACCCGCTCCCCCGCTCGCCTTCAGCCAACCTCGACCACCGGTTGGGATCTCGAGATTCTTTTTATATACATATATATATATATAAAATCATCAATCCGAGTCGAAACCTCGCGGGAGAAAGATTGTAATAGCGTCGATGTAATAACGACACACCGGTGTCGCGGAAAGAACACGGGAACTTCCCTTAACGAACGTCGGACGACCGGGGCGACTGCCTTTATCGCGACTAGTATTTCGTTGAAGTGATATTCAACGCCCGCGGGGAAACATTGTAAAAATTCGAGGAACGAATTTATTCAACGTAGCGCGGGAAGGTACATTTCCGCGATCGAGCGAAAAGCTCCGCCGATTGATTTTTCCTTTTTACGTGCCGCGCGAGTCCCGGTCGCGTCGCGAAGGAGTCGTCTGCATTTTTCGGTGCACCACGAACACGGGGTCCTTTCATTCGAATCGGATACCTTTGGGAGCGGTGGATTGGACTTGACGGAATTTTGGACGAGTCGTGAACTCGAACGTCCTCGGGGGTAGTTTTTGAACTCGGGCGTTTCATAATTAGTGATTTTAGTGCAGTGTAGTTCATTATTTTTTTGCTGGCTCGATAGGTATTTTTAACTTGTTTATTCTTGGTTCAAACAACCCTGCTTTAGATGAAGATGGAATGCTTATCCATTGACAAGATTTTTGGTGTAACATGAAAAATCATTTAAAATGAAGAGCAAGCGTGTAGTAAGTAATCACTAGACTGCGGATCTTTATGCAAAATAAAATCTTCGCAAACGTGCCTACAAAAATTGAACTTAAATATGAATCTGTTTTATTCTGAAAATCTTATAACATGAACTTTCCTTCTATCTTTTTATATTCTTGCATATTTGCATTTTGTAGTTTCATACACATTCAAATTTCCTATAAATACATAAAGATCCGCAGTCTAGTAATCACTATGGATTTTATACATTTATAGCGCACACTATTATGAAAACACACATGAAGTATACAATGCATATAGAATAATCTACAGTTTTGGTGATCACCTACAGCCTATTAATAGTGTGACTATTTCCATGTAGAATATTGAATTGTTAAAACAGGAGTTCATCTCGAATCAAGTATCTGTAATTGACTGCACTCGAAAGAGCCTGCACTCGATCTCACGAAAGGAATCCACGAAGCGGTCTTCCAAACGCGAAAAGGTCCCCGACTCCAAGGACCGCGGCCGCACTTTAAAACGAAGGTAAAAATGTCGCGCGTTCGAGCGCAGATATCGAGCCACGAAGTTTTATCCACCCTTTCAACTCTCGTCGGTTTTTTAAAAGCTCCAACGTTCGCTTCTTGGCGCCACCTCACCCCTTCGAAACAAGTTCCACCGAAGCCTCTTTCCTCGCGGTTTTTTCCATCGTCCCCCCTCGCGAAACACGGTGGCATAAATCGACGAAAATGCATCGCTCGCTTTCAGACCAGAGCTGGAACATCAAACGTCGTGCTGGACCGCGAGACAAAGATCCCCGTTAAAAACGGAAAAAACGGGATAAACGGGAAAAGCCGAGCCCGTCGGCCAGACTGAAGGACGTACGAACGTTGCGCGAACACGGTAGTGGCGATGCAAAGCTGTAGGGGGTAGCGAAACAGGGAGAGAGAAGAAGGTGGAAAAGTGTCGCTGGGTCATAGCGCGGGAAAATCGATTGTTTTCTGGTCTGGAGGTTAGAGATTCTTATGGAATTGAAATATGGTATCGTTCGTGGAACATTACGGAGATAGGGAGGAGGATTAACCCTTTATACGGTAGAACTCCTTGGGGATTTTATCACTTTTTTTTGTGGATGAGCGTAGAAACTTAAAAGTACAAAATTTCCACCGCATCCTTAGTGGTAAGAACGAGTACCAGTGACCTATACAAGGTTAAAAGTAATCGTTGTGCTGGTTGAGGGTTGGGTTGGGAAATGTAGAATGTCAAAGATCGTGATTTTTAGCTTAGATTCGCAGGTGTGAATGGCAAAGTTCGACGACGTGTATCTTGTAAATGAATTGAAAGTCATTAATGTGAAGACATAAATCCCCGCTAATTATGGGCTACAACGTATTTCAATCTCATAAAAATCCGTGAAGTGAATTCTCGATAATGATCGATTTGTCGTGGCCGTTTGGTCCCCAGGACGCGATTGTACACCGACCCGGCGATATTTATTAATGTTTATTCGGTGTATTTTCAAGGTGAATTACTTCTCTTATTGACAGTTATGATAGTTAACGTTGAAACGGTTAATATTATAATTCAGAAGACTTTCGTTCTAATCCAAAACATTAACCAACGGCACTTTTCACCACTGCGGAACAATTTAAAAGAATGAAATAATTCAACTTTCAAAAGATCATAAAACCTTCTTCCCCCCGTGTCCAACCATACGCAAACCCTCGTAACATCAAACAGCGGACCGGACCGCGAGACAAAGATCGCGTTAAAACGGAAAAACGGGAAAAGCTGAGCCCGTCGGCCAGACTGAAAGATGCATAAACACCGGAAACAGGGAACGCCAAGGGGGGGGGGGGGGAGCGAAACTCGCGCAAAAGCTGCGTGAACCTGGTGGCAAAGCACAACCGTGGTCGAAAGAGGAAGAGAGAGAGACGAGACGGGGGTGGTAGAAGTGTCGGCGGTAAGTCTCTCCCTCTGTTCCTTTGCTCGCGGAGCGCAGCTTCACTCCGTCTCCGTTCGTTTTCAAACCTAGCCTCGGTACACGAGAGCGAAGGAGCGCGTTTGCAAATTATGCGCAGTCTGAGGCGACTTAGGGACTTTCAGAGTTTTAATTACTCCGCGCGAGGGCCGTCCTCTCTTTGGGGCTGCGCGTACTCGCTCCAACCCCCCCTGGCATCCACGCTTTCGTAGACTCCTCTCCTCTACGCGTACCTATTTCCCAGCGTACTATTTCAATTCCGCGAAAGAAGAGTTCCGCGCTTTAATGTAAAAGGGAAAAGCTCGATTCCCCGGCTTCCTTCCATCCCGATGCAACCCTTACCCCTCTGCGCGCAGCCACCGGCTACGTTTAACCAGCGCGGTTACCCCGGCCCGATTCCTCGTTACGACGATTGCCGGCCAACAATCGCGGAAAAGATTCCACGACTTTCGAAAGGAAGATTTCGAGGTTGGCTGAAACCCACCGTGGCGTTCGAGAGCTCGGTAAATAAGACCGATTCGGTGGGTCGAGTGCTTCAACGAAGCGAACGCTGGGAAATAATACGATCTGGAGCCTTTTTCTCTTCTTGTGTCGATGGAATGGCCGAATAGAAACTTCTCGGACGACTTGGGGATGGTTTGCCGAAATTGTACCGCGGGAGATGCTTTATGTCGCGTTTTTTTTACTTTATAGGCGTTTGTATAAATATGTTGATGTATATATAAATATATACATGTATGAGCTTATTCGTATACACATTTATAATGAAAAATTCATTTGGTAACAATTTGGTCAAAACTATTGTTTAATTTAGAATCAATATTCTTCAATAAATATAGAGAGTACGAATATATATGGGACCAACTGTATATGTATAAATAAACGTACCGAATTTCAACGCTTTATATCTAGTAGTTTGCTTGCAAAAAAAATCATGAGAATTACCTCAAAACTGATACCAAACAAAAAATACTCCCCCGAGTACAACAGTCAAGTATATGAACTAAGTACTCCTTAAAATATACGAACTTGAACTTGAACTATTTATTAATCTAGGCATTTTATTCAATTTCGTTCAAGTCGACCAAAGATTTTGCCTTCCGTTCAGATTTGAAAGCAAAGTATAGTCCGCTTTATTCCCTATTCTCCGCACGCGCGTGACTTAACATGCGCGCGGCTCGTTAAACAACTAATACGCGACACACATTTTTTACAGGTCACGTTCTCCCTACCCCGTTGTTTCCTTCGTAACGCAGCCCATTAGAAAGAAAGAAAAAAAAAAAAAGAACGTTGGGCCACTTACTGGCACGTCAGTATCCTCCTGCAGCGAGGTTGGTGGCACGCCAGACCTCGTGGGTCACGGCGATAAAGTCAAAAAACCGGTGGAAAGGGTAACAGAAAGCCGCCATACGACGAATAAGAAGTCCCGAAGTCCTGATAGCGATACCGCGACATGCAATGACCACGATTAGGAGTGTCGCACTTCTCCATCGAAAACCGTTTGACACTGGAGAAAATTGAGTGGCGGTTCTAATACTCGAATGGACAACTCAATTAGTTCTGAAGGAGATTTAAAACTAAACAGGGCTCAATTTATGCCTCTTATACGTACTACATCTTTGTAAGTAGAAAGTGGAGAGGCAAATCCAATAATTTTCCAATAATTCTCACCATGAATTGCAGCAGAAATGTTATCAGTAATCCGATAATTTTAAGAAGAGTCCCGTGTTGGGAAATCTCTGTAAATCAATTTTCCAAATGCGCTTCTAAAATGCTAAAACACCGAATAAACATAGTTTCACTTGCGAGCGAAAAAAGAAACTCTGAAACTCCGCTTTAAATTCAACTAGTGTGTTTTTAATTCGGCGAGGAACACGAAGTAACGTGGTAACAAACACTCCCAGCCGTACTATTGCAACGTTAATCCTCCCGCGATATAGTTGATCCTTCTAATCTTTGTACTAAATCCCCTTACGTTAAAATCCTCCTGTCGTGTCACAATCCTCCTCTCTTATCCCGTGTCGCGCGTAGTACTTTTTCAAATCTGGGTCAAATTAACATTACCGTGCCAGTTACGTGTCGGGTGTTTTCTTCGTCGTTCGAGGTTAACCGAGAACAAAAAAAAAACGGAAGTCTTAGAAAGGCGGTTCCTTTGTCGACGTGCTTGTTAGCATAAATTCAACGGTATCCATGCCACTCCGATTCGAATCCTTAATGAACAACCACGTTCGCCAAGCGGGATAATTACACGTCGCGGATAAGGAGAGAGAAAAAAAAAGCGTTACCTTCGTACACAACACCTAACGGTAGGGAACACGTACGGCTATCGTTCATGGCAATTTCCACGATCCTGCGTTTCTTGTCGGTGCACGTAAGCCACGATCGGAACGATCGGTCGACAGTGATGAATGTCGCGTTACCGGTGGTCCGTCGTTGCAAAAACTCGCTATTATTTTGCCGAAGCATACCTCGATCGGAATTTCAGGCAAATTAACGAACACCGAGGAAAGCTCATGCAAAATGCACGGGACGGTATCATCGACAATCAATTGCCCCACCCCCTCCCCACGACCAATTTAAATTAATGCGAAACGAGCTCTCGTATTACGCGGACACGTAACCGCTGCGCGGTTGTGCTCTATGGCTTTATTTTTGGTGTATTGAATAACATTTCTTTTGATATTTTTAGGACGGTGTTTCATAACGTCAATAATTGTGTACAAAAAGAGAGAGCGAAGGGGTGGATAAAACTTCTCGAAACTTGAGAATACTGCTTTGTTTTGGATCGTGAATAAAAATACCTTCGAATAACTTGGATTTCCTTCGAGTCGAGGATCGCTCGCGAAGCCCAGGATCAATCTAGTAAGCACGCTTTGAATTACTGTGCTTAGTTTCAGGAAATCTTTTCCGTAGACCTTCGCTCGGAGGAGTTTGCTTCGCTAAGCTTATGTGCACAGAGATCCGTTTACATTGATGTAACAACCTCCTCGAAACGCGCATCGCGTACGAGATACTCTCGCCGATTTGCACGGGCGAAATAAACAAAACAAGAGACACTTGGTGCGTTTAAAATCCGTTTAAATCCTGTACACAGGTGATGTTGGCCAGTGGGAATGGAAACCAGATGGCACAAGATAAAGTCAAGCCTAAAATGATAAAACCCGATAAGTTTGACCCCAGACGCGTAGAACAACACGATTCCCAACTGGTAGCAGGAGATAGAGACCCCCTAGACTCGCATAACTCGATTCAGGCGAGACTGGTCGCGTAGGACCGGTTACCTAGCAAAGCCTCCAAACATGGGATCTCAAAGGGACGATCTCGGACACGTACGACACGGTGGACATGAACCTGCACTCCTCACGAAGTCGGATAGAAACGAATCTGAAGCCTCGAGACAGAAGTCACGCGAATTTGGGACGATGACAAAAAACGTAAGTTATTGTCATGAAATGGATCACATTGAAGTGGGTGGGTAGAGATGACACAGAGTTCAGGAGGCCTTCTGTAGATGACTGTTGCTTTGTTTCACCATACACGTGCATCGTGGAACTCGATAAAAATAAATTTAGAGTAAGATTACGTAAAGTCGGTCCCATAAATATTCGTAAATTAGATGAAAGGTTTGATGTTTCCAAATAAATTTTTCATTAGTAAAGTTTATCCATGTACATATACATAATAAAACATTTATTTGAAAACATCAAACCTGCTATTTAATTTAGACAAACTTCTTTAATAGACGTAGAGGGTACCAATATTTATGAGACTGACTGTAGTTAGTGCATTTTTTGCAGTCTTTGGATTTTATTCTGTAACCTTAAACTTTCTCCCAATCCCGAAACAAGTGGTCACACATACCAAATGTAAGACAATCATTTTTTACTCTTAATTTCCCTCTTTCAACTCAAAACTTCTTCAGCAAACCTACCCAAATCTCTTTAAATGGCTCCTGGTACCCACTTGCAAGTCTCTCCGTTGAAGTCGCCAGTTTCCAAGAAGTTAATCGGACGATTTTGGCTTATTCGTCCGCGAAAATAGTCGAATCGCGAATAAATACATTCCGCATCACCGGCACGCGTGTGTAGGAGACTGGAGAGTCGGGCCACACGCATCGGTCCCATGGATAAATATTTATGCATGCGCTCATGGCTGCACGTCACGCGCACCTCCCTCGAACCGTGGAACAGCGAAATGGAAAAACGCGCGGAATGTCGCAGAAATTTCAGTGGCACTTTACGACGTTGCCGTCTGTGCAACGGGTATCTTAAATGGATCGCTGACCCGCACTCGACTATAAACCGCCGCGAGGGTTTTTATTGTACTGAAAATGAACGCTGAAAGAGCCAGCGACGAGGAAACGGGGTAGTCTTTTTATTAGCGTTTCAAGGGGTCTTCCCGTTTAAGGAGTTTAAAAAAAATTCAATTATTTCGCCACTAGAAGGAAGAAGATGTCTAGGGTGCGTCTGTGCAATGGTATCATTTGGTGAAGTAAGGAAGTTACAAGCGGGTCGCTCTTTAAATGGCGTTTTACGCTGGTACTTGACGACCATGCTGTCTTGGAAAACTAGCATCGAGTTGTATCGAGCTTGTTTTTTGGTATTATTGAATTCACTGGAGATATACAAATGGTAGAAGTCTGTTCGAGTTTCGCCAAAGACGCGTGCCTAATTTATGGATGATTCGACTCACACTTTGTCTCGAAAAAATTATAAGACAGTGTTTAGTCGACATTTTAGTGACGTAAAAGCGAAACCCCTTGGAGCACTCGATAAGGGCGCAATTAAAATACAAGATCTAGTCGACGAAATTTCTTCTTATTTCTTCTTAGTCAACATTGTAGTGAAGTGAAAGTAAAAGCCCTTGGAGGACTCGAAATTTCTTCTCCCCCGAGAAATTCCAAAAAACCCATTCTTCCAGAGTCGAAAAGTGAAAAGAGCCCTCGACATTTGAGTACCAGCACCACCGTTGGAATCTATTACACGGTTAACGGGTGAGCGACGACGACGGAAAGACGGTCAAGATAATTTCTAGATATTTCACGAATTATCGGGCCGCAGGTGGTTTACGATGACTTTTATTCGCGCAATTTACAACGAGTTTTCCATCGGCGCCGCGATCGAGAAGCCGGTGCATCTGAAATATGACGAAAAATATTAGGTTTTACGAGCGCCCAACCTATGGCTACGCCGACAGCGGGGAAGGCGGAAGCGTGCAGCCAGCGGAGAGGCAAAGTAGGAAAGGGCGAATTTATCGTTAGTATTTTTCTTCGCGCGCAAGTGTGCGGAATCTCGAAGTTTCGCGCGGACCTTCCAATATCTTTTCCTCGAAAGCACGCCAGACGCGACAGCCCTTCTCGGAGCTACGCGAGATGGAACTACAGCCGAAAATTCTCGCCGGTCACGGACGAAGGAAACGCTCCTGATGCGATTCCAAAATTTGAAAAGAGAGGAGAGAAAGAAAAATCTTTATTTTAATTCCACGCGTCGGGAATATCCGTCGTTGCGTAACGGACGCGTCAGAATTTATTTCCAAGCGTGCAAAACTCTCTCACTTATGAAATCGATTCGGTGCTCCCACGCCTCGCTCGACCGAAAGTAATTAGTATACAATACGTGTCATAAACGCAACCCCCAAATTTTAAATATTTCCAGTGTCGGGTGAAACATCGATGGAAATTTTTGATAGGTATCAGAGCGCAATGTGGAGTAACTCGATTTAAACAAAGAGGTATGAAATTTAACGCATGTTCCAGTAGTGGTAGACTTTCAAAAGACATCTACATTCACGCTTAACACGTTGATCGCAACGTCATCCATATATGAGTGACAGTGCTTTTCACTGAAGAACTAAAAGAATTAATTCTGAAAATCAAGCATCAAATCAAATAAATCTAAATAAAATTCATGAATGTTTATAGAGTCGCAAGAATAAATACCACAATAAATATTTAATTATATAGTTTGCGATTGTCTAAATAATATTTAATTACAATAGAAATTTTCAAGTATATTTGTTTAGCCGTCAACGTGTTAATTGTTGAAAAATTTGATATACTCCATACCATGTGTTTTATTAGAAAATAAAATTCTAACGCGATTGGTAACCCCTTTGTATCATCCCTTAAACAAAATGTAAGTCCAAGTTACGACTAACCATCATCCTCTAGCTATGAATTACATTCGTTAGGCCAGGCTAAATTAAATTTTTTCCGAAATTGAAATGCTCTAAAATAATTATAGAGCACCTTGCCACCCAATGCATCGAATTAAATTTTGTTAATTACAAATAAATCTCCAAGCGTTAGCAAACGCGTCAAAAGCGTAGTCGCGCACACCGAAAGCATAACCAATCCCGTCGACGAGCGAAACGAGCAAAAACGTCACTGTATCTGCAACAAAGTCCTCGGAACAAGGTGTTCTCGAAAACGCGAGAAGCCAGACACAACGGCTCCCCTCTTCCCCAGGGGAATCGTGCGCCAGGAGAAACTCGGCAAACAATTATAACTTCCGGTGAGAAACACCATAATATAGTCGAGCCTCTGGTGCACGTCGCTTCGAAACGTTACACTTATGGCCCCCGTTGGTGTTGCCAAGCCCCTGAAATTCTGCCTTTGGAATTTCAGGTTCCGCCGTTGCGGTCGTCCGATCCCTTTCGTTCATGTTTCTCCATCAACCCCTACGTCACGCCAACCCCCGGTGTCCCACAGAGTCTCTATCTTCCTAACTTCGGCTAATTTGTCTTTGTCCAGCTGAGCTCCGCTCGATCCAACCCTCCCGAACCGTTTGTTTATTTACCAGAACACTCGAAAGGTAACACACGATTCTATCGCTGAGTGTCCTTATTCGTCTCCGGCTAAACGGCGATAGGTGACCGTCGGACAGGCGAGAAATGTCGCCTCGCCTAAGCTCCGTTTAGTCGAGGAGCCTCACTTCCTCTATCAATTTCAATTCAACTATAGTTGACCGATTTGCAAACGTTTCAGGATCTGGTGATTTCTAAAAAAGTAGCTCATTTAATAATCCCAAAATTTTAATAGTTTATAATAGTACCCTTTGTACTCGGATGTCCCCTCTGAGGAGACGTAGAAAACCCAGAGAACATAATCAGATAAGGTAAATTCTTTCGAGCACAACATTTTCAAAGGTGAACACTTACTTGGAGGTTTTCATTCGAGTACCACTGTTGTGGCCTGACACCCGATTATTGCAACATATGATCGACCATCGCTAATTGAGTAACGACCCGACTAATAATGTCCGAAATCAGCGACATACTTTGACGCGAGCACTGCAAGCTTGCAGCACTCGCGCCTGGTATCATGACCATATATGGTCATGCCCGATTGCCAACAAAGACTATAAAAACAATAACGCTTTGTAAAGTGGAGGTCTGAACACATTTTAAATAAAGTCATTGTTGAGAGCACATCGCTGGAGTTACGATCCTTCGACTCGTCATCGAACACCGGTGAATTCCAATTCTTTAAACGCTCCGAAACCTACGATATCCCAAAATCCTTTAAAAATCGCCTGAGGGCACAACACCACGAACAAATAAATCAAAGTATCATTACAATATGTTACATACTTTATATGCTACATTATTTAATACAACATGATTCCTCTTAGCACATTCTGTGGTAGACAGCAAATTCAGATGGAAGAAGGTGGTCCTTACAAACTAAAACAAAATTGCATCGAAGTCGATACTCCGATTTACTCTTCGCTCTCGGTCTATCGGTCTTTCAGAGAGCTCCGCTACCATTCTCTTTCCGAGCTCGTTCGTGATCCGGCAGCCGAAATCTCCGCATCCATTGCGGAATCCATTCATCTAACCTAAACGTTCGCTCGATCCCATCCGCTCTGTCCCAAACACTTGTCATTCACACTCATTGTCACCCATACGATCCCCGAGTTGTGGCGGGCTCAAGACTGGATCGAATGAATAATAGATCGGCTGACGTCAAAGATTCGAATCGCATCGAATACTATTAGACGCCAGAAGGTCTCGAACGCCTACCTCGATCTTCGAGTCTTGAAACGTTTTAAAGTGGTGTTCGGTCTTGGTCTTGAACTCTTGGTCTTGAAGTTTCGAGCTTGAATTCTCAATCTTGGAAAGTCTCGGAAAACTTTTTTTTTTTTTTTTTTTTTGAAAGTCTCGAACATCTGTCATAAATTACTAAATGAATCGACGCGAAATGTTCCAGACTCGTTGAAAGTTTCGAGACTTTGATCGCGGTTTTCAGAATCAACCAAGACTTGCGAGGCTAAGAAAAACATGGAAATCAACCGAGACCTAGAAACGAATCAAGAATTGAAGATCGACTTCACTCTTGAAAGTTTCGAATCTCTTTCGAGACACAAAATGACAAAAGATTCCTACGATCGTTCACGAGTCGACCAAGCAAACCTGAACATTCGTCTAATCGCACCCCACGCAATTAAATACCTCTTTCGCGAACAATACTCTCCTGTCTCTTCCATAACGCGATTATCCAGCTGCGTCTTTCTCATTCGCCCATCTCGACCTCAATCTCGTCTGCGACGGATTCAGCAGAGTTCGCCGTGCCGGTGTGCGCTCTCGTCGTCCTGGTCGCGTTCTTTCGGCATTTGTAAACAATGCACCACGATGCATCGGTTCAAACGACGTCAGGCAAGCCGCAAAGTTTCCCCCTGGCACGTTTTCCCCTCTTCGTAGAGCAAAGCCGTGAAGTACGTCCTCGGGCACTGGGTCAACGTTCCCGAACAGTGCGCCGACCCAGTGTTTAATGGAGAGGATTCGTCTACCCGACGGTTCCCTTTTACGCGACGGTAGTTGCGCGCACAGCGAGTAAATCTTTTTGAAATCCATGACTCGCGGCTCCGTTTAGTAAAGGTACCGTATTTTCCCTCTGACTCTGTGTTCCTCGCGCCGAAAAAGGCTGCGCGACGATATTTTTTTTCTCTCTAGCCCCGCGACGCGCACGCTTTGAAATATTCAGCTGATGGGATCGTTAAAAGCCACGGAAAATGAGACGAGATTCCGCGTTCGAGATGCGGCGATCGTGCTCCGAATGAAGTATTTAATACCGTTGCTGCGCCACTGGACACGTATGACCCGATGTAGTATTTCGCGTGGACTGCGTCGCGGCGCCGTTCGTTGTGAGTCGAGAAGATACCCGTGCAATGTTTTCAGTATTTCTGGTAAAGAGTAACTTTGTTTTGCTTGGAGTACTTGCGTTAGTATTTTGTGATGTTCAAGAAAAACAGGATTTAACGATTTTCTTTGTGGAAGTATAGTAACAGGCTGTGTTAGTCTTTGTCTTCTCGTCGCAACCCCTGTCATCGATTGTTGTATGATCAACTGATAGCCAATGGATAACCAACGCAGATATCACGTTAGAATCATCCTCACAAAAACATCTTACTCATAGCTTTCGAATTCTAGCCGTTCTAGCCTCCTGTCCAGATTGCACCCGAAGTCTGTTATCTTAGCCTACATAAACTCCTTGCATTTTGGCGTGCGTACTTGCCATTACAATTCAATAAAGTCTCTATAATAAAAGTGTTGCGTCTTTAATCTCCGGACTCGGGATCGAACACGATCTACCTTCCTCTTCTACTCTTATAAAAGTCCACGAATCCCATTCGGATTTACGTTCTATAACACCTCTCCTCCGGAATTAATTTTCACATTTCTTCAGGGAAAAGCCCCTGTCACCCGTACATTGTAGCAAAACCACCCCCGATCTACCATCCCTCCAACGAAAAGTCGATATCCCGAGAAAGCCGCGAATCGTTGTCCTATTTTCACTGTTGTTGCGGAAACGTGGCACGAACCTTTAGTAAAATAGCTAAAAATATTCCCGGCGCGATCGCGTATTCCTGAACCGAGCTGAAAACGGGCTCAGATCGAGCAGAAAATAACCAAGCAATCATCCGCGCCGAAAAGGCGCGCGAGTTCACCTGGTAAGCAAACAGACACGGCGGATCCGGAAACGGAAATAGCAGTTCCCGATCACGGCGGCGTCCCGTCTGCACCCGCTGCCCCTGGAGGAGAAACAACGATATCATCGCGAGACCTGGCACCGGGGTTATTGGACCCATCTAGCTTATGTCGATGGATACGTCGGGTGGTGGGAAGCAGTCGAGACGCCGCCGCGCCATCCGCCTGGCGCCCTTTCAGCTCGACGCGGACCACCGCGACGATCGGCTGTGTTCGAACCCTCGATCGCTGTCTCAACGAAAACTGTGTTCCACGGGACCGTTGACGAGCCAACTGTCCGTGAAATCGCATCTCCGTGATGTTATGCATCGACTGCCTCGTTTAACATGAAATGGGAGACGAAATGCACTGGACAGGATTTTTCAGATCAACTCCTTTGCGTTTGGAGCGTTTTATTTAACACGTTGAGCGCCACATCGCGAACATACGGACACCACCAAAGGAGTAAGTATCAATGAAAACAAATCTGGATAGAATTCGTAAATTTTAACGAGAATTCAAAAATAAATAATACGACAAATGCTAGATTCTGTAGTTTCTAATTGTCTCGAGACGAAATTTTAGTCCTGTAGACATCTCCATGCGAATCAGTGTGCTAATCAACGTATTAACACTGGGGATTACGAAGACGGTCGGCTGTGCTCAAACCCTCGGTGCCGTCTCAACCGAAACTGTATTTCACGGGACAGTTGGGCGAGCCAACTGTCTGTGAAATCACATCTCCGCGATGCTGTGGATCGATTGCCTCGTTGAGCATGAGATGGTAAACGAAATGCACTGGATGGGAAATTTTCGGATCAACTCCTGTGCGTTTGGAGCGTTTTATTTAACAATGGAGATTATCAAGACGGTCCAAATTGACTCATGTACCGTGCAGAGGTGATAAGTTGGCTAGGAGATCTGATTGGTAACAGTATAGTCTCCTTTATTGTACTGTAGAATTCCATAGTCTATATCGTAGAGTTTTTAAGTATAATCTAGGAGACCAATCTGTGTCGCTATGCAATTTCCCAACGGTGCACAGTACATGGTATGGCACACCAGTTTCTAATATATTGCACAATTTTCGCAACAAAATTTAAAACAGTATACTGTTACCAATCAGACCCACTAGCCAACTCATCATCTCCGCACAATACCCCGACCTCTTTTTTCAAATAGCTAAATTATTGACAACGTTGTTCCTGCATTTTATAGCCAACACTTTTGAAATGGTGAACGACAAACGTATACCTATTGCACATGTTTCAGTGTCTTAGAGTCGTGCAACAGTGCGTTCGAACGAGTCCGACGAATGCGCTAGGTGATAAAGAGCGTAAGCTATTTGAAAAGAGAGTTCGGTCTCTACCCAATCGCTGTTTTTCCACTCTTCTGGGTTTCTGCGCACTGCGTCCGAGAAGTAACACTTGTTGATCGAGCCCACGGACTATGATTTAACGAGCGAACGTGACACGGAATTAATCAGCTGGCTCGGCACTGGCTCGCTCGAAAACACGAGTGCCCGTGTTGGACTCGTTTCGAAGACACAAGAGAACAGCTTCGACTGTGTCACGGATATACCGGGGCCGGCATCGATCGTTCTCAGAGAACGTTACATAATATACGCGTTCGAGGAAATTCGGGGTTGTACGGCCAACGAGGGTAATATCAGCAGCATTGTTCGAGAACTTCAAATTTTCAGGCAACTTCAAATTTTGAGTAGCTTTAAAGTTTTTCGTCGCACCTTCTCGAGGTGGAGAATGATCTGAAATCTGGAACGTGACCCGATGTAACTGTCGACAGTGTCACGAGAATGGATGCTGCGTTATCTTTCTACCAGTTCATCGTTAAGGTAGAATTTATGGTACACTGATGTAATAATGACTTTGCAGGAAAGGTGGGAAAAAATTGTGGAAAGAGAAAATGAGGTTAACTTAAGGGTATGTTTCATATATTAATTTGAATAGCAGAACAATAACACAAGATATTTGAGGATCAAAGATTGAATTACGGATCACGAACAATAAATTTGCTCTCTGACGTGAAACAAACAAATATACAAAAATTCCTGTTAAAAATACCTGAAAAATGTAACCTTATAAAAGAACAGTACTTGTCCAATAAAAATCTCGTATAGGTGCTGCTCTATTCTGAATCTCAGATCCAACTTAACCCTCCCCACATCGTAACATACTATAGACATCATTCGAGGGGAATTCCTCTGCTGTCGCCGATACAGCCACAACAATTTTCCCAATACACCGTCTAATTAATCCCCACGATTAATAATATCGCGTCGACGATATCCGTACACGCGTCCCAACGGCGATACTAATGGAAATAATTACCGATGGAATCAGCCTAATTTCTCACGGTGTCCAGGACGATCGGGTGGACTGGAAATCGGAAATACCCGTGGACGCGATTAATTCCAGCCACGGCCAACCCTCTCGATATTTTACCAGCGCCAAAGAGCTAGGAGGGATCGAGGCGTCTACCTCCGCAGGAAACCGCCGTCGTAGACAAACGAGCGGGATGACATCTTGACGAATCGATCATCGATGCCGTTTCTTATCAGCGAAAGGGTGGGCGACTGGGTCTGCGCCAAGTTGAAGGTGACAAGTTGACCCGCGATCCTTCGCGTGAGATTTCCGTGCGGGATTTCAACGCGACGTTCGGTCGTGCGCGACACGATACGAAGGCCAGGCAACCAAGACGGACCGGAAGGTGATAGCGAAAAAGGGCAAACGCGGTAGAAATAGGAGGGAAAACGAAAACATTGCGAGGGAAACGGCGTGGCAGTCACTGGCGCGGTAATCGGGCAATTAAGGAAGACTGGGATAGTCTCTCTTATGGAAGTGAATTGAAACTCTTTTGGAGGTTTGCATGGTGACGTTTCAAGCAGATATCGAAATACTGTTTGAGAGGAATGATAGAACAGATGAAGAATTTTCTTTTACAATAGAACTTGTGAAGAAATGGAATTAAATAATGAGTTCATGTGTAATAAATTTTGAGATACTCCAAGTATATTTCTGTTTTACATTCCCTTATATGGGGCCCATTATTCCCCTATGCAATCTCTTTACATTCCTAACTATCCTTTCTCCTCCTTCCTCTAAGTTGCCAGAAAAAAATTCAGATCAAGCCATCATCCCCTCCGTTTCCCATTCACCTTGAATTCTGAGCAAAACAAAACGGCACGAATTAACGCAACTATTCGGCACAAAACGTTGATAAGCCCCAGAGTTGATGAACTTGAAGTAAAATCACTGGAAACGCGAGAGCTCATCGCGGTGGCCGATAACCGCGGAAAGCGTTGAAAACTGAAATTTCCCGACCGTGGAGAATTTCAATTTGAAATGCAACGCCGCTCGCCAGATTCTGTGTGGGTTTCGGAACGGCCGCGTATCATCCCTGACGTGCAGACAGAATGATAAAAGGCGTAACTTTATAGTTGTTAGAGCCGAAATGGAGGGAAGGAGCCGCGAGACGCGATACCGCGACTTTTTCTCCACGGGCTGGAGAGCTTATTTAACCGACACATCAAACCGACGGGAGTGAACTACCCCGGAATATCTGGGGCCCGGAAAAGCGTATGAATTGTTGCGCCAGAAGTGGAAGGGAGCGAGATTTTTCACGTGACTGACGTCAGCCACGATGATTTAACCCCTTCGTGCTCACAGGATCGTTTCTGATGCGCGCCGGTCTCAGACAATTTATATTTTGCGTGCTCTTTATTCTGTAAACATGGAAAGTCCATGCACTTGATTCAAAGGGGCTTTAAGAGTTTGTTTTTCTTAATATTCTTCGAGGTTGATGAACTACTCGATCTATATCTTTAAAAATTTCCTAATAAAGTTTCACTCCAAAAGGATAAATAAAGCATTAAACACTCAATATATAAATCATCCGAGAGAAGTGCAATAATTTCGTGAAAAAAAGAATAAATAAATACAATTAACCGACATGATAAATCTTCGAAATTCCTACACCACTCGCAATCTTTTCCAGTGAGATTTTTCAGTGCAGTAATTTAACACTCCCCAAATAAATCTAAATAACAACTTCTTCTTTCTCTGTACGCTTTCGCAATTTCATTATATTCGCAACGGAACAAGCTGGATTTAAAAATAAAAAAAAAGTAATATTAATCGCGTTTGAACGTGGCCACGCCGCGAATGAAAGACAGAATGAAACTTAAACTTGCCCGCGGTCGTGCAACGCTCGCAATTTCAAAAGTTATTTAGTAACTGGGGTTCGAAACACGTTATAATTAAAACGAAATTTCACGATGCATGGGAAGCACATGCGATACCGTGCAGGTACGCCAACTTTTCGTGCGTGGAGTGTGAATGACAAACGTTTGCAACGGTACCGTGATAGGGACGGGCGAAATTTTTATCTAAACGACAATTTCGAATAAATAAAAATACCGAGCGAAGGGTTGACAATTATTCATCTGTTGCGTGTTGAATGAAAAAATTACAATTTCAACTCTGGAACAAAACGTTTGAACAAATTAAAATGCGAGTGTAGAGGTTAATCCAATCTTTGTTATAGCGAGGATTTTTTAGCGCGTCGATTATTATGATCCATTGCTTCTTTGTTTACTATTTCACTCGAAAATATGGCGAATGAAAAGATATACTATTTTTTAACTTTAATCTAGAGAACTTTCGTTAGCATTCTAAATTAAATTCTAATCTTGATTCTTAGCTTCAAGAGAGGCACGAATCGGTCCGCATAATGATCTCGAATCACGCTATAATTGAAACGAAATATCCATCGTTTGGAAAATACGAAGTATATCGTACGTGCGAACGGAAGAACCTTTCCCTGCGTCGAGGATGAATGTCAAGGGTTCGAGACGACGTGGAGGAGATCGAGTGGCTTAGAATTGGAAATCGATTAGGATTGAAGTGCGTATCTGACTGAATTCTCGAAATGCGCGCGGGAGTTTCGCTGGTGTGAAAATGCGAAGGTCTAGGTTGTGAAACCAACGCGATCGTAATTTAGAGTTAGTCGACAGTTAATCGTTTAAAAATGTGTTCGATGGTTATACTCGGGTCGGAATCAACTTGGCATTGAAAGCCACTTCTGCCACTGTGAATCATGCCTATCTACTCGAAAGATTTACGCGAATATGCGAGAGCCTTGAGCGAACACTTGATTTTGATCCGATTATTCGCGTTTATGGTTGTTCGGAATTGGTTCAAAGTCGAAGTCATTGTGGATTTATATGGTGAAATGTTGCACGGAATTTTGCTCGGATCATTGTACTTGAATTTCAGTATCACAATTTTATTGTTGTAAACAAGTCATTTGAGTTGTTTCTTTTAAGTAAATTATTTAAGAAAATTGCAGCTCGGTCTCGTAGAAACCTCACACGTTGAAATTTACCAAGAAGAAAATGATCAAAACCTCCCTGTGTACTATTATATTTAGTTACAGTCTCTTGCCAGATATAAACCGTATCTGTATGTCCCCAGTGTTTCCACAAATTTTCGTACGATTCTCAGTCAACGTCAGGAACAGAAACGTCGGTCGCATACGAAGTTTAAGAGAAATTAATCGCCATAGTCCGCTCAAAACAAGCATCCTCGTTGAAGATAAAGACGCAACCGTGGCGTACGCCGAGCGATAAATCACGCAACCCACCGACCGGAGGAAAAAAAATCCTTACGCGGATTGAAAATGCTCAAAAACAGACGGAGAACTCCGCGGTAAACAATCCTGCGGTTTCGACTGACCAGCGCACCGCAATTTCGCGCGGGGGGAGAAGCTTTTTATCGGAAACCCTCGCCCATAATTAATCACTGGTTAATTAACGGGGAAAATACCGAAAGAGAGGAAAAGAAACCGTGTTACCCTTATCAAAAATGATTGTATATCCTCATCGTCGAG
The DNA here is from genome assembly GCF_026225885.1 of Hylaeus anthracinus. Lineage (NCBI taxonomy): Eukaryota > Metazoa > Arthropoda > Insecta > Hymenoptera > Colletidae > Hylaeus > Hylaeus anthracinus. Next base: position 5,891,973 of record NW_026535289.1, on the reverse strand, counting down.
CGAAATAATAAATTATTGTTTTAGAGAGTATTTAATGCCAGTGATTCTACGCACTTCTTACACGCGAGGACTTTTTGCTATTTTAGTTTCAAGAAGTTCGAAAAATTGGAGACATTCATGAATGTACTATTTCATATAATAAGAGGGCATCTAATTTTTGCAGAAAAAATATGCCTTTCTATATTACCTCGATCCAAAGTAAAATATATCCATTACACGTCCAATACCATCGCCAATACCATCGAAATAAAAAAGAACATTTTGCGCTATAAAAACACAAGCATTCATTAAACCGAAATTCTCCAATGCGTTAAATACACGCGTTACTTAAGGGAGGGCACTACCAGCTGTTTATTACTAAGTAAAATTTGACGTCTTTCGGTACACTTTTCACAGATATGCCTTATCCGATCGTACCCAACCTTTTTTTAGATTGCTCTACAAAGTCTAAACTATAAAACAGCGATGAGTTTTTTTTTCTCCAAGAACATTTTCAAAAAAAGTCAGGACGACTTTCAACAAAATTTTTTTTATTTTGTTAACTAAATAGAATTTTGACAAACCGCCTTCACTGTTTTGTACATAATTCGATTCTGCGTCAAACAAAAAAAAATCCGAACTCGATAGGTCAACTGTAGCCAGAGTAATTGGTACCGAAAGATCAAAAAATACGATTCTTTAGGAAACGCAAAAAAAAACAACAAAAAAAGGCGGTTTATATTTTAGGCTCCTTACACACCAATAGGAGAAATACCAATTATTTATCCGTACAATATGTGCGTAATAATCTAATTGGTATTGTTAGTGATTTCAATCTAAAAATAATAAATAAAATCCACAAGAATCACATGACTTTTTATATCAATTTTCACACAATTTTTTACCAACAATTTTCTTTTCCATTTTTAACTATCGGAAAATTATGAAATTAACACCAACAGATCCAAAAAAAAGGTTAAATTTTATTAAAGCAAAATCGATTTTTTTCGTAAAAAATGTGTAGTGTGAAGTTAAAATAAATTCCTAAACAATGCTTCTAAAATTCCCATATCGGTTAGAAAAGGACAATTCTCTTTATCCAAACGTAGAACGTACCGAAAGTGTAATAATAGTAAAAAAAAATCGGTTACATACAAATTTCATTCAGCGTCGGGTTCAATTTCGATCGTTCTCGTTTGCGCGGGTTTTTTTTCGCCAGCTATTAATGACTGTCGGCCAGACTCAGCTGGAAATCGAGGATTAGGCGACTGAAAAACGGTAAAAATCGTGATCGTCATTATGGAAAAGCGGATTATTTCGATGCTCGTTCGCGTAATCACGCGCGATGTTCGCGCGCTGAAAGAATCCTGAAAAATTCGCGGAATTCACGTGCCTTCCCTCTCTATTATTTATCGAACTTTCTCCACATTCATCGAAAAAATTCGCGAACCGTGCAATTAGGAAGGAACGAAACATTAATTTGTCGAGGAAAACAGGAGCACTATAGCACCATCACAGTCAAGGGAATAGCAATGTTTTTTCTTTCTCAAATTGAAGTTCTTCTGCGAATTCTTTCAATTGAAACAGTAAAACCATTAAATGCATGCAAACAAATTGAAATATTAGACTCCAGTGTACCCTATAAAACATTTGTTTCAAATTGCAATTTTAAAACTTTTAGTATTTATACTAGAATCCAACAAGATCTGTACCTTTTACTTGTAAATAATACCCATCAGCCTTTACTCACATATCTTGAGGGTATCATTGTCACTAAATACTTCTTGTCGAGTGCTGCGTTACATTTTTACACGTTGCAAGCCCTTCTGTTGATTCATTAATTTTTTCAATAGAGACACTCTTCGAGATCGAAGGTTGGGCGTATTAAAGGGATCAAAGAAAGGGAATCGCGGACTAAGAAATTTAATGGCGCCTTTGTCGTTGTTAATGCGAGAAAAAGCGATAACCTGATTAGCCTCGAGTGACTATTAAACACGTCGGGATCACGTTTTTGCGTCAGTTTCTGACACTGTCGCTGGAATGGAAAATCCTGCACCGTGGAAACTGTAGCGAGAGCAACTTCAATTTACCTTTAATAAAACCAATTTATCTTTCAACTTCCAGACATGCTAATGCTGTTTTAAAATTTTTAAATCCTAGACAGAGCATCTCTCGTTGAAGAAAAGTACCGAACACGAATGTTTCATTCACTGACCATAACATTCCTGGATGAAAGTATGTGTTCTTAAATTGCCACGCGAAATTACTAATGGTGGATTAGTACGTTAAAAACAGATCGACGAATAATATAAACATAAAGCAATTTAAACTTTAATTTAATTTATATGAAATTCCACGCTACGTTTCGTCGAGTACTGAAGTATGAAACGTAACTCGAAGCCAGCGAAATAATCGCTTGAAATAGCAATCGTTGCCGCGGAAGATCCGATATTCAGCAGAGTTATCTGTCAGCGCCTTATCAGCGTGACCGATAAGACTCCCTTTCGCGACACCGGAGAAAGCATCGCGGAAATAGAGCATGATATAAAAAGCAATGATATCATCGTGCCATGTGTTGAATTTCGCAAAAATCCTCGGTGTTCGATATCTTTACTCCCAATCCCTCGCTTGGGCGAGGTACACACTTTTCAATATTTTATTTTACGAGTACACACGATATCTATATCAACGATACCGTTGAAGTCGTATAGCACTATGAATTTGTTCTATTTCTAATCTCACGTTCGGCAAAAATACAAACAGCTATCGCGACAAACTGTTTTCATTAAATTGAATGACTCGTGAAGTCGCAGTAAGAAGCTACGTTTACAGCGACACGGCTTTACGGCCTCTTGGTAATATGAAAATATTTTGCGATACCACGAATGAAAAATGTTTCGACGAACATTAGCACGATAGTACGAAAATAACACCAAACAAATTTTTATTTAACGAGTAATTGGAACAAATCAGTTCATTGTCAATGGTACTTCAATTTCTTTGTTGTAGGAAATAAAATTCTTATTTTGTTGATAAGTTCTTATACTATATCCAAATGATTACTTTTACAAACGTCTATTACCCTAACGCAATGAAAAGAATGCTCGCAGATGCCAGCGTGCAATAATAATTAAAATGCCAGACTTGGATCCAAGGAAGGCTCGACTTTTTCCCACGATTGTTTCGCGCTGGCATACGCGTCAGCCGATTAAACGTGCCATTCTAATTCGATCAACTCGGATCGCGCAGCTTTTGTGGCGAACGAAACGTATCCCCAACCGTATCGTTTCACCGACGAGCCGTGTTCGCGATCACAGCCGCAAAAGTTTACGCCTGGCGCGAAACATTGTTGGCATAGCTCGATACGTGACCTACGTACCTGCGTTTACATGCAAATATCCCGCGCGACAGACTGCAGCCAATCTAGGACTAGAGAGGCGAAATCCGTAGCGTCGTGTCGCGGGGGCAAGTTAAAAGTGCAAGGGCAAATCGATTCGGTGGACGGGAAAAATGGAACGGAGATACGAGAACCGATAACGGGGCGTCGTTACAAAAATAAATTTGTTGCCCCACTGAAACTTTGCCCTCTGTGCTTAGGGATGGGGAAAAGTTTAGGAACAATTCAGGTATAGGTAAAATATTCATCGAAAACGTCGAATAACGAAGGATAATTTGTGCAATTCCATGAATCATAGTTGGTATGTGTGATTGTTCGTTTTGTTAGAATCGATTCGCGTGTTCAGCTTGTCACATGCGTGCACGAATATAATTTGCATTGCTCGGATAATAAATCGACAAATTAGCATGGCAATTTATATTTCTCTGTTCGCTGGTAATTATAAGCTAACGAAATGAAATGCAGGCACTTTTTCCTCGATACCATCGGTTATTTTTTATAATCGACTTTAGCAAATTGAAATTCGTTCGACACAGAAAATTCGCGTTCTAATAATCGGTGGCTTAAATACACCTCTGGGTACAGATTTAAAAAAAAAAAAAAACAAATCTGTCAGAAAAACAGTATGGCTCGGAGGAACAAATAATTCTTTCTTCCGAGACAACAACGGAAAGTAAAATAAGATGGTACACAGTAGTCCCCATAGAAATTGCATCACCTGAAAGACATTAATCACACGAGCAAGAACAACCGTCTGCATTGCATCGGACATCGATGATCCACGTATACATTACAGAAAACATAATTTACCGCGATAAAACCATTTAACGTCGTCACAATTCTCGGTGCATTACATATGCATGGCACAGTGCAATTTTTAATGCAATTTCTACGGACACCACCGTCCTCCGACCTCTGGGAGCAAGACACGCGTTCCAAGACGGCGGAAAACCGACTGAAAAGCACGCGAGGGAGGGAGCTTGCACTTGTACGGTGGGGATGCAGTTTGCCGTCGCAGCAACAGACCAAGTGGCGGAGAGAAACGCGGAGAGGGGATTTGGGATCTTTGATCGACGGCGGGGAAGAGAGTAGTGGGGATACTCGTGTCGCGCGATAACCGACGCGAGGTGCAAACCAGCCGCGAATTCGAAAGGCGGCCAGTTGCTGTTCGCGCGTCGTCGGCGTCGCGTCGCGAGTATATCGAGTCGAGATATCGAGGTAAAGCTCATCTCGCGTACTAGTCTTCTTACAACCGCGAGACCTACCCTCGTTCACAATTTCCCCTCTGACGAGCCACTCCGCGAGGACATCGACGACAGTGTCCGTTTAACCAGTTAAAATGAAAAATAAAAGAAAAAAAAGGAAAAACAATAGGAAAGGGGGAATCTTTTTTGGATATATAACATAGAAAGTGCAATAGACCCGCGGGAGCTGGGTAACAGTGGAAAGTTTACTCGCTGAATCACGCGATGCAAAGGTTACACAGAGACGTCGATCTCGCGGTTGCGTTCCTCTCGAGGACACGATCTATCGTGCTCAAGAGAGAAAGAGACCGTTCGACCTTCCATCGACGACAGCCGTGGAACATCCTCGAGAGATCGTTGCATAACTGTTCACACGACGTGATAGCGACAGTAAACAACGGTACGCCGCGGATTTTGTCCCGCCGGCGACGCAAACAGTGGGTGTGCCTGTCCCGAGACAGAGATCGGCGAAATTTCCGTTCGGATAACGAATTTCCGAACGTAGGATCGTTGATGAATCGCTTTAAGGTCGTTGGTTGTTCGATTAAAATTGGAGCGTTTATCAACGTAATGTTTATCTAGGAATTACAAAGATAAGGAGCTACGATACAAAATTATTTTAGCTTAGTTTAACGGCTGTCTAGGCATGTTAGTCTACACATAACATTGTTCCGAATTTTCATTCTATTTTTGAGATTTAACCTCGAGCTTGACCACATGGTCTTCCATTCATTAATTTTCGAATGTTGAAACCTCTGCACAAGGGATACGTATCTGTAGATTCATTTTGAAAATGTATACTCGAACCAAAGTGTCTAATTAATATAGAAATAGAAAGTAGAATGCAATAAACGCCAAGCAAGGAATATACTGTGAGAATAGAAAGGGAAGCAAACCAAGATTCCATTCATATGTGACTTTCGAGCAATCGCACGTTAAGCCCGATTATTCCCTTGAAGAGAGGGATTCTTGATACGAGTTCATCGTATATCTTCCGTTCCTCCACGTTTGTATCCAGATAACGATTTCGCTTTTCTCTCATCGCCACGTCACGAGTCATGACGTTATCTCTGACCACCAACGTCGCGAAAAGAATGGAGACTACCGATCCAGGGGACACGCCAAAGGTGTATCCTGGCCTAGGTAGATCGGTGTCGGATAATCCTTGGCTGTAACGCATGATTTCCCACGTGGCACGTACGTGCGTGTGGCCTGGTGCGTGCCTCTTTGCCGTCCAGCCGTGACTCGTCTTCGTGAAACCTGCTCCAGCTACGATTAAATTAGCCGTTCATTGTCGCGGTCGAGCCTCTCCTCGTGTTCTTTTCGCGTTCCGTTTTCCACGGCCACGCTGTCAGGAATACGCTCAGGAGCAATAACGCGTCACGAGGAGGCTGTCGTAATTGTTTGCGCCAGACGCGCGGCAGCGGCATTCACGCAGCTGTCGATCCACGGGAAACGAGATCCAGTAACATTTTTCTTCGGCAGCTGCACGGACCATCGTGCGTCTTCGAGATCGATCCTCGACGGGACGTTTTCGCCAAAGATAGTCGAGCACAACTCTCGTCTAGATGAAATTTCGAGCGTGGAATTGGAGCAGAGAGTACCTCTCTCGTTAGCTCTTGTTATTCGTTAGTCGTAGATTTGAATCGCAAAATAAAACTGTATATTTTAGATAAATTTAAAGAGTTTTTGAGGTTGGGAATAATTTGTTTTTATCGTTTTATGCTAGATGGTTCTTGTTACCAGTGAATGCTAATTTAACTTGAAATTTAAAACCAATAATTGGGAAGCAGTTCATGAATTTTGAAACGTCGCTTACAAAGTGGTCTAGTTTATTTTTTTTCTTTTGGTAGTATTAGTATAAAGAGCTACTCCGAAATGGACAGGGTGGTAATGTTGAAATCGATGAACGAATCCTCTACTACCAGGAAAATTGATCGCTTCAAATATGTAGCTGGAAATTCTTGTTTGATTTATAATTGTTCATATCCGATTCTGATTCCTGATTCATTCGTTAGTTTGACTTCAGCCAGCGAAGTCCGTATGCTATTCCAGAAACTAACGGGCAATCCGCTTTTAAAACATAGATAAAGTTTCCCACTCGATTTAAAAAATACATTTTCCATCCAAGAATTAAGTCGTATATACTCTTTTGTGCCATTCATCACAGCTTTCTGTTTATTCAACAATTCGTTGGGACTCGGATAAACCGATTTTCAGATGTGAAAGAGTCATATTGGAAAAAGTTTATAAAATGCCGTTACAGTCGTTCATCGAGTCGCAAATGGGAGTTAGCAAATTACAAGTATCGTTGAACCAGTCGTATCGACGATGGTTGGACAGATTATCTCGCAAAAAATCGTTACGTCCATGGCCTCCTATACAGTAGTTCGCAGCCGTTTTTCCTATTCTTTTTTTTCCTCCTCGAAATCCAGTATCTCTGCACGAGGTGAAATGCGCGGGCGCGGTAAATTGACTTTGCCCGATGCACACGCTTTATCGCGCGTAACGATTTGTGTAAGAGCATAATTTCTCGACAGGTTCGCGCGCGAATAAAAATAACGATCATCATCCCCCCGTCTGTCTCTCTCGCTCTCTCTCTCTCTCTTTCCTCTTCTCTCCAAACAATACTCCGAATGGAAAATCTGTTTCCGCAGAGGGGACACGATACGAATAATCGGGGAACAATTAAACTGGGTCAATTTCGGAACAATAACCACTTATCGCGGATTAATGTATTCGAGACGGTTGTAGCGCTCGCGGTGGATTGCGTATTAATCGGAATCTGATAACACGCCGTGCATGGATCCTCGAAATAATCGTCTCAACCCAATTCTATCCCATTTCGTTGTCACCTGGCGTACGATAAAAAACAGTTTGAGTGAGAAATGATAAAATTCAGCTTTTTAGAACGTCCAAGGCGAGTTAGAATTTCCTTCAATTAGAATTCCTTTAAAAGAACCATGGATACAAGGAATCTTCACAATAATTAGGCTACCTTCATCCCATTATCATATACAGGGAGACTCCTAGGATATTTTTTGTAAATTCTTTTGTAGCACGAATGACGTTCAACTTCCACCGTTTTTTAACTCTGCGGTTAAATGATTTAAAACCTGACCCACCTTTTGTTTAGCTATTTATGCATGGTGCGATACTTTTTGTAAATCGATTACGCTGAATTTGACACACAACGACATGCAATTATCCCTTCGACATAAAAAGACCACGATCGAAGACAAGAAGAAATTGTCGTTCGGACACCCGCATCGATCACAGTTGACCGATTCATCGTACGATAAATCGTTTCGTTCGTGGTCTGGTCTCGGAACACCCTCGTCCTTTTTCTCCGAACGATTAACCAACGGCCTCCAATGTATCGGAACAGAAACTCGCCCGTGATTGCGGGATTAAGCGTTGTCCCACGAGCTTACAGGGGGGAGTTCGACTCGGAAGATATCCGATCTTAATCCTTCGCGTAAGAAACTTTCGACCCCCTCCGCTCCCGATTGAAACGACCAAGGAAAGGGTGGTCTCTCGTTTACTGTTATCGCTGTCTGGAAATTGCGACTACTTCGCCGTTCGGAGAAGTCGCGACCGATAACCTTGAAGGGGGAAGATAAGTGCGCGGGAGGCAGAGACGAAACAAAAGGGTAGGAAGGTAGGGGTGGATTCTCATCCGTAGCAATGTATTCTGAGAAGGAGGTGTACTTCGAAGAGAGCCAAATAATGTCCTTGGATGGTTTGGATGTGACAGACACTGAATGTTGATCGTTGGTTTATGTGTTAAGATAGAAAAATAAGGGGGATGGTAGATTGGTAGAACTCTTCGAGGTTTTAATATCGAGACAAATTATGTTTCCTTTGTTTCCTCTTGGTTTGTCAATTGGTTTCTTCAATCCACTATGAATTAGGCAATTTAGCCCAGAATTGCTTCCACTTATTATTTCCGAAATACCTAGGAGACCTATAACGAGATTGAAAGCATTCCAAATGGATAGAAACATTTCTACTTTGCACGATCGTTCCATGACTCCAACACAGTAACTCAAGTTCTAATCTCCGCCCAGCCAGTGACCACTGAAAAATTGTTTATCTTTCCCCTAATGAACGGAGAGTCGCGTAATGGGAAGCGATTCATTCGCGCGTCTCGCGTTAGTCGCGTGTCAAGGAACGAGCGAAGCGTGGAACGCGTGCTGGCGAGTTCAGGACAGCCAACAACTCGGAATCCGAATATATGAATATCCATTAACGAGGCGTAAATCAACCGTAGCGAAATGTTTAATCAGCGGACCGCGCGAATCACTGGCGGACGAGGTAGAATAATTTGTGTACGTTTTGGCCCCCATCCTTTTGCGGGTGGGCAACCCCCCCGCTCCGTCATCCGGGCCACTCGATGCTAGGGTTGCCCATCGATTACCAACCATCGACTCCGTCCCGTTTCGTTTTTCTCGTTACGTGTGCACCTACGTCGCACTCTGTACCCTCTCCCCCTCGTCGTGGTTCGTTTGTTCGTTAGTTGTTCTAGCTGTGTCGCCCAGAAACCGACGTCTGGTGTGCGCACGGTGGCCAATTAATCCCTCACGGTCGGTCGCAATCGCGCGGCCGGTGTGTTGATCGGTCGCGGAGAAAAAATGCGAATTCCGGGTGGAAACGCGATCGGGAAGGGCATCGATTCGGTAGATAAAACCGGTTACGCCATTTTTCTTGCCGCTTTGCATCGTTGCCGCGTCATCATCCCCGTGGAACATCTGCTCTGGACTCTACAGGGCTAGGACCATTAAAATCCATGACTTCGAATGTTTCAGTACTCGAATATTATTATCGGATTATCGTTACTAGAATGTTACCAGTGAAAGACGATTTTTTGAAGCGTTACTATTTCGATGAATCCCCCAACCTATGGAAATTGAATAAGAATGAAATTAAGGGGGGAATTATTCAAATTGAGAGTTTCGCGAATATATTCTCGAGGATATAAATAAATTATTTTCTCAATGTATAAATGGAAGTAAGCGAATACACAGTGTCCTCGATCCAGGAGTGAAAATTGATAAACACGCGATTGTTCCCTTCTATCGATCCGGAAAGTAATTTGTTGGTACATATTCCGAAAACGTTCAACAAATGCTCGCCGAGACCTTTGGAGTTCATGTATTTTAATGCAAATACAAGCACGTCACATCATCTGAATTTTAAATGAGGATAAGTTTTCCTTTCGTGACGAAATTAACAAAATGCTTTCCGAGTACTCCTTCACTTTGGTGGAAGAGGTGGAACATGGTCATTTCTGTCGAAATAAAAGAGCTGCGCAGAACGTCGTTCACGAAATATCACAAACAAAAATATCGATGAAAAAACTTGATTTACAGTCGTCATCTATTCAAGTATAGCTGTCATAAATTGGAAGATGTTGAATTATTTTCATTTATAGATAGAATAAAGCTTACAGTACAAATCAATTGTGCACTTCAAGCTAGAAGCTAGAGGGAATAGTGGGAACATCCACGCGACAGTTACCAAACAATCTCTGACTCTGACTCCGATTCTGACTTTGACTCTGGACATCCACGCGAAAGTTACCAAACAATACCCGTGCCACTCATCGACTACCTTATAACGATCCATCGAGTCGGCGCTTCTTTCCTGAATAGGACCATGAATCCTAAGCTCTTCTTCATAATTCAGTTCGATTCTTCTCACCTACCCCTTAAAATAATTACAGAAAGGAATGAAAACATTCGTTCTCTCGAGGTGTCAAAGAAGCCTCGCGACGAATGAATCGAGCGGAAAATTGTATCCTCGCGCGCAGAGCTCGTCGCCTTCCCTCGCCTCGACGCGCATAAATACGATTACGTTTATTATCAGTCAGTGACAGACGCTAACGAAGATCTTGTCAGGCGGCGTAATGACGCGTTAAAATCTTTTAATTCCTCGAAGTGACACAATCGAAAGGAGGAGGGAGTTGTGCTCGTTAGATTAATCAACGAGCGACACTGCTCGTTCGTCGAGTTTTTGATATCGCCAAAAGCGACGAGGGGGAGGGGAGGGAGAGAAAAGACCGGAAGAAATTAAGAGCAACGCGTTGGGAAGAAGTCGGGCGCCGGGAAAAATTCTTCTCGAGTCCCTCTCGAATTGGGCCGGCTTTCATTCACGCTCGACACTCTTTTCACCATTGATGCGCTTTTTCTCTTTCCCTCCTCCACCCATCCTCATCTCTTCCCCTCCGATGCGACCAATGGAAACTTAATTCGCTAAAATCGCGGGGAACAGCTCGTCGAAGTTCCTTCGTCGCTCGTAACGTTCTCGATCGCGCTTCTTCCACCTCGATACGATAAAGATCGTGTTCCGATGCGTGTCTTTAGATAGTCTACTTTATTGCACATCTAACGAGAAGGCAAGAGGTGATCTCGACAATGCTTCATGACGTACAACTGGAAAATTGCGCTCGACACGATTAATTCTCCACTTCTACGAATTCGATTTTAACACGTTGGCTGCCAAGTTAAAACTCGTGAAAATTATTACAAAGTTAAAATTATGTCTGGAGACTATTGAAGATCAGATAATTTAACATTTGTTATTGCGTAGAATTTTTTAACGTCGCCAAATTCACGAAACCTATCAAGGTTTACCTTCATTATTACCTCATCTTTGGAATTAATTTTTGTAGTTCTTTAACGAAAAATCCTGTCACCCATTTCTGGGCGTTACTTCGAACGTGTTAATTCGAATTCCTTCTATGATTCTGGACAAGAAGGTTTCTCAAGAGTACGTCTGCACTCCGACGTACCAATATAGTGCGGCGACCAATTTGAATTCTAAACCTGTCGTTATTAAGACGCCCGCAAAACCAAGTCTCGACCAGTTAATTATCGAAGCAAATAAAGCCAGAATCGCTCGAATCTGAAGTGCATCGAGAACACGAAACGAACGAACCTCTGGCCTCTGTGTTCCCGCGGCAAAGAACTGCCAACGGTCATTTTTTTCCCTCGACGAGCGTCGTTGGTTAAACACTGCAATATTTAATAGGCGACCGCATTGTCGGGGCACGCGATGCTTGTAAAAAAAGTCGACGACACGTGCGTTCGCGCGGCACGGCCGAGAATGCCGCGAAATTGCGGTTTAATGAACGAACGTTTCATAAAGGAGCCAGAGATAAGGGAACTCCGAGGTGATTCGCGACGCCGGTGCCGCGACCGATAACGTACGCGTTGCATCGTTGCATTTTACGCGACGCTCAAGTGCACTCTTGCCTGATCGATTCATACCGTGTGCAATTTTAATTGAAAAACTGGACACGAGTGACGTTGGAATTCATAACCGTTCCCCGGGGGACATGTCGCGAGAAATTTATTGCAAAATTGTTCTCTTCGTCCGCTCTCTTTTTTTTTTTTTCTGCGATTAACGCGACAAAAAGATTAGAAGGAGACTGTTCCAAACGCGTCAGAAACTTGTTATCTGGTCAAGGACAATTAACTTGGATTACAGAGTGCCTTTGATGTTCATCGAGGTTCCATTGAGATATTTTACAGTGAAGTTTTAAGATGAAATTTTCTACACCATTCTAAATAAAACTACACACTTGCAGATGAGGTCGTAGAAAAGACGAATTCCCGACAGTTTGATCTCTCTAAATTGCACGACTGCGACTGGAAGACGTAACAACGGATTTGCATTTGCGATCCGCGGCTAAGAAAGCGCAGGATGATGAAATATACGCTCCCGGGGGTCGATAAGGCTCCTATTACTCGGTTGGAACGCACAATGCGATTTAGTCCGCTTCGGGTGCTGCTCGGGCAATCGAGAGTTGCTCTGTAACCGTGCAACCGTGGTCGTTCCCCGAAGGGCAAAGTGTTTAACTTGGAGAAGTGTATCGTGTGCTCGAACTCGAAGACCGTGTACACGTGTCGTGCCTTTCGAACACAGGAATTGCAGCAGCGGGTAAACTTGTGCGCGGTCGGGACGGATGCGTGTAGCTCGAAAAGTTTAATAAGATCCCTGAAGTAGTGATACGAGTGCGGATAAGTGAGTGGGCGCGGATAAAGAAGATTGAACTCGGTAGCCTTGTGAATGAATGTTCATTGAAAATATTAAAATGCGAAGGAGATGGATAGAAATGTTTGGTTGAAACTATCGTATAGATCTTGGTTAGCAAGTGTCGAGGGATAATGTTTAGAAGAATGACAATTTAGTGACATTGACACTTTAATTAAACTAACTTTGGTGAACTACCCTCTGTAATTCTTGGTCGATTTAAGAAATGCTTGCAATATTTCCATTACTGTTTCGGTATTTATATTTAACTATCATCAAACAATCTGAAGATAGACCTGAAAAATATCAACCAAAAAAGTACACATCTATCGTCTTCCAATGTCCACCCGTTTTATAAGAATCAAAGATAATCTACACGTCGTCCTCGAACAATACGCTCCTACGTCCCCTATGTACACCACCAAACGCAAACGCCGGGAGTGCGTCCAATCTCCACCGATTCTTTTAACAGAAATCACTCGGTATCGTTCGCAACCATCGACGAGGCTCTTCCCCGTATCGTCGTGAATTAAGTGGATCGATTGTTCTCTGTTACGTTCGATAAACGACGCGACAAAGTCCCCGATAGCGCAGGAATGTAGCGAAACGTTCATAATTAGTCATGCCAGAGTACACAGAATCGCGTAGGGAGGCTATTGTCGCGAGAGATTACAAGCGCTGTCGTCGCAACGAGATCACGAGGATTTTCCATCGCCACCGTGATTCACCGCCTAACAATGAACATTCTTCTTTTCCCCTCGCGGAGCAATAATCGCGGAAATGACGGATAAAAGGTAGAAAAGATTCGTACGAAGTAGATACATCACCGAACGATAAGGGTTGCCCCGCGATGAAGTGGCTCGATTTATCAGACCAGTCGTCGCGTCGAGAAATATCCCCAGCGAGAATAAAGAAATCGTTAAGCTGTCCTCTTTTCGGTCGTGTGTCCGCGTAAATCTGACCGTTTTTTCCTGTCGTTCCAGCGCAGAGGCTTACGCGGTGCAACAGCCAACCAGGAAACAGAGAAATCCGAAAAGCTGTACGTGATGTTCGACGGTGACGCGAGCCACCATGGATATAATTGGACGTTTCCGCTCGAACGAAGAAGAATAACGACGACGACGATGACGTCGTAGTCGAACGTTACGGGGTCTTGGGAGCGTGCACGAGCGTACTGGATGCAGCCACGAGAATTCCACGCGAGAGTGTCGCGATAGTGACGACAATATGATCGACAGAATCACGTAGTGCCGCGCGGCGTGTCGGGGAACACGGGAAACTTGTTTCTCTGCAGCCAGTGCGACGAAAAAGGGTTTGTGTAAATAGTGTCTTCGGCGCGGAAAAGGATTTCGTCGACGGGGGGGTGTTCTCACGGAGTGGCGTGATTGGATTCATCGGAAATCCAAGTCGCAGACATGTCGGGACAACATCCCTGCGCTTGGCTCCGTGTAGAATCATCCGGCTGGGCGTGAAGCCGTCGAGAGACAGGGGGTGAAAGAGACTTGCCAGAGAAGAAGAAGAGGGCGGATCAAGAGCTAGGCGCAAAATGGGAGCAGCGAAATTCCTGCTGGGAAGCGCTATCCTCGGACTCCTTTGGAGCAACTTACTCAACGGCGCCCTGACCAACTCGACGAACAGGTGCGACTACCCCCCGTGCTTCTGCGACCATCATGGCAGACTAACTTGCGACTGTAAAGACGACGGAGAGGTATGTATGATAGAATTTTTATCGAGCCTCTTGGCCAGCCCTTACCACTCCATGATCCTTTAGAAACGGAAATATATTTCAAAATATAAACGACAGCGACAGTGGTCAAAATTCGATCACTGAACTTCAGCGACATTACAAGAACTTTTTTAGTTCATATAATACCAAAACAAAATACAAAACCTTATATTAATCGACTGTTTACTTTCTTTGCTACTGCTGCTTAAAAATCGTATACATCTTTGGTCTGTCGGTGTACCTACACCCTTAACCTTTTGGCCTACAACCATGACCGAGACTTGTGATGCTTCGTTCGGACTTCCTCCCGTCCTGTATACTATGACCCGAGCAAGGGAGGTAAAGCGTAGGTCAAGGGGTCGAAGGAAAAAATGCACCGCTGGTCCTTGCAAACCTCGATCAGATCATGGTCGATTTAGACATTTTTATCTGGATAATTTCGCATATCTTTGGTCTAGCCACACGTGACAGGCGCGAAGAAATAAAGCGGGCGCAAGTAAGGGTTGTCAAAATAAAAACGGAAGACGAGGGGTAGAGTCTAATCTCGACGACCACGCAGGGGGTTCCCGCGTAAATTGCGAGGGCGGTTCGCGGTGTAGGAACCTCCATAAATTAGAACGCGTTTACGCAAATCGGCGGCCAGACAACGTTGGCAGGCAGGTAAGGCGCGCTGTCCTCCCCCCACCTGCTTCGACGCCCCTTCTCACGAATATTTATTGCGCAGAACCGACACAGGTATTTACGCACTAGAGCTGCGACTATTCGAATTCTCTATGGGGGATTCGTGAACGCTGCGAATATTCGAGTATTTGAATATCATTACTCGAGTATTGCTATTAGCGGAGGGCCTATTTTACAGCTGCACGAAAGGAGCTATTTATAAACGAACAATGTAAACACGTTGGATTCGTTGGATTAACACGTTGACTGTCAGATTGATTCACGTGGAAATATCTACAGGGCTGAAATTCTGTCTCGAGACAATCGAAAACTATACGATCTAACATTTATATTTGTATTCTTATCAAAAATTTACGAACTCTATCCAGATTTGTTTTCATTAATGCTGAGCCTTTAAAATAAATCGTTACAGTTCCTCGGTAAAAATCTCGGTGGAATGGTTAATCACAATTAGTCGATTCAAAGAACAGTGGAAACATGCAGACTGTAGGAAGTCAGAATGGTGGACTTAGGAACTCGATCCTTTGCTACAATTTCTTATCATTTATCCTCGATTACTTCGTAAAGTGTAAAATTTTATGTTGAATATTCTGTGATTCGTAAAACAATCTTGGACTCACAAAAAAAGACTGGTATCCGGTTTGAAAGTGAAATATATTTGAATAGTTTCTTGGAACGAAATCACGATACGGGAGTATTTATATCCCGCGTCATAGCGAGCGTGTTAACGTAACGAACGCTTTATCTACGTACAAACAAAAAGTATCAAATAGGCCAACCGAATAGTGTGTCACGCGTAATGTGACACTGGCTTATAATTCCTGCTTCATTTGTTTACTCGAACGGAAAATAGAAAATCATCGTTACCACGGATGCTGGTGAGCGCGTTAGAGATAGAGCAGGAACAGCGAACCTGTTAAGAGCATCGATTGGAAAGCTTTCAATATTTTTAAAAACCCTTTCAAATTCTTGTCTGTTTACAGTGCTCCCAAAAAACAGCGCGCTGTCGATACCGGCGCAATTGTGCCACTTTGTATCGTTTTCAACGAGCTGACTAAAAGAATTACTTTTAATTAAGGCTGTCTTCCATCTAAAGCCTAGACTCAAACGCTCGACTTCTATCTATCGAACCGTTCAGAAAATTTGTATCAACACCTGCACAGTTGTGTCATTCGATTCGCTATTGTCTTCGAGTTTCATTCGATACCTCGATATAGGTATTCACTTCCCTTAGTACGACGACCAAGTACCTAATTAAATACAGTAAACGCCATTAAAGGAGACCACGTACATTTTTCATTTTTCTTCGTTTCCCAGCCCCCAATTAATCTTTGGGTGACCTTCAAAGGAAGAATCGCTGAATTAAGGCGAAACGAGGCATTCGTTTGCAGATAGCAAATCCTTCTAACAGTCGGGTCAGCGTAATTCGAAGTTTAACGTGGCTCTCGTTTCAAGAGGGAATCGCCCTTTATTACACCTACGAATTTCGGAGTGCAACGAGGTTGCGCGTTATCAGGAAGCCTTGGAGCCGTTCAAGAATCGTTACGATTCGAGATAAAACGTTCTTTGTCCCTCGAGACAGGTCCGTGTTGTCCCAGGCAACGCGTGTTACGGCATACATCGGGTGCCACAGTCCACAATGCCGTAAACTCGATCCGTAAAACTCCTGTCCGTGACGAAACGACCGCGGGAAGTAAGCGCGAGCAGCGGTTACGCCGCGAAAACCAATCGGCTTGGCCGAACACGCTTCGGCCGTTTCCTCGTCGTGATCATCGCGTGAACCGAAGCGTAAACAGACACCGAAACGGAACGATAACCCCTCCTTCGTGTTGACTTTTCGTTGCGTTAGGGTTGGGTGAGGCTGGAATCAAACGTTCACAGTGCGAGAACGATTCAAGTTCGTCATCTGTGCCATGAACCTCTTGGGTCGAAGGTGCGACTCGTATGCGGGTCAGGGACACCTGAATTAGGACAGTGGGCTCGTTGATAAACAGTCAGATACGATTAGCTCCGAAAAGATTACAAACGAGGGATTTTTCAGAATTTAATCTGACGAGCATTCATATTTTCATATCTTTGGATATTGTGTCGTGCAATATGTACATTCTTGCACAATCAATACTTATGTTTATATATTGACATACTTGTTAGTCTTTCAAAACTGACGTGTATAAAAATAACAGTAATACGCTAGAAGCATATATAACATAAAATGTAGCGACTAACGAGATACCATGGTAACATACTAAAACAGAGTAAAATGTAAAATGAGACACTGTACCAAGATAATAAAACAGCAAACCAGAGTAAAACGAAACCGAGACCGTAAAATAGGATAGTAAAATAGTAACCTGTCACAATAAAGTAGTAAAATGGATTAAAGTGAAAATGAGAGTCGAGTGACCCAAGGCGAAAGAAATGGTGAGCACGAGGGGCGCCTGAATCTGTGTCTGGAGTAACTATCGCATCGATTAGGCGTTGCGCAATCCCGGAGCCCACATAAATCGTTGATCCGGTGGTATTTACGGACAGGTTCTCGAGCCAGACGCCGCGACAGGGGCCTTTAATTCCATGGCGCGGACAGAGGGCCGCGCATCGAGAGAAATTTACGTTTCCTGTCTGACCAGGCTAGAAATCCATTTAGCGAATTCGCGAGACCGCGTAGGCGCCTCTTGTCGCGTGCGCGGATAACGGAAGCGGTCGATCCGTGGGTCGATTGGGTTACGGATCGAATGTCATCCGTATCGAGGATTGCTCTACTCTGCCAACCTGAGACCAAGTTGACGACGACCTCAAGGACGCTTGCGCCATTTTTTTCTTTTTTTTTTCTTTTGACAAGTCGAAGAAAACTTGGATACAAATTTCAAACGAGGAATAGAAATTGAATACCTGTTTATGTGGAATTAAATGGAATTGGAATTTTAGTTGTGGATTAACCCTTTGGTCTACGATTTACTGTAGGATCGTGGATGTCATAGTCAGGTAAAAAATTCCTTACGACGTACATGACTCGTGGTTTTCATGTTCGACTCAAATTCTAAAGTAGTGGAACATGGCGCTCGACAAGATATAAAGGTAATCTAAAATTGGAGGACGCTGAGAGTCAACTTGCCTAATGTGTTAACTAAAAAAAAAATATAACAGGCACTTCAGGGTAACGATGCCTAAAAAAAAAGAGTGTACGTAGCTGCCGAAGTGTTTCACAACTACCTAAGAATATACAATGTATAATTGACACTACAATGAACAACAGTGAACGTTTGAAATTAGAGGAGAGAAAATCATTGTATCGATATAATTAGTTCCCTATTTCGAAAAATATCTTAACAATCGAGTAATTCTAGAGCCAAGTTTGTCAGTGCTAATGCATCCTTCAAAAATGTAATTAATAATTTAGATTGTCCAACTTGCGTCACGTTCTTCTTCTGTCTTCTTGTCCAGGTCTGTCCCAATGTTTCGCGTGTATAATGTTCACCGCTGATCGATAGACCGAGATTCTTATTTCCGTTTCATCGCGAACGCGGGGATGCAATTACCAGCGAGTTTCCGTGGAAAATTCGAATCGACGTCGCCGTTGAATAATGAGTAAAGGAACTCGGCCGGTACCTTTTCGCGCTGTCTGGCAAGTTGGCGGGCAAAAGGGGTAAAACGATGCTCGAAGGAGGGCACAATATATTCCCGCGATTCTGGAACTCGTTCCGCGAAAACCTTAGCTAACAACGAGCAAGAAGGAAACTGGATAGGGGGGGGAGGTGGGAAAAAAGCAGAAAGCAAGAGAAAGAGGCGGGAAGTTCTCTATAATGCACAGCGAGTTCCACCGTGGATTTCGCATAATACAGACGGCGTTTCACGAACACGCTCAGCCAATTTGTCGCGCCGTCAACTCGTGACTGCGAATATATCGAGAGAGTGGACATCTCTATCCCATACTCTCGCTTTTTTTTTCCTGTGCATTTCCATTTCCGCAGCGTTCATCGGAGCTACTAATTCGAGCCAATTATCCGCGTCCTGTCTGCGAAGGTAGAATTTTATTTGAATAACAGATGGCTCCTTCGTAGCTATTATTCGAATGATCTACTCGCTCGAGTGCATTTCATTTTATAATTCGGACTGCAATTTTGAGCTATCGTATTACGCATCGGGAGTCGCGTTACTTTTTATACGTTGCTCGAAATTACTACCCGGACAAGAATTATGCGCGCTAGTTGCTTGTTGCACTTGAAAAACACTAATTAACGCGTGCAATTTCTTCGAGCAATCCTGCTACTTTTCAGTTATCGCATCGCTGTGAAATTTATAATTCGCGCGTAGAATGTAACTGAACGTATATAGCAAACGAATGAAAGATAACTCGTTATCCGCTATCTCTTCCAATAAATAATCGCGGTCTGAGTTACGAAATGAAATTGCATTTAACGTCGAGCATAAAAGCTTGACTGATCGAGCGTTCAATGGAACAAACGTTGAAAATAAATCGCTGCATAATATCTCCTTGTGTCGCCAATTACTCGAGTAAATGAGGTTCGAGGTTCCCAAAGGACTCCAGTCTATAACGCAGGCCACCTAATAGTTTCACGTTTCGCCTACGCATATTTCATCATCTTCAGAATTTCATAAATGTACAAGAACGATGAACACAAATAGTATCGTAACAAATTACGAATCTGTTAATGAGTACACATCCGATATAAAGTTTAGCAGTCAAGAATTTTACGCTAACAATTTGATTAATTATTCATCGAGGATGGTAAGTGTCCGCATATTTATAGACGGCGTTACGTCGTTGATCATCGAAATTCCTGCGGGTACTACCCAGCAATGGGGTGACGTTTTTTAGGACGCTCCAATATCCAAACCCCCTTACGAGAAAAAGCTTCGGTCCAGAGCAGTTTTACGATCCAGTCAACGTGGGCAAAGTTGTCAAGCGCGCCGGTGGCCGCTGAATAATTGACGATACCGTAAATAATTGAGAAAACCTTTTAGCGAATGCAGCCTTAAACTCGCCCGGGTTGCCCGTAACGAGAGACGACGAAATAAGGCACCAAAGGACGAAATAAAGAACGCGTGCCCGCGCCGCTGCAGCAACGACGTAGCCTGTGAGGCGTGTAAAAGTAACAGCTGTAAGCACCCGGGTAGGATAAGGGCGCCATTTACGGAGGAAAGTGTGCTCCGTTATGAAAATCCGCGAAAAATCGACGCTCAATAGCGGAAACTGGCTGGAACTTGCATAACTACGGAGGGGGGAGAGGTTCACGAAATTCCGATCGTTGCTTAGCCAAGCCCTTTTTTAAGTTGTTGGCGGAACAGTGGAAGATCGTGAAATACAGTAGTAGAGGTGGAAGCTCTGATACGTTAATGAAAAATCCTCTGATTGACGCCCAAAATTCGTGATTACTTAAATTTTGTATTTATTAGGGACCAAGTGTACGAATTTTTTTGAAAATTATGTGGTTTGTTCACTTTGAAAAGCTCTACAAAGTGATATTCATTTCTTAATATTACGATAAAGCATCAGTATGAAATGTATTCATATATATTTTCCTTTCGGGCCTCAATTAATCATCATTGACTGACCGGTACATTTATTTTATGAAAACCGACGAAAGTTCGACTTAACTAATATGGTCAACTTAAACCCGATAAATGCTGACTCGAAAAACTTATGACAATGACCATCGGAGTCTGACGAAATCGAGGTCGGTCAGTCGACGCGTTAATCCCAGATTTTCGATACCGTGTGTGCAGGATCGATTATAGTGTCCACGGCGTTTAAATTGAAACGCGTAAATAAAAAGAGCGAAGTAGGAGGGCCAAGTAATTGAGAGAGTGCACGATAATGTCGAGCAACGGAGTTCCCGCGAACGAATCTGCTCCAGCGAGGGAAATTGTTTCGCATAAATCCTTTATAGATCGTAAAAGAGCCTTTCCTGTTTCATGTCCCTCCCTTCCCTCCGATTCGCCCTCGAAGGACTCGATACGCAAGGACCATCGCGGTACTCCAACAAAACCTGACCCTCGACTAAATTCGCCGTTACGTCGATTTCGTTTTCGTTTTCGTTCTAATTTTCATTTTCATTCGCATTCTCATCCCCGTTTCGAGAAACCGGGGTAATTGTTCCATGGGAAACGACGACGAAATCGAGGCGATTCGAGGGAGGTTCGTAGCTGGGATTCCCAAGGGAAGAATAATTTTAAATTAGAACGGGAATTGCTTGTTTTGAAGGAGAATGCATACGAGGGCTAGAAGTAAAAGATAATTCACCCATTTATTACTTTGACGTTTTTATCTGGGGGTGACCACTTCGATTCGTGGAGGTATAAATAATAATTTCCCTTTTGGAAGATAAAATGAGGATTAAAGGCTAAACAATTACAAAGCAACGGATCAAAACGTTTAACAAATAAAGAAGTTAAGCTTACACTGTCAGCGATCGGGTATATAATTTCATTACAACTTCAGACGCGTCTTCAATCGATGATACCGTCCGACGCGTTTCAAAACGACGTCGCGCGTGAAACGCCTGGGGAGTCACGCACGCGTCGAGCAACGAGAGTAATCATTTTTTTCCCGGAGATGAAATCGTCGAACGCTACGCTGCCGCTCGGAAAATTTGCGTTCGATTCCCAATGGGGATCGCCGTCGATTCGAGTAATCAGGAAACGATCCCTCGACGCGTGGGCGTCGGAAACGTCTAGAGCACTCTAGAGCAGCGTTTCCCAAACGTGAACAAGTACTCTACGGAAAATCCTGATCAACGTCTCCGTAGAATCAGGAAATCTGTTCTTTACGATATGGAAATTTAATTGTGAATATTTGAGACCTTTTAACAAATTAACGAGGAAGATTTAGATATGGAATTCTAATCCTGAGCAATCATAATTAATTCTTAACGCTAAACCTACCGACGTTTCATTTTTATGTATTTCTACCTCGATTGAACAAGCAGCTAATCTTAAAGACGCTTTTTTTAAACACAATGCAAAAACATTTCGCGCGGTACTTAATTAAATAATGCATGAAACAATTGTTTTTAATTTATATGCAGGTTTAGCGTTAAATAGATAAGATGACGTAAACGACAGTTTTAATTTTAGTTTGAGAGTATTCACTTCGAAACCGAAATGACCAGCGCAAAGTGCTCCGTAAGTGTATCGTAAAATGAAAAATGCTCCGTGACGAGGAAAGTTTGGGAAACACTGAGCGTGGAGAGTACACGAAGTCTCGAAGCCCTCGACAGAATTACATGCCGCAGAAACTGCGCCGAGGGGTTACACGGACGGAATAAAGGCGAGCCGTTAAAAAGGAATATCGCGTTGTCGTTGTTTTCTCTCGCGCGTGCGTGAGTCGCCGTCAGCCATCCTTTGGTCCGACGTTAGGCGTCTCTCGCGAGAGGACGAGAGGCTGCGAGGGATATAAAATTCAGATTCCCATGGAGACCGTTGGAATTTACCTTCGACCGTCCTCTGTATGTTCCTTTCTCACCGCTTCGAGTTTCGTCGCGTCGAGAATGTCGGAGCGTTCGCGGACTTTCCGTCGACTCGAACCTTCTTGGTCGAGCGTAGTCTAGAATTTCTTAGCAGTCGAGAATCACTTCGAGAGGCAGTTAACTATATGCTTGAAAATTCCCGAGAATTCATTGTATTGGATTCCTATTCGATGCATCTTTATTGTTTGCTTCTTGACGTTACTTTCTGGGAACGTTTCGGTCACCTTTATATCTATTACTAGAGTGATTTGTGTGTATTTGGATGTATCGCACCTTCGTATGGATAAAATTCTTAGTCTAGAACTTTATCGTTTCTTCGCCAATGACTATTATCTTCCACAACGGAAACACATCTTTAAAATTTCAAGGAAGCTCCGCACCAAAAAGTACACCTGCTCCTCATCTCGCTGCATCGATTACACGCCAGCCAAGCGACGCAACTCGAATTGACATGCCCCCTTTCGCAAGAAAACTGGCGTCAATCAAATCATTCGCCTGGGTAGGCTGCATAAACAGTCCACGAAGCAGGTTGAAGTCTGTGACGAGTGGAACGGTGTAAACGGAAACGTCGCACGATTCGAGCTTAATTGTTCGGGACGTGAAAAACGAGTAGCGCGAAGACACAAGCGTTTCGGAGCTGGTAATCTCTTCTGTATGGGAGATTGTGCTGGCCAGGAATTGGCCAAGAACAATGAGACGAGAACAAAGGTCGGACAGGAAGGGACGTCGGACAGAGAGAGATTTCGTCGGGCCAAGACGGCAAAATGCGTGGAGCTACCTGAGAAAACGGACCACAAAGGTTTTCGCTTTTATCGGCGACGCACCGAGCGCTCCTTTATTTCCATCCACCCTGCTTCTTTCCTTCCATTCAAAGGTTCATTTCTTTCCCACCCTCTATATCTAACGTGTTCGAAAAACTTTTTCAGTCGCGGGAACCAAAGAGTCTATCTCAGGGATGGGGCCTGTATCGAAGAAATGTGGTGGTTCCAGAATCCATAACAGAGGCTTGTCCACCTGTGAATTGGGACTCCGAAACACCTAACCCGCAGTTTTGGTTCAAATGTCGAAATACGAGTATCCTCCAGATCGCCATAGCCTCAACAATGACGAAACACGACACGCGTGCACGCAAAGAGTCTGCAGCATGTTCGATGCATCATCGACTGAATCAACGCGACACCGATTACCGAGAAACGATTCGTTATCGGGGCTTCGTTAGCGGGAAAGATGCGATAATCTGTCATCGAGCGACGTGCGTAGCCTCAGGGACGATGGCGAACTATATCTCTCGTGTTGGAACGACGGCAGGTATGCGCGAGGCGTCACGCTGTCGATTGTTTAACAAACAAGGAGCTGGAAGTGCCAGCCGCCATCGAGTCCCCCGACTGAGCGCATCGATGCTCTCTACCGCGTGTCAGTGAATTAATAAAGAAGTCGAATGGATGAACACCTGGTTACGAATAACACCTATGTGACCTAGCTATGGATGAGCGAAATAGTGGATCGATTTATCCGATAGCCGTTGAAAAAGAATTAGAATTTGCATTTGTAGACTAAGATGGGAACTAGTACTTAGCAAAAGAGTAAAGGAAGGCTGAATTAGTATTCCATACATGTTTCATAGATATTGGTAGCTTCGAAAGAAAATAATTGACAGAACGTGGAGTACATAATATTGGTTTGTCCAGGAAGTTCATGTCAATTTTTAAGAAAAATTCAATGGCAAATTTTGGTACATAATTTATTAAATTACATAAGTACCATTTTTTTCCACAATATTCCACCTTTTAAGGGATGTATACATGCTATTTATTTTCAACATTTCCGATACATTCAGACCTATACCATTTAACAAAAAACGACATGGACTTTCCAGATAACCCAATATAATAATGAGCTGATAATGGAACGAGATATATCGTAATGAACGAATCAAAATATTTAACTGGAAATTTTGCCCAACTCTGGGCTGAATCAGGGCCCACGGGAAATCCTCGTCTCTCCTTTTCTGTTCCTGTACCATATATCCTGCCTCTGACAACTTGTTACGCACGCAGTCTGTCCGGACAGTAGTTTTAGCTGGCACCAGCCCCAAAGTTACAAAACGTTACCGGAACACACGCGCCCAGGGACATTCTGGTGCGGACGCAATGTGAAAAATACTGAACGTCGACACCGCGACTCTGACGAGGAGAACTGGAAAGAATGGCCCTGAATGGAATTCAGATTCAATCATCGGGATTTTTTGAAAAGATTATTTCACCATTAGCCAGGATCGCATAGAGATCATTCTCCGATAAAATTGCCATCTTTCGAACGAAGGTGGAAATAAAATATTTATATGTTCAGAGATTGATTAAGGTACTAGTAGGTTAAATAAAATCTCTGGATTCAATTCGAGAATGATTCGTTGAAAAAGGATCAGATAACACCTGCTAGGCAGGTAATAGGCCTAGATAATAGCCTAATCGCCTGGTCCTATCGCCCCTCGACATTCAGGTATTCTATTAACCCTTCGGTTCAAATAGGCATCCACAGGTGCCCTCATCCGACCACTCCTAGCAAACCATGTAGGATCTATTTCAACACTTGATAGGAACTCTGGTTTGCTCACATTCGAGGACTAAAACTGAGGGTTATCTATTCTTCTAGTTTGAAAAGGTACACGAAGGTTAACTTTGAATCCTAATCGCTAACAAACTGCAAAATAATACTCGTACCAATTTTATTTCTATTCCTATCCATCACACAAAAGCTTTATTCCTAACAAGATGGCAATTGCAACAACGATCACACACCTATCTTTATTGAAGGAACTTGTCTAAATTAAACGATAGGATTTCCAAATAAATTTTTCATTATATATCTACGCATACGTAAAGTTTATCTATGTACATATTTATAACGAAACATTTATTCGAAAACATCGAACCTATTATTTAATTTAAGGAAACTTCTTTAATAGAGGGTACGAATATGTATGAGACTGACTGTATATCTCACGTAGATTTTGGAACTCGATTCCAACTTTGAATCGCGGCACAAGTCATGCATATCCGCGACAGCATTACTATCATGGAAACGCGATGTATAGGCAAAAAGAGGCATTCTTTGCAGCTGCTTAGCTCGACACCGTGGTATGCGAAACGCTGGATCGCAATCGCGCCAAATTATCGAGGCGAGCACGTGTCGCGGCACGGTTCCAAACAGGACGGAAAATTGTGCAGGTCTCGCGTACCAACGACGGAATGTCACGACAGGGGTCGAGGAAAGGTGCAAAGTAGCTCCGTGACTGGGTCTCGTTAACGTTCAAGGATTTTCGTCGCGACGTTTTCTCACGGAAATGGGAAACGTCGGTCGACTGCGGAAAACTCGAGCCCTCGATTACGATAACAATGGCGACAGGGTTAATTGGAGGGAGCGCGCGACACCGGAGGCACGCGCTACGACGACTATTAGGGCGGTTAGACGAACGATTAGACCCACTCAACCTTTTATTAGCCCCCTGAATCAACCGCAGGGTTCTCCGTGTCTAGGACGCACAGGAAGGAAATTTATGGTATCGAGCAGCTAATTAATCGTCGCTCGTATTCTAAGTTACTATCATTTTCACCTAACCAGGTCTTGTATTATACCTTGTATTATTAGCCTCCCGGAAGAAACGACCGAGAGGTTATACCAGAAGTGACTGAATAAACTCTACTACTATGTGCCACTCTACAATACCTACTACAATCCCCCAATTTCCTCTAAGCTGTTGCATAATCAACGCAACTAATCACAAGCATAACAAAGATCATAGACTCAACCTCAACCAAACATCCTAATCTCGGTTCCTAGTTCCTCACTCATCCTGTATTTCGTACCCTTTCTGAATCATAATCTCCTTTGACCGCTGCCCTTAACATCACTCATCCTACAAATTATATAAAAGCCCGGTAAAACTCAAGAACCCGAATTCAGTGTTCACCGCCACAGTGCGGACGTAGGTGTACAAATAAAAACCTTTAAGAGTTTCTCCAAGAAACCAGTGTTGTCAGTTAATTTCTTTCGCTCGGAATCTAACAAAGGAATGCCCCAAAGACTGATAGAATCTTCGATACCTTGTGACCTAATCCATTTAATTTCAGGAGCTGGTGTTGACCACGGACGGTGACAAAAGACTGAGCCCGCACACGAGCAGGATAATGGTGAGCAACTGTTCGTCCGTGGTCCTGGCGAACTCGAGTTTAGCCTTCATGGACGAGCTGCGTTCCGTTGATCTGATTAACGTGGCGAACCTGAGCCTGGTCAGGCAGAGTTTCGAGCTCTCGCCCCGCAGCCAGCGCACGCGGATAACCGTAACGAACAGCAGCATCGACTCGATGCCCAGCTTCGTCTTCCGCGGGGACGTCGAAGCCATCAGCTTCAAGAACGTCAAGATCGGCCAGCTGAGCGCGTTCTCGTTCGCGAATCTAGTCCAAACGGACACCCTCAGGCTGGAGAACTGTCAGATCGAGAGCATGGAGGCCCAGGCCTTCAAGAAATTCGACGTGGGCTACCTGCACGTGATAGGCGGGAGCTTTGGCGACCAGGTGCCCAGCAGAACGATGAACGACATCGAGGTGTACCACAAGTTCATGCTGGACGGAGTGAAAATGGGCACTGTGAGGAGCGACGCCTTTATTGTGAGGAGTCCCCGAACGGTGGCCATTCAGAACTGCGTGGTGGAGAGTCTGGAGAGCGAGGCTTTCGACGTGACCGCGAGGGGTGCGGTGATCGTGAAGAACAACACCTTCGGGAACCTTGGCGTAGGTGGGTAGCTTGAACTGTATGCGGTCACTTGGTCCTGCTTTCAAAATTGTTGGAAGCTGTGCAGCTCCTACTTCGTCTTATCTTTAGTGTCCTTTATAAAACCTTCTCCATGGAGACCTATAGACTATGTCACTCGCTATATCCTTGAGTCTCAAAGCCTTACACTTTCAACGCAAAGTATCTATCAGAGCAACTCTTCAAATCAGAACCCCTATACTTCGTAAAAAGTACCAAGAAACATTCCTAAAAACCACTTCAACACTTTGACTTGCAGGTGCGTTCTTGGGCATCCGCGCGGACCCGGAAGGCCGCACGCCGGCTGGCTCGCTGCACGACCTGATCTTCAAGAACAACAGCGTGTCGAGCTTCGAGGAGGGCTCGATGATATTCGACCGCAGCAGCTTCCGGCTGGAGCTCGACAACCTCTTGGTGGACCAGCCGTGCGACTGTCAAATGCTGCCCATTTGGAAGAACAACATTCTGAATTACACGAACGTCTATTCGAGGTTCTACACCAGACAGAACTCGGCGTTGCCGCCTACGTTGTCGCCGCAGGAGACAATCAACGAGACACCGGAGACCTTCCTGTGCACCGACGGCGAGGTGAATGGCGTGTCGACGAGCTTCGTCGACTACGAGACGCGTCACTGCTCTCTGGGAGGATCGATATTGGTGTTCGTCCTGATCGTCGCCGGTTTGCTCGTGGTGCTGATACTGCTCACCTGCCTGATCGTCTGGTGCTGCAGGAGGCGTCGTCGCAACAGCAGGAAGAAGTGGATAAGTGTGCCGACGAACGCGCCGGACGTTGTCTCGAAGAAGAATGGAGTGATAGGCAGGGAAGCTGCAGCATCCACGGCGCCAGTCGACAGCCGGATAACGATGGTGGTGCCCGACGGAAGGCTCTACAGGGAGACGGAGTTCCACGTGATCGTCGAGAAGGCAGAGCCTCTGACCACCGAGTTGTAACGAGAACCTTCGCGCGGCTCGACTAGGTCGGTTCGCGCTCGGGTCGAAGAGGAATTCGAGCGCAGCGACTCGTCGAGCCGCTTCCGTGTGTACAAGCTATGAATCGTGAACACTGCTACGTGCGACGAAACAATGTGCACCGGTTTTTGCGAGAGTGTAATGTGAACGGTCGGGACGAGCCTGTGGCGACCAACTGGGAAGGTGGAACTCTCATCGAGAGGCTAGGGAGATCGCCTGCGTGGGCAAGGTTCCTCGAACATTTTTCACGTACTATTTACAGTTAAGCCGTAATTCGGAAACAAACAGAACGGGGGACTCGATCTCGAACTTCTTGTTTTCACTTTAACCGACTACCCTTTAATAAAAGGCAGTTCGTAAGCTTCCATTCACATATCACGAGCGAGCACCGATTATCCGTACGCGTTTCACCTTGGTCCTGCGTACGTATACAACTGCCATTTTGTTTACTTCGTGGCAGTCACGTTCCTCTGGACGATTAGCGCTATGTTCGAGAGCATATTTGTGGAATTGTTGGCAATACACAAGGAAACAAATGAGGCTTTTGGCCCCTCTATGAAATATTTGAAAATTACAGAATAAGGGGGCGGGGTATACGCGAGCAGTCTCTGCAGGCATATAGCGTCGCTGCTAGCGAAACACAAATTTGTAAACATCGACGATGAAACTTTCTCGAAGAAATCGAATCTTATTAATGTACCTATGTATCGAATAATAACAAGCAAAAATCCTCGACGACGTACCAACATTTCCTGCGACACTTTATGAACTTGATAACAGCGATTAGGTTCGATAGCCTATAAGTAAAAGCGTAATTAGCCACCCTGTTGATGAAATTCTCTGCCAATGTTTACGTTTTTTGGAAACATTCTTCAGTTACTGGAGAAAATGCTGTACTAATGCTTCACATATTGATAACTACCAACTTATGCATATAGAACGACTCGATAGTGACGTAAACTTACGTCGACGATAGCCAGCTATAGACTTAACCCTGACGTAAAGTCACGTCAGTGACAGCCAGCTGCGGATCTACCAGTGACGTAATATTACGTATTAAGAGTGTTTTTTATCGCGATGGCGGTTCATGTGCGACGGATGATTGGTGCGCGCTGTTAGTCAAGTTTATCGTTAAGCAGCTTTCGAGGCAGGGCCAGTGTCGTTCGTGAAGATTGAAATGAAATTCATGGAATCGACGAAGAGCGAGTGGGAAGTGATCCTGGGTAGGGGAGAAGGATCGAAAGCAACAACAGGAAATCCTAAACTCGCTGACTCGTGTAAGATACGCGATTGGATCGACCTTTCGCGCTACGTTGCTTTAAGTTTATCAATCGATAGCACGCTTATCGGCGTACCGTCGCGAGAGTTGATCAACGTTTCAAGCGTTCCACGAGAAGAACTATTTAGCTCCCATGTTTGGATCGAATTCGATAGCCAGATCGAGGCCATAGAAATGATTCTTGCGAAGAATCTGAATCAAAATGAGTGGAACAAAATTTGATGAAAAAATTGATTGCGGAAAGATAGATTTTCTAGAAAATAGGTTCGGAAAGAAGCGTGACTGCACATTGCAAGTGGAAGCAACAGAGCGGGGGTGACGACGCGATGGCCTTGACTGGACAATTAATTATGTCTCGACTCTAGCAACGATCGCACGTCCGCTCGGAAAGCAGTGCCATTCCTATACAAACGTGTGCCAGTTCGTGCACACTTGGTTCGATGCGAAGTTAGATTTTTCGAAGAAGAAACGAAGCAGAAGGCACTCAGAAATGGGCACAATTCTTGTCTACATACAACTCTCGAATAACGAATGAAAGATGAACTCTATCTGCAATTGAGGGGATCGAGAATCGTGGTGGTGTTTGTCAGGCACGACATATTTTGAAATAGTCATTCTTTCTGGTTAAACTTTTGAAGAAATTCACCTTTTTTCTGCATTTCTAGCCTTCTTTGATTCTGCCATGAAATCGTGGTATAACTCAATTATATTTATTTACACCAGGTGATTTTCAACTCCTCGATTTCTGCAACGAGCATCATGTAGAACTTTAATAGTAGAATGCAGCTCTATTTCATGATAAAAGATATGAATGCATGTTGATTTATGGCATCCATTATTCAAACAGAATTTCGCCCATCTCTAAAGGCAGACTACCAGTGAGTCGTCGATAAGTGTCGCGTAGTCAAGACCATGCCTCGACACTTATCGACGATTCATGGTATTCTGGGGACTCCGAAGCGAGCGGAGAACCGAACGGTTCGACTTCGATAGCGTTTCTCGTTCCGAGATATTGTAACACAATAAAAATATTACCCCCACATTCCTCGACGATACGGACACGAAATACTTCAGCAGAGAAATGATAGCGTGTCGAATAGAAATCAGATATTTTTCGTGCCATTCGCGGAAACGATTTCGTTCGAAAGCAACGACAAAAGGGCGACTCGAGCTTTCGCGAAGCGCCACGGGAGCCGTTGATTTACTGTATTATTTTGTTACTGCGTTTATTTATGACCTCTGGACATCGCCAATAAATTGTTGTTATTGTTATCAGTGTGATCGGCAACTAATTTTGACGAACGCGACGGCGGGTCACCGCGGAACGCGTATCGATTTAGTTCACGTCCCCGTTAATCTCGAAACGGATCCCCGAGTAATGCGGCCGTTCAACGTAAAACCGTCACCGAGTACCGACGCTATCGCTGACCATTAGTCCACGTTTTGACCCTCTATCGCATAATGTGCCACGCCGGGAGCACAATAAAAACAATCCCTGTATATCGATGCACGGAACGCTGATGGGTCATTCGAGCGAGCAATGCACCGCTAGGCGCCATTTTTTCTCCTTCGCGATCAATCAAAATTACGAGAGTAGAATCTATCGGAGCAATTTGTATTAAAAATGTAATCACATCTCTGGAACTCTAATCAGAAATTGTGGGGACACGAGCATCGGTGGAAGATTACGGAAATGAACATTTGGCGATTCGTCAATGATGGTGGACTGGTAAGATTAACTTAGCAATCATAAGTTTCATTCAGGAAATTTTGCAGAATTTGCGAAAGATTTTTTTATGGAGGCATCTAGTTGTTTTAGGAATTTAACTTCTTATCGTTCAGTTCGGGCTTGAAGTAACACCCTTCTGGTACTATTTAATTTGTGACTGTGGATACTATAGCCCAACCTACCTTTCTACGACTTCAAAGAACACTATATACGTACAGCATCAAGAAATTCTTTCTCATTCGAAGAATAAACTAACATCGACGCGACAGAGAAAAAGAACGAGTCAAGAATCACGTTTTCCAATGATTAATGAACCCGATCGTCGCGGAATTCCGCGAGCGGAAGGTAGGCTTATTTGGAATTCGAGCAACGAGGAAACAGCTCCGACGGTTGAACGACTGTTTGCGAAAGCGGCGATTCGTTTCAGTATTACCACCGAGCTGGCCGTTTTGCGTTTTAAAAGTACAATGGGAGCACCGTAAGCGATGCTTTTGTCCCGGCGTGTGCAGTCATCTCCCGCACGTGTGAGCCATGCATTATTGATGCTGCCGCACTTGCCCCTGTAACGACTTTCGCGACGTTGTTTCGCTTTAACCCCGAAGCAGCGGGTGGAAATTGGTCCGCGGAGCTTTCGAAATGATTCGGCGACATTTGATAATATTCGAGCAATTTAATACGTAAGAACCTAACGAGAAGTTGGTATAGAAGCGTCAAGTAGTTCCTCGTTATAACGACAGTTCAGCGAGCAACTGGTAATGAGAATGATCAGTTTTATATTTTTCAAGGTGTTCGTATGAAACTGTTACCAATGGATTGGTGGGGTCTTTTCGGTGAAAATGAGTCCAAACATGAATCCTGAGGATCAAATCGCTATCTTACCTCGATATAAGAACACCAACTAGTGACGTTATATCGAGTTATTTCTATATATACACCCTCCGAAGGTGGATAGCCTTGCTTTTCCAAAAAATATAAATGGGATCCTCATAGAACCTCCAGCTCAGAGGCTTAAGAAATTCAACAACTTTCTCAAAAATCGATTCAGAATCGAGCGTTTCCACCTTGGATCGTGTCAAGGTGAGCCTAATTAACGCTCCCGTGCGAAACGAACCCCGACTATCACCCAATACAAGCGAACGCGACCAGTGAGTACAAACTGTGTATACGTGTACAATTACCGTACTTTGGCGACGAATTAAATTATGCAACGACGGTTTAGTCGCAATTATCGTGATACTGTGATATAACAACAGCCGACTGTATAATTTGTTTTACATTGAACGCCGTGACCATCGATGAAAGGGAGAGAATAAAGACGTAGCTGATACGCAGACAACGAGCACCGATTCAATGTCCAATCGATATTCTCAAAATATATCCCTTCCTAGCTTCCTGTATATCTCTCTTGTCCCCCTATATGCATCCACATAAATATGCAATATAAATATGAATAATATGCGTTGTATTTACGTCAAAGTTCACGATACTTCACTGTGTGGATCGATGGCTATTTTCGACGAAACGCGAAAGCAAACTTAACCGTTATACGCAAATCACGCTTTGGAATTGTAAACAGTTTATAATCGGCGGTGAAACAGAATTTTGTTTCGATATATTATTCTTTTTTCTAAATGGATGTTGGGGTCTTTAAAAGGTAATCTAAACCTTTCTAGATATTAAAAAATGGTTCAAATAACTGTAATTCATTCGAAAACGTTTCTTGGATCTAGATAACGCGTAATAAATCAAGATAAAACCCTAATTCATAAGAGATTCTGAAAACTAGGTCAAACGGTAGCTCTTTTATCAGCGAAGACAGCAAAAAGTTAATGATACTAAAAAGGAATTCTGTGTGATAAGATTCAATTAATTAATTAATTAAGAAGTAACATTTAGCGATCAAGCTAATTTCAGTATCCTGTTACCAATAAAAACGCCAGTTCCTTTTTAGTTTCATTCCTTTACCGACAACTGGTTGTGCAGAATCGAGCAGTATAATTAGCTACTTACCTGAATGGAAGAACGCCATCGAGAGCCTGGGAGACGGTAGGGGGTGACGCCAAGGCGAATCCTCGTCCAAGTAGCGTTGAATGAACGGAGAAAATCCTCTTTGCTGTTTCTTGCATCAACTCCAAATCCTCTTCTACTTCTTCATCTGCAAAGGCATAAACAGGCTCATTAAATGCCGAAACAAACATTAAGCGTAAATATGCACTTTCAAGTATACAATTCGAATCATTTCACAGGGGAAGAAGACATTCATTAAAAAAAAAAAAAAAAAAAAAAAAAAAACTGACGCGTTTTAAACAAAAATATTTAATAGAAATAATATATACGTACTAGACACAGGTGGTAACGCGAGGTTCTTCTTTATGAGACTCGCAGCACAAGCTCCGCCAAGGAATGATAATTCAGTTTCCAAATTTTTCAAACCATTCCCCGACGTTATCCAATCGTATCCGATAACCAAGCACTTAAATCCGTACGTAACTGCTCTCTCATTTTTCATGTAATCCGACGCAGTTTCCAACGAGAATATTACTTCGTTCCCTGTAACAATGAATAAGTTGGTTTATTAAAATGTCGATTACATCACTTGCACCATTTCGCAGAGAAACAACGATTTACCAGGTAATACGACCGCGTTTTGAGGCCACAGATTTTGCACATTGCTCAGCTTGTGTAGCACGGGCCAATGTAAAGGCGTATCTTCTAGCGATGCATTCACGTTTGTCCTAAGAGTACATCAAAATAAATAGAAAGCATTTTAAGAGACTTCGATTGAAATTTAATTAATCCTATTTACCCTGTCAGGGAATTTGAAATTATATTGGGAATGTAGAGTTGCAAATAATCCTCCGGCTGGGCGGTACCACACTCCGGAGTGAATTCAATGGTTAACCATTTAACTGTATCCGGGAAGGTAACTTTGTAATGGGATACCGTAGCAGGTTTATAAGGGTGATCGCTTTCCAACCACGCGTAATGATGACTAGTGGTGATGGGTGGCGAAACGTGGGATTGAACTTCGCCATCTTGAGATATTTGGGATGATCCCATCGTAGATAGTAAATTAAGTGCCGCGACATGGGGAAGCATCTCTTGTATCAAAGTAAGAACCTGTACTCCACTCTAGAAAAAAAAATAATTGATTTAAAATCGCTAATTTAAAAAGACGGCAAATGATTACGCTACAACTTAATACAGGAAATATACAAAAAGATGGTTCCTCACTCGGGGATCTGACGTGGCTAAAGGACTAATATGAGCCATGACCAATGGTAAGAGGGTTGTCACGAATGTCGCATTCCCGAGTACTTCGGTGGCTACCACTTCTTCTGCCCTCTCTCTTGCTAATGCGAGAATTTCGTTGGACCGTTGAATAATCGTGGCAGTCATAGCAAGGGTACACTTCCTTGCCTGCACTTCAGCCATCGCCTTGCTTGTGTGTTGACCGTCAGAATCTTGAGGGTTTGAGTAATAGAGGATGTGCGGTATTTGACCTCTGGTTTGCGTTGTACCATTAAAGCTCAAGGAACAAGCCGTGAAAGTAAAAGTTGTTCCGTCTGATCCTTTGACAACGCTCAGGCCGCCGTCGCCATTACTTGTACGCCCACCGCGGTTTCTCAATCTAATGGCGTACTTCACGTTTTCCTTGATGGGCACGGGTTTATCAAACTTTAATTCTACTATGTCATTAACGCAATCATCCGGTCCAAAAGATCCGCGTGTAAAATCCAAACTACTCCAACGTTGAGTGTGAGACGGATCGTTGCCTGTGTTATTTTGCTATAGAATACGATGACGTTTGATAACATTGGTACTCACTGACACTTAAAAATTTAACAAATAGTAGTACTCACATCATCGAGTAGCTCCAATTCATAATCATACACTCCAACACCTCCGTAGATGCCCACTCCAGCAATAACAATACCAGGTCGATCGACCGAAAAGCATATTGCATCTGGTGAACCGTTGCCAGTGTTCCACGATCTTGTTTGATTCACTCGGGTGAATCTTGAAGGCGTGGTGTAGATAAGTCTGCCGCAAGCAGCTTGGAGTTCGTCTTCATTTCCACTCGACTGTGCCGCTAACTCGGCGATGACACGTGCCAATAAATAACAGCAATGAAGAATCAACTCTGGCAGTGATTGAGTCTTCTCTCTGCAAAGACTTTTCTTCACAGGGACTAGGATCAGATCTAAAAGTCTGTCGAGGACATCGCGAAACGTCCAATTTATGCTCTCTTTGCCAGAACTTTCCACCTGAGACTTGTAACTGATCTGCTCAACCAAAATTGGATACTGATGATTTTCAGTCGAGTTTATCATTAGTAAGCCGGTATTGTCGGATGGACTAAGTTGTCGATTTATGCTGTCGCTATTATCCATAATATTATTTAAAATTGGAAATGTACATCGAAGACGGATAGCAGGATTGCACAAAGAAGCCAGCACGGCCGATAGGAGCCTATCCTTTGTAGTCCTCCCTTGTTCCTGCGATGTACCGCGAATTATAAATTAAATCTAATGTTTTTTATTTAGAGAATTGTTAGAGATACTTACTCTATCAATTTCAGACAACAATTCGCACAGACACGTCCACTTTAAATATGCTGTAGGATAAAATGCATGGTAACAAGCGACAAACGTTCTATGGCACTCGTCTAATATGCTATTCGGCATCTTATTCTGTATGGCACCCGAACCTATTTAACATTATTTACATATTACACTCGCGACACAAGACATGCTTCGAAATAGAATACACTAAAATCTGTAACAACTCACTTTTGTTAAAACGCATTTTTCCTTTACTTTTTGTATTGAATGGCACAGTATCGGATAAAATTTGATGCAACAATGCACGAACTTCGCCTATACATTCAGCTAGGCGCACCGACTCGGCCGGGGTTTTTTTGCCGACTGCAAATTATTACCAATATTATATTGAAAGATAACCCAACATTTGGAAAAAAGTTGGTCACGTACCTTGATTCGGATAAATTTCGCTGGTGTAAGTTCTAAGTAACCGTAAACTAGCTTTACTAATATAAACTAAACGTTCCATTTCAAGTAATGCGTGAGACGAAGAAGTGGCATGAGACATGGTATCGCTTAGTGCTGCTTTTAATGTATTCCAACTCCACTGAAGAAGGGATATCAATGACTGAAAACATTCCTGGAAAGGGATATATTACAAAAAATGATGTTCCGCGGGTTTCTATCGTGTGTAACTAGAGCAAAAATAAATACATACTTTGGTGACCGTTCTACTGAAATCTCTTTTTAACACGTATACCGGCTCAATTTGATCCCTTTGCCTATTAGGAGTTTGATTTTCGGGTGTGACAACTCGGTACAATAATTGAGGAATTTGGCCAGCATTCACATCCGTTCCATTATTGGATCTTTTCGAAGATTTAAAATAAAACATAACTCTAAAAAGAATTATGCGGATTATAATTTATTTTAAATTTCGTTAAATTCTAATAAAAATAAATAATTGACTAACTGATCTTCGGCTGTGACCATTCCTTGACCACCAGATCCGCAGTCACTAGAAGGGCCACTGACTTTGGCCCACGCAACATACCACCTGTTTGCTTGCAACGGAACTGGTTCGTCAAATAAAATAGAATATTTTTGTCTTGATCCACATTCGTACGGTATTTCTTCAGATTCTGCCAAAAGTTCGCCATCATTTTCTTGATCCCCTCCATCCATACCAATGTCAAAGAGCTGCAATAATTTTGAAGCTATAACACTTATCGCCACTTCGAATCACTTCTTGAGATTCGAGCGTAAAAGAAGTGTTTACTTTTATTTTTGCTGTATATTCTCCACGACCTCCGAACAAACCGTATCCGCCAAGTAAAATGTCAGTATAGGGCATAAATCTGATAGCCTCGATCGAATGAGCAGAGTAACCCCAACCACCACCATGACCTAAAAATATATGCAAATACTCGCTAATAAAAGTATCTAAATATATGTACTTTTTCATCATCTTTATACGCACTTTCGAATCTATTAACCGTAACAAAGTCTTCGCGACTGTATACTTTGCCATGCGTTGCTTGATTGCATTCGTTCTCTTCGATTATAGACAAATTTTCATCTTGTGATTGCGTGAGGGTGTCCAAGCAACCCAATAAATGCATCGCAGCTTGAGAACGCGTTACGAAACAATTCGATACTACAGGCAGTGCCAAACCTGGACTTAGGATGGAAACTTCCAAACCAGGAATCGTTCTAATTTCCGTTGATATAATATTATATAAACTTATTTCATTATTAGTCGGATTAAAAGTCCAAATTACGTTATACAAAGGATCTAAACATGCTGCGCAATTATTGAAGTCAACTTGATCTGTCCCGCTGTAACTATTACAAGTGCCATCCCTTTTGCTTATGACTAAACATTTGAACGAATTCGCTTGATCGTTTTGATGTGGAATTAATACTGAAACAATTTTGTTACAATTAAGCACACTTGCCATATATTAGTGGTGGAGCGACAATTTTAAAAAGAAGAACATACTTATGCAGTTTTTATTTGCCATAACAGTACTCCTTGTTAAACTAATAGAATTTATTTCATCAATTTTAACATAAGTCTGATCTCCAGTTGCGCCGACCCACGTTGCCCGCCTACCCCACCGTGGACCGATATTTGGAACTATGTTTGGAAAACTATGCCATGGCTGCGTCCTATCAGAACGACGACTACCTTGGGAATTGGTATTTGAGGATTCGTTTTGACCATTCCACCAATTCATACCTAATTGTCCTTTCTGTGTATAAGAGGAGCAAGTATAAAAACATTATAATTGAACACCACTGCCAATTAAATTTGAAGAACGATACGAACTTGGTAAGCTCCAAACGTAAATACTTCGCCCTTTGATGTAAGTACAACAGTATGATTACTTCCAGCGGCAACCTGTGTAGCTATGCCTGATAATTTAACATGAACTGGTCCAGCGTGTGCTATTAAATCTCCCACACCTAACTGGCCATATACGTTACTTCCAAATGTATAAACTTCGCCATTTTGTAAGAGTACCACTATATATCATATATGACACAATTATTGAAGGATATTTTATACATCGGTTAAGATGTGAACGTAACCTCTGTACATTACCTGTGTGATGCAAGCCGCACGATACTTGAACCACGGGACTTTCGCTGGGTATAGGAACTCTAGCTGGTGGTATACTAGCAATTCTTGCCGCGTCCCCTCGTTCTATATCGCTTCCTCCAACGCCTTCTTCGGGCATTAAATTACTACTCAATCCTAACGCCATTTTCCCAGGACAACTTTTTTGTGCCACACTTGGTCCAGCTTTTTAGTAAAAAAATTTATTGTTACATTAAATTTCACACAACTACATTTAATTTTTGTATATATATATATATACACGGTACACCTATTTTACGAAGACATCTACCCAATCTTTGATTATTCGGACCTTTCATCTTCATTCCATACTTTGCAGTGCTTGGACCTGCCTTGGTTCTCTGTCTCAGCTTTATTTCTCCCAACCGTCTTTGTAAACATTCCCGAAAATTTGAACTTATTCTACCTAAAGTATGAAAATAACATGTAAGAAAGTTAGCAACAATTGTTTAATAACAATTTAGGCTTTAATTGTTACCATTAGTAGAACTTTTGCTCGCGCAAGTGCGACAACATCCACATTCCGCACATCCACTGTCACCTCCACCGCATCCACATTCCCTGAAAATCCGCAGTTTTAACCTCTCGTACTATGCGAAACGTGCTAGCGATACTTACTGGCCTGGGTTGCGATCTGGACGTACACCACTCAAGCACGATATACTATACCCAGTACATTCTCGACATATTGTGCAAACCATACAGGCGCGGTGCCGCCATTGATGTTGTCCTGGAGGACACATCCTTCTTGTTTCTTCCCAATCTTCAGCAGGCTCCGCACCATCTAAGTATAAATAATAGTGTTGAGTCTTCGTATCGGATACATAAATGAAAGCTATCCCGGGTCTAAATACCTTCTTCTGTTACTAAGAGTTCATCTTCTGCTGTACCCATTTCCATAGCAACCACTGTGGTATCTTTATTAATAGTATGAACTGTTGTGAAATCTCTACCGCACTGTCCTTTATTGTTGATACCAAATGTATATAAATGACCTTTGTTAGTCAATACGGCGGCGTGAGCTTTTCCTAACGAAACGTGAACGCAACAGACATCTTTGAGATCGGTAACTATTCCAGAAACTGGATCACTGTGCAAAGTATCTTTGCCAAACATTAACAAGGATCCTTCTTTTGTGACTAAAGCTGTCGAGCCATTATTACAGGCAGCATCCACAATAAACTGACCATCTACTTTTGCTATCTTTTTTGGTTTAACTGGCTTAGGTTGTCGCCGAACTTTGTCTAATGAAAATTAAGCATTATTATTAAGAATATTTCTGACAACTTTTTATGTTATAAACCCGTAATATACTTACTACTATCGCCATCTTCTCCGCGTCTGGCTGTTCCAGCAAACAAAACTGAACCATCTTCCAGGATCATAACGACATGTTGACCGTCATGACCGGCTGCAAAATTGACAAGTCTTGGGCCTTTTCCAATGGTCAATTCTACCCATCTATTAGGCCTTGTGTTACTTTTCATCCCAAGAGAGGTTCCTTTTCCACTATATAGTACCTTCAAAATATAACATAACGTGTATTTGACATATTGATCAAATTTTAAACAAATTTAAGAGTTTGCTATTTACTTTTCCAGATACTGTTTTTAATACAGCAAATTCTTTTCCTGCTGTAACGGTTGCAATTTCATCATCACAGCCCGGATTTAATGCGTGAACAACTTGTTCTTCATCGAAAGCAGCATATCCGAAAACATCTACGCATTTTCTGGCTAGTTTTAATGGCAACTCTGATGCGACTGTCACTGGATTACTTAATGTGTTTATTGTTCTAACTACAAAACCATCCTGGGGAAAATAAGTAAAAATTTATATCAGTTACGGAAATATTAAAAATGTTAATTAATTAATAATATTAATTACTGACGTCTTTTCCAGCTGTTATCATTCCTAAACATTCACCATCAGAAAACATAACAGAAGATGACCAATCGCGACCTTCTAATACAGCAATTCCCGTGACTACAAGAGTTTCAGCATCAATAATTAGTAATTCACTCTGTTTTCTGGGTGTACATTTAAAATATAATGTATTCTAAAAAGTAAAAAATTTAATATTAGAAAACCATTTTTTTAGGTTTGGGTACTCAAAAACAGCCGTTAACTAACATTTGCGTATCCAAGCCAACCCGTTTCTGTTGGGTAAAAGTCTGCCTTCTGAATGTACATATGACCCCATATAGTTCCACCATGACCACTACCAATCTTCAATAATCCTCTACTTGTGTGTAGGTATAGGTACTTTCCATCGCTCACAAAACTTCTTCCATTCAGTATTATATTATTTATTTCATTTGGTAACTTAAGCGTAGAAGTATAAATCTTAGAACATTTAGGAACTCCATATGTAATCCAGTCTGGTCGCGCAAGTTTTCCGAGTAAAACTGCTTGTACGCTTCTTTGTAAAGATGTCAACACACATGGCATCTATGTTGTACAAATTGAAATTTCAAGTAACAGAAAGATGAAATACATTATCACGAGCTATGAAGAATACTTACTTGGATATTTTGAACTGCTAATGCTCTGGGACACATAAGTAAAGCAGCTGTTGCTGCCAACAAACGACCAGTGTCACCTCTAACAACCACAAGGCTCAATAAACAGGCACAGGCAACAGCAGTCAAGTGACTACCATCGTTGGCTGCTGCTGATTCAGGGCCATGTGAAGTTGCAAGATCCAATAGCAGATCAAAAAGGGGATCTACAAGAAAAAGAAAAATGCAAAAGATAGAGAACATACTCAAAATAATGATTTTATATACCTTACCAATAACATCATCAGGTTCAGATTTGAGGCCTTCAGGAAGTTGTCCTTGTAATACATCCAGTAAAGCCGATAGTGCTTTTGTACATAAAAGAGGTTCAATTGTTCTACTTTCCCGCATTAATGTGAACACACTTCTTAAACCAATACCTACAATCTGAAAACATTTGGATTTCAACACAATTCGTATTATATATAATAAACACTTTTTTTTATTACCTTTGGTAAGCTCTGTATAGTTGATATCCTATCTTCATCATCACTTTCCGTATCAATAGTTTCACTAAGCTCCGGTGGTGGAGAATTGCAGTTCGATGCTCTATAAACTTCGGTTGTTGTCTTAGCATACCTTTCCAAAATAGCATTTCTAACACTAGCAAATACAGCAAATGCAGAGGCATTGCAAGATAATTCTATTTCTGGTGGATTATTAAAATTCAAGTCCCCGTTTAAATCAATCTATAAGCATTGAAGATATTAGTTGAATCATATTACAAAGACTATACAAAAGTATGGACAATAAATAATACCTTTTTCCTGTCCCTCTTCCTTATAGATTTATTTTTTTTACATTTTCTCCACTCTTCTTTATTTCTAAAAATGGAAACATATACT
The DNA here is from genome assembly GCF_026225885.1 of Hylaeus anthracinus. Classification (NCBI taxonomy): domain Eukaryota; kingdom Metazoa; phylum Arthropoda; class Insecta; order Hymenoptera; family Colletidae; genus Hylaeus; species Hylaeus anthracinus. The sequence continues at coordinate 5,850,042 of NW_026535289.1, read as the reverse complement.
CTAATATTTTTAATTTCCATAATATAATAAAAACTGTTAAGTTTACAAATTTTTAAAAATGTTCAACATATTCACGTTTACAAAAATAAACATTATGACAGGAACAAATTTTTTTACAATTACAAAACATAATATTAGTGCCTTAATACTACGTTTTAACAGATTTCTACGTTAATTAAACACAAATAACTGTAAATATTAAACGTAACATGTTCGTAAAGTCGGTCTCTTATTTACAGGAGAACTGTCAAACTGACAATCAGAGGGCAACTTTAATAAACAAACTATTTTAGGTTACTTTGAAAACTTGAGACATTTATCGCGTATTCCAATGGTTTCGTGATTTTAATCAACATATTGTGTAACAATAAAAATATGTTATTGAATTTTTTATCATAACTATGCAGTTTGATATGTGACAGATGAAGTCACCGCCAAAAGCATCAAGTAAACAAAGCTTGAAGGAGGTTATACGCGTTTCGCACCTCTGTGCCTCGGCGATGCTTTTAAACAGATCATAAAAACATTTCACGTAATTCTCCGGCTCGGGCAGCAATCTCTCGTGGTCCCCAGACACCATGTTGTGCACAAAATTTTCAATGTACGAATCACCAATTCATTTTCGTAATACTATTGATCGTTGACATTATCCTGCCTTCCCCATGTGATCGCATCGCACGGTTTATAAAAAGGGCCATTCAATGATTTGTATCAAAGTGTTTATTAATTTGACCTGCGGTTTCAAATTCACAGGCAACAGACAACTTAATAGCGTATTAATTTTCGAATATTCGAAAACGGCCAAATATCCGTCTTTGATGTATGTTAAGAAATTCGTCTTGAAAGTACCAGACGGACCGCGACTGGCTTGCGATTTCGACTCTTTCGATATATGGCTGATTCTCAAAAAAGATAGAAATTTTTGTCCAGCTGATTTTTGTCGTTTAGTTAGATTTTGTTATGAAACTACATCACCAAGCATAACAAATTATGAAATAGGTTTATCTTTTTTGAATAAATAAAAAAATATATGTTCAAGGAAATACCCTAAAAATCATTCCTTCATTGTGTCCCAACTGACAATTCGAAAAGTTTCTTACAAATTGTCATAATAGTACTGGCTATACAAATATGTGTATATAGTTCAAAAACGATAAACGAAAAAATCACAAAATATATCATTCCCTCGCATTTCATTTTCATAACAATGGAATTAGAGCATAATTTTAAATTATTTTTTGGTTTTAGAAGGTGGCAATATGGCAATACTGACAGCACATAACATACTAGACTGAGTGATACGATGTTTTGATAAAACTTTTTCAAATTTACATTTTTGGCTGTCATTCCCAAACATTGTGTTCCAGAAGGGTAAGCGTTTATCTACGAACCATGCATCATATAATTGTATGTGTTTCGAGGAGTAAAATGAAGTATCGTACAATCGCATGCAAAAGTAAGGTTATGTGTTTAACTTTTCTCCAGTGTTGCCAACCAGTACAGAACGATTGCTCTTGAAGCAGGTTAAAAAACCCCTAAATTTTATTTAAAATTTTGTTTATCAATTACGAACAGAAATGTGTGTGCATCTGTGTGTAGTTAGGCCCTAACCCAAAAATCCCACTAAAAAATGTAATCCCCTTAAAAAAACCCGTTCATACATTTTCGCCCTAAATCTAGGGGGGAAACATACAAAAAAAAACTAGATAAAAATGGAGGAATTAGACAAGTAACAATGAAGTTGAAAACCCGCAAAGAAAAGTAAATTATAAAAAGACTCATAAATTATATTAGTTTGGTAGAGGAGCCATTTATGTTTCTTAAAATGAATTTAACTAATTTACTAAGATTAATTTTAAATACATATGACTGTGATGAATAAATATTTTTAGTACGTAACAATTAAATATATAATTTTCGATTGATAAGTATATTTTCAGCAATAAAAAATGTAAATTGATATATTACGAAGTGTTTGCTTTTTTAAATATGAATAAAAATCGTTCCCTCAATTTTGAATTTTACTTTTTAACTTCCTCACCCCCTTTTAAACTCAAAACGGTTGGAGACCACTATGACATTCCAGGCAAGTAACTCATGTACTATTGAATTTACGAAAAAAATCTTAATAAAGTAATTTTTATATATTTTTTTTTTTAGAATCAGCCATATATTGTCATTTCAACGCAAATTACCATTCGATATAGCGGTCATACTTCAAATTAACTTTGTATAACATTCATGATTATATTAATTATAAGTACGAATCTAAAAATGACATATGTATAAAAATAGTTACAAATCAGAAGTTTGTTCATCGTTATACATGTCAATATAAAATGATGCACTTCGTGAATTTCAGGGGTATTTCTACAATGATGCTACGCGATTTTCTTTTATATTTGTTATATACTGAGATGCATAACAATACATAAATACAGAATACGAAAAACATGATATCATTGAAAATATGTAAATATTTCCTTATTCCTGAAACAAAAGTCCTAGTAATATTTATGTAAAATATAACTTACAAAATTTATTTTATTTTGTATGTATATTCTTATCAGTATTTTCTATGGTACTTCTGCAATTTATCTGTTTCTGAAGTACGTGTATCATTCTACTAAACCTTTATTAGTTAGACCTTTATAACATCTGTACGATGCTCGTGTCATACAAATTTATGCACATACGAAAATCTGTGAGAATATTTGCGAAGCAATGAAGTGATTTTCCAATTACATAATTTAACATTTATTATGTTAATTAAACGAATGCTAAAACCAAAACGTATGCTGACGCACAAATGTTTATCTTATGTATGATTTAAGTTTAATCAGGGTACGTAAAAGTTAGTATAGTGCGCGTATCCTGCTATGCTGAGATTACTGTTTTAAAGAATATCACGACCATAACCTAAAAGATACGATTCAAAACGTGTAATCACATTTGAAATTGTATTTTATTTACAATAAAAGTAACATGGATACGATTTTCGAAATTACCGCATCAAATACATAATCTAAAAAAGTTGATAAAGAACAAAATAATAGGGTTCAGCTTTTATAAAAACATAACCAAATAGCAGCTTTCAAGCAAGTATGTAATATTCACGTACATGACCCAATAAATTGTTTAAAAGATTGTTATTAATCTTTTTCCGTTTACAGATTGACTATCACAACAAATATATAGTCTTAACTGTAAGCTGATTTTTAATTCTTGTATATTTTTGGTGAAATTGCATTTATCTATGTATTTGAAAGGAATGAAAAGGAAAACAAGAATGTGAATATAAATTTTAATTAAATATGTTAAAGAAGCATGTCTGTTTGTGACATAGCTTTAGTGCATACTGCATCCAAGCTTACTATGTATATTAGACTCCAATGCTTCTAGTTGCACATACATATGTAAAATAACATATACAATAATATTGTTCTTCTTAAATATGAATTACTTTTGATCCCATTAAATGCAATATTTAATAATACACATGTCAATTGTGTCAATATCATTTAGAAAATATATATGATACAAAGCCTTTGAAAGTATTGTCATAAAATTGTGGGAATGGGCAATTGTCTGGGTAAAGATACTCCAGAAGAACATGAGGCATATAGTAGACATAATCGTGCATATGCTCAAAATACTGTGTTATCAGAATCAAGTATAGGTACAGTTTCATCCAGTGATATGACTGCTACGCCTTTCAAATTTCCAACTTCATTTAACATTGATAAGTTGGTACTAGAGACACTAGGAATTCTTGGCTCTCTCGTTGATAAGTGAGTGTTGCAAATTGTAAACCTTTTCTTGTACAAATTTGTACATGTGCCATTATTGAATTTAGTACCTTACGTTTAAAATTTAACTATTATTATAAAATGTTCATATACTTATTTCTAGTGAGCAAGGACCACCACCTGTAATGTTAAAATTACATGCAATTGCTGATAAAGAAGATGGGTGGATACAAGTAGTCAGTTCAATGGTTAATGTTATTCCTATGCATAACCCATTGGGTCCTTCAGTTATTACACTTTTATTAGATGATTGTCCATTGCCTTCAAAGGTAAAAATACATTTTAATACTTTATAAAATGCATATAACAGCATTCATATAATCATCTTAATTTTTTAGGTTTCTGTTCTACTACTATCACATATGTTTCAATTATCACAAAAACTTGGAAATGTACAAACCAGTGCAACTCAGCAACGTAATATCTGTGTAGTATTGGGTTGGATAGCAGAAAAATTAGCTGGTCCTACTAGCATTGCAATATTATCTGATGCAACTTTAAATTATCTCATCTCAAATCTTGTATGTTTATTATGTTGCCATAATCATGAGGAAAAGATTATCATTTAAGAATTCACTTTAATTCTAAATTTATACATGATTTCAGAGAGAAAATGTTGAGCCTTATGTCGTATTATTTTCACTAATAGCTTTAGAAAAGTTTGCACAAACAAGTGAGTATTAATCATACTAAACTGTACAAACATCTTAGACAATAATATTAATACATTGTAAGCTACAATACTTTGAATATATTGCTAGGTGAAAATAAAATAACTATCACGAAACGTTTAATGGTGGAGAAATCAAATCCATTATTAGAACTGGAGAAATGGACAACAGAATTTCATTATGTACGGCGCCAAGTGAGTTTCTGTGCACAGTGGTGTCTAGATAACTTATGTGAGTGTTATAAATGTTCAATATACGTGACAATAAAAGATCTAAATAGTATAAGGTAAAAATTAAATAAACGTCTTTATTATTTCAGTTTTAATGGAAGGTAGAAAGTATTCTCACGATACAGTTGATATGAGCGGTATAAATGTTATGTTGAACACAAGAGATAGCGAGTACCTGAAAATATCACCCAATGGTTTAGAAGTAAGTTTGTTCTGTTTATGTGCTTTATTACAAGATACGTATATTGTATAATTCATCGCTATTATTCTTATTTAAATCTTAGGCGCGAAATGATGCACATACGTTTGAGAGCGTACGATGCACATTTCAAGTAGATTCAGGCATTTGGTACTATGAAACACTTGTAATAAGTACAGGAGTGATGCAAATTGGATGGGCCACGAAAGATAGCACATTCTTAAATCATGTAAAATTTTATATATTTTACTTGATGTATACGACTAAAATGTACAAAAGCAACAGTTTAATTTATTCTATTTTAATATTTTAGGAAGGGTATGGTATAGGTGATGATGAATTTTCTTTGGCCTATGATGGTTGTCGTAGATTGATTTGGTATAATGCAAAGAGTGAGCAATGTTACGAAAGACCATGTTGGAGAGCTGGTGACATTTTGGGTTGTTTATTAGATTTGAACAAATTAGAGATAATATTTTCTATAAATGGTGTACCACTCAAACCATGTGTCCAAGTTTTCAAAACAGTGAGGTTATGTATTTTTGCTTGTCTATATTAATATAATGCGATCAAAATGGCGACGGAAATAATCAATTTATATTATAAATGTTGTAGGTCTGGATTTTTTGCAGCAGCTAGTTTCATGTCATTCCAGCAATGTCTTTTTAATTTTGGCAATGTACCATTCAAATATCCCCCTACCGATCGCGAATTTCAAAAATTCAATGATTATGCTTCTTTGAAGCCTGAGGACAAGATTGTGCTTCCTAGACACATATACTTGGATCAATTGAGAAAACTTAGCGTTAGAGAAGATTCGTGTACGTTGTGTTTCGACCAAAGAGCTTCAGTAAGATTAATGCCATGCAATCACAGGTAATATATATATACATATACTGTATATATACTGTATATATATATAGTTACTTGACCTGATCCTCTTTATTTATTCTGAATTTGAAGTATAGTATGTCCATATTTACGTAAGGTGTGTGTTCCTGTTATAATTTAAAGTGTTAATTAAATATCAATAACTAGTGTAGATAAGAGGATATGGAAGTGAAGTTTGAAACCATTGAAAATATGATATAAGTGATTACGTATTCAATGTGTGTGGATAAATGTGATGCGTGTATCAATAAGCTTTGTTTATTACGTTTAACGAGGATCAGTTATCTTGTTAGTTAAACACATATTTGATATGAAACATAAAAACGAATACTCTTTCAGAGGATTTTGCGAAACGTGTTCAAATCAGCTGGTAGAGTGTCCGATGTGTAGGGCTACAATCGAAGAAGTAGCTCTCGATCTTACATGACACCACATAAGCATACCAACACTTCTTAATACTCTTCCACTACCTTTCTCACATTATACAATTCTCAGGAACTGTAACGAGATAACCACTGTTGCAACACGCCGTATGCGTCACGTATTGGATATGACTATACTAATATTCTGTGCATTTCTTTTCTTACAATACAGTATTTTAAATGAAGAGAAGGACTATAAATCGACCTGTATTATTTTGAATGTTGCTTTTAACTATATAAATGTAATAAACAAATTATTATGGTATAAATTCAAAGCACCGAAGAATATCATCTTATCTCTATCGGCTGTGCAAACTACTTTCCCTAGATTTTACCTACATACAATTTGCATTTATTTAAATATCTAAAGTAAATTAGTCAAATAAAATTTGAATATTATTTTTACACTGTAGATACTGAAAGAAACAATATTTGCAATTTACAATGAAATTGCCACCAATGTATGTTGTACATTTCCAATTTAATGTTTGTGACTGGTTCACAAATATGTAGAAACTATTTTGTCCACAAACTTAAAGTTCTTCTCTCTTAAATTATGAAAGTCTGCATTATTATTACAAAGTAAGTTTTACTTTAGAAAACTGTAATATATTGATATCTTGTAGTATATATTGAAAAATATCATATAAATATATATGAGCTCATATTATTTTTTTGTGAAGACATGAAATGTTATCGTATGTATAACTTTGCAAAACTTTTTTACGAACTCTGTTGACTTTCATTCACGACAACCTGCCCTATTTCGTAAGATACTAATTTATGTATTAAATATATAAGTCACAACTTCTATATTTTTTTGTATTAATAGCCTAAAAACGATTTGTTGCTTTATAATAGCCTAGAAATTATTCGTATGCGCTTCCTTTCTACAGTTTAATTAGCGTAATTTGCAATTATTTAAAACTAATTCAGACCTATGTCAAATAAAATTAAAATCTGTCACATTATATGGAATCTGTAATTTTGAATCAAATCTCTTCGGTATTAACATTTCTACGTCGTAGTAAGCGTAAAAATAATTCACTTACGAATTTATGCAGACTTTAACAGGCGTCTCGGGAATACTAACGTTTTATTCGCGCGTTAATCGTCTCTATATTGATAACAAAATAATATTCGATCAGATTTTTATATTGTCGTTTCACTTTCAAAATTTCAGAAACCGTTGAAACGAGAATCAGAATTGGCGCAATATCGATATATCCGCGAATACGGTGTTAAAGAAACGATATATCTCGATTGAGGAAGTTAATCGCGTGGCCACGAGGGCGCGCTGCAGTTTGTTACAACATGGCGGGTGAGTGAGTGCCTGTGGATCGAACGAGGCTGCCCGAAAACACGAGGGATTTTCAGCTAACCCGTGGTGTTTGTGGGTTTCAGATACATCCTACATCGAAAAAGAAGACCTGGACGACTCAGATGAGGGTGAGTACTGACACCGAAATACATTTTTGATGGTTGTAAATGTGCGCGGAAGGGGTCGGTCGCTCGGCACGGTGGCCCCACCATCGAAGCATGCCAGTGTCTGGCGTGCGTGGCGGTGGCGTGGTCATAAACTCACGCTCGTTTAAGTACATTTTTCTATCTCGCGAGCTTTTGAGGTTAGGTAGGCTTATCAGGATTATTACCATGCATGACAGCATAATTTCCGACAACTTTAAACGGGTGTCACGTTGCCAGTTTGACTGCGAACCGTATGTCACGCCGTGATTCTCACATGCGCGAGCCAAAGACACGAGATCGCCTCGATGGCGTTTTATCGGTTAGGGGGCGCCACAAAACATGCCGCGCTGTGTTTACCTCGACCGTGGCTGAAAAAAGGTAGAAAACAGAAGAAAAGACACGCTCTTGTTTTCCGTCCTCATGTACAGTTTCTATACTCGTTTCGATGCTTTCCGCGAACTTTCCGTTACGATCGGAATGCTGTACGATTCCGAATCGTTCTGGAACGATTATATTCCGACCTCTGTTCTTAACCTATGTCCGACGATATAGTATGAGGTTTAACGAGCCATGTATATATCGCTTAACCGACGCACAACAAGATTTATTTTGACCTTCCCCGATACAACGACGGAGGAATACTTGAATCAACTTAACGTTTAATAGTCGCGATTCGTGGGATTAAACGCGAGTTCTTTGTTCGCGGGCATGTACATTTTCTGAGAAAATAGTCTCACAAAGTGAGACTATTTTTTAAACGAACAGTTTCGAAATATCGATTTAATGCGTAACGAAAAACATGGTTTGTTTTATTCGTTGTTCCATTTTTTTTTTTGTAGACACGGCTCGATAGCGTGTATACAAACCCCACGGATGTGTAAAATTAATTAAATCGGGCACAACGAAAGTATTCCGCTGGGTACAAGTAAACAAAGAGTTAATGCGCGGTTATTCGCCTATCGGGGTTAGTGATCTTTCGACTTCCATCTATTTGCTACTGCCATCTGTCGCGTACAAAACGAAACCGGGTTATTAACCCTTTGCACTCGAGAGGCGACTCTTGGTCGCCGATAGGTTTTACGTCGTAACTCGTGTGGCGACTAGGAGGTGACAACTATATTTATATCATATTTCATATCAAACCTTCAAGTCTTGGCAAGTACGTTTTTATTTGTTACTTTTATTTCACTTTACTTTACATTAAGATAAGTTACTACTTAAATTATACCCATTTTGTTTTTTAATCGAAATCATACCTATCTAGGGTATTTACCTTTCGCTTTCTTGTTCTGTTACACATGAATTCCCTCGCCAACTGTTGCTGCTAACTAACTCGTTGGCCCTAGTCGGTTTTATCTAACATTCCAGAGGTCGTTTATCAGCACGGCTCACTTATATTTCCCAGCGCTACCAGATAGAAAAACATTCGGGTCTGTGCCCTTCGATTCACGAGGCAACCGATCTAGATCGCGATGTATCTCGAAATTGTCGCACTGTGTAGTTTCAACGATTAGCGTGCAGAATTTACTCGATTTCTTATCGTGCGACTCGAGGTCGCTTACGTTAACAACTTCATGTTCTAGTCGTGACAAGCTTGTGTATATGCAAATTAAAGGATGATAACTTCTCGCTATTATCTATTTTAGGTTTCAACTCTTGAGGAATGTTACCGAATTAATGCAATTTATGAAACAAAATAGATTCCTTTTACGTGAGTAATCTTTTACAATTCACAGCTCGCATATCCTATTTGATGACGTGCAAAAGCAGCACGTGACACGCTACTTCTTGATTCATACTTCCGATCTAGACTCACCACCCGATGAATTATTACTTTTTTTCTTTTTTTGTTTTTTAATATGACTTTCGTGACTCGATCATTCATTTCGAGCAACGTCGATCGAATCACCTTACCTGGAAGAGACTATTCGCGGAACGGAGAAGTCTGGATTGCAGGTGATTTATTTTTATATACCTGCAATCAGCGACTTTGAGTCATTCTCATAGCTGTACCACGAATCGTCTCGAGTGGGTGAGAAACGTTCGTTGAATTTTTTCAAAGTTCAACATATGGCGGGACAGCTATGGGAGCCCGCGGTAAACGGTAGTAATCAGCCGCGATTATGCAAATTATTCGGTGACTGGCTGTGACAGCTAGCCGGGGCCGTACGTTTCTCGGGTATCAATGAATCCTTCTTTTGATTCGCGTGACAATATCGTCGTATTTACGAGCCGCCTCGTAATTCTAGGCCGGCTACAATTTAACCCCCTAAGTTCGCGTAGACTCAATCGGGTGATCGAATTCGTCCTGAAAATACGTGTAATTATCGAAACGTCGACTCGAGTTTATTTCGCAGGAAGTAGTCATTGTTGGAATGTTAAGCTTGCAAATTTGTTGCACTCGAAACGTATGCGTTCGAAAGTCGAAGTAAGTTTACTTTGCAGATGGTAGTCATTGAATGTTAAGCTCGCGAATTTGTAGCATTTGGAGTATATGTAATTGATTAGAATGGTGGAGTCAGTTTGCTTTACAAGCGGTAGTCATTGTTTGAATGTTGAGCTTACAAAGACCACAATCGGGACGTTGGCCATTTATGAGATCACATTAGCCGTCAATTTAGTGTCGCTGGTATTAGAAATGCTATAAAATACCAAGCTGCCCCATTGAACTGCAGTTACAATTACAATTTGTCCAAATATCGATTCAACGTGTGAACGGTTTGAATAGTTGAATCTACCGAAGTAGTTCATCCCTTCCACGATTGGCGAGCCGCGCGACGCATTTCGCGCGATCTCCAAAAGGGCGACGGAAATGATCGACGCAGACGCGCCGCGATCGATCGAACTCCAACAGGTTACGAATTCTGCGAGTCCTTGCGAAACATTTGCCGCGAAGAAAGAGAGCAGTCTCTTTAACTGGCGCGTACGTTGCTCCCTATTCTGTTTGCGTTTATCGGCAAAGTGATCTCTTTATTTATTTTTTTTTTTCTTACTCTCCCATTTTTTCCCTCCTCTCTCTCTCTCGTACGACGTCGACATCGGTCGAGGAGGATAGGCGACGTATAAAGAACAGGGACGAGGGGGAAGAATGACGTGAAAGCGGGGAGAGGAAGAGGCATAGGACGAGTATAGGTGGATATACAGAGAAACTTTAATTTCTTGGCATTGTGAGGAGTTCCTTGCCCTTTCAGCCTTTTCAGTACGGTGGTCTGTTTTTGATAGGAGGCCACGTCGTCTAGACACACCGGGGGTTGCCCAGCTTTTATAATCGCAACGAAATGCACCCCTCCGTGCTCGACGCAAAAATACCGGTTTTTTCGCCTGTTCTCCCTCTCTTTCGATCTATCTATCTAGCTCGACCTCCCCCCGTCGTTGAATTTCTCTACCCCCTTAGCTCTACCATCACCCCTTCGTTCCGTAGTGACGTGCCAGCGCGTTACATTAAAGTGATTTATTCTCTTTATTAAATTCGCATTCGAGGCTACGAGAGCACATTCTCCGAGGTTCCCGTGAATCGAATCCCCAAGACCGGATATCCAGAACGATACGTCGTCCCTCCACTCGGTGCGACCTGTCTCTAGTCCAAGTGCCCAGGGATGATTTTTCCCTCCGAACCGGGTGACCGTAGTCAAAGGTCACGGGAGGGGCACGAGTTCTGGTAGCTTTTTTTAAGTAATTTCTAAAGATATCATTAGTTGGATTCTTACTTGGAAAATGTTTTGGACGAACAGAAAGTACAGTATAGCATAGGTAGTAATGTATTTTATTGTTTAAAGAGGAATGTTTAACCCTTAGTTAGTTGCTTGCCTTGCATCGTAAACTCATTCTGCGCGGCTAAGTTTTCTAATCTTCCCGACAGGGAAATGGATGTACGAGGGATGAAAGGGCAGTCTGTGCACGAATGTTCTTCTCGTTACTTTAGAGTTACAAGTACGTAAAAGTAGTAATCACTGTAACGCGTGTTCTCGTTTGGAGCAGAACACGAAATCAACGCCCTGCCATGATAGAACAAATTTATAACGAATACATTTATAGGATTATCTTAGGATGTTAAAATTTTGTTTGCAATGAACAAGTGAAGGGAAAGTTTCATTGATAAAACACATTTATCTTAGACGTTTGTCACCTCTTTAGAAATTCGAAAACCACAGTCGCTGTTGCAACCTACTCCTGGTTAACTTCAACCCTCCCCGTCTTCAATAAAAAAATAACAGTTTTGTTGATTCTAGCTCCTTTAATCGAGCAAAAGTTTAAAAATCCGCTAAGCCTCCGACCCAATTCACCCCGAAAGTTCGTTATCCTCCTGGCCCTTGTTCCGTAGGACAAGCCTATCGGTTCACCCCCTGTTGGTCGCGACGACCAAGGCGAGACGAACCGAGCGGTGGCGCCTCCTGTCGTCGGAACGGACGCTCGAATGGCGGCCCGATTATTACATGACATTCCTCGAATACCATCCGGACCTCCCTCGTCTCCTCTCGCAACCCGCGGCTTCGTCTCCTCCTCCGTCGCCTCACCTCGCCCTTTCCCTCCCTCGATTTCTTATTCTCTTTCGTGTACGCTCCGAAACGTAACTCTGTCTCTCTCGGCTCGACGATCGTAGACCTCCTAAGAGCCAAAGGCTTCGGGCACCAAAATAGGCCCGCGATACGAATGATAAAAGCATCCCCTGCATCAGCGTTTCTCCGCACCCTGATGCCGCCACCCATTGGCAACCTCCTCCGACGGCCTTCGATCCTCCCCCGCATCTGGTTTACGCTTCCTTCGCGTCTCCTCGCGGAGGAAGCGCGATCGAGGATCGGCCGCGCCCTGCCGGGGGTTGCGCGCCCGTCGCACGATATTGCGGCTCCTCGATCGCGCGAGAAAGTGTCTGAATTCTGTAAGAAGACAGGAGGATTCGAACTGTTGGAAGACAGTCGCGTACTTGAGGTAGAATTTTGTATTAGTTGGTAGAGAGAGGTCAATTCGAAGGCTATGCATTACAAGGTTGTTCCGCTCAGCTGAAGGTATCACTGTTCTGTCTAATGTTCTTCCTTTGAGACTCTTTGACTCCAAAATCCTTATTCTCAACGTTTCGAAAGGGTTACAGTTGCATCAAACTTTCCATCGTCCGTTACCTACCTAAACGATTCCCTATCCAATGGAACATCCCTCGTGAACCCCTTTACGCGTGAAAATTCGCGAAAGGGATCACCGTATCTCAGATTGTCGCGATGGTGGGTTGCAAATTTTATTCTCGACGTAACGCGCCCCTGGTTTTCCTGTTTCGTAACCGTTACGACCTTCGCAAACAGACTACGACGACGACGTCGACGACGACGCCGGACGCGCGGCGGCGGTTTGCGAGGTAATACGATCGATTCGCGGCCGCCTTCCATTGTCGCCGGCACTGTGTAAGGGTTCGCGGTAACCCCCTCCGGAGAAGGACGCTGTCTGACACCCTCGTTGGAGAAAGGGAAAGAGAGCGAGAAAGTGGCGGTAGTAGAGATAGTACGATTCCTCGTAAGCCACGAACGAACCCATTCATAAAGACGAGGCTGTGACTAACGAGTAAGGAGAAACGAGCGCGAGTCCCGCTTCTCTTCTCTCCGCTCTTCCCTCCCTCTCTTTACTTTCATCTTCGACCTTTCTCGCTCTTCTTCCATATCGATTTCCTTTCTCCATCCGCTACCACCCCCCACTGCCCACAGCGCGTTATATCGCGGACGGATAACGAGTCGAACTTTTCCCTTCTTTTCCACACGGTTCCGTTTCCCGCTTACGCTGGCCTCGTCGTCGCTTTTCAACGCTCGCGGCTAATTAAAAACGCTTTCCTCCTCTCTCTCTCCTCCACCCCCCCCCCCCCACTCACGACGAACGCGCTCGTCCCCCTCCACGAATTTGATAAACGACACCCCTCGCGCCCCCTGTGGATCGATCCGTGGGCACGGGGTCGGGAAAAACGCCCGTAAAAAGTCGCCCGCCACCCCTTGTTGGATTTATCGATCGGAGCGGATTACGAGATGACGCGCGCGCTGGCCCGCGGTTTAAGCCTGCGATTCGACTCACGACACAGTTTGGAAGCGGTTCGCGAACTTTTCGGAAGACGCTCCAGTTGGAGGAAAGACGGAATTTCTGCGTTCCGAGAGTTGCGGAGTAGATATCATTGTGTTTGTCTCATTTCGTTCGGGTTGTTTCTGGTGATTTGAAATATCGATAGATTGAATTTTTTTTCTTCTTGGATACCAAATTATTTCGAAGTAGATTCTGATTAAATTGGAGCACGTTAACGAGCTTCTCTTACCCTATCCAATTAAAAAATCTAAATTATCCCTTATCACTTATCCTTTTAATTCGATCAAAAAGTGGCCAATCTGCATCAAGCAGCGCCACGTAATGTATTCCAGTGGAGGTTCACTCAATCCCCGCGCACCTACTTAACGAGGGCGCTTAGGATTAGAGAACAATACTATCTGTTCGAACGCAGGGCCAACTCCCTGTTATTTTTAAGGCTCTCATCCACTATTCCATCCACTTTCAACAAATTTTCTTCAATTTCCTCTAACTTGGAACATTATTCCTCTAACTTTGTAACTTCAAATTACTTTTTTCCCACGGAAACGATCGTTAGGCGCGATCCAGCTGTTTTTGCGGAAACCGTAGAGACGCGGTGGGAGGTAAAATCAACGGTGACACGACCAGTAACGACGCCGGTCGTTCTAGCCTAACGCTTCCGCGTTCCATCACGTGGATCAACCGTCCAGGAAGAACGCGACATCGTCGATGACGACCGCGATGCGGGTTTCTTTGCCACTTATCGTTCCCAGAGACCGTCTCTCTGCCGATGGTATTGTTTCGAGCTATTGGTAACGACCGGCAGATTTTGCCTTAAAAGCAGAATCCATCTATCGCTGTACGTAGATGGAGAACTGCTCCGAGGACGAGATTTTCTTCGAGCGCCTTCGTCGCGTTCAGGTCAGAGATGAACAAAATTCTCGTCTAGATCAAAGTTTCCTACAATAAATAAACGATAAACAATTTTTTCTGGTTTGTTTCATCAATCAAGCTTCTCCGAATAATTCGAATAAATAATCGACGAACACGTCATCTACTATTCAAAATAAAATGTCGCCTGCCTCTGAACAAAACATCTCGCGACACGCCTTGTCCTCTGTCTCTCGAGGTGTTTTGATTGCAGCCACCGTAAAGTCTACTTCTGTATATATTCCGATAATCCGCGTTCAAGGAGAGCCTTTGTTCGCGATCCTCGGGTTATCCAGTCGCGGATAAGCGCGAACCGCCTTAGCCGATCAGGAAATATCGAGATAACCCTTTGAGGGACTTTATTACGGAACTGGGGAAAGTTTTGATTGGGTTACAAAACTCGTTCGCGGAGGGATCGATGGATACCTCGGAAACGGAAAAGCTCGATGTAAACGCGCCCTTCTCCATCTCCCGCCATTTCACTCCTTCTCTTCCATCTCCTCTTCCTTTGGCAACCCCGGCCTTGGCCCAACGTTCGATGAAAACCACTCCGACAGCCCTTCGTTTCGCTTTTGGCCACTGTACACGGGGGAAACGTCAGCCAGAGAGAGAGACAGAGACAGAGAGAGAGAGAGGGGGGGGGAGGGAAGAAAAAAAACAATCTAGCTAATTTTTCGACCGCACGCAAGGGCACTGGGACAACCACTGTGAAACTAAAGTGCCACCCCACCTCCGACCATTCAGTCACCCCTCAAAGGGACACGGATCAAAGGTGTATACATCCAACCTTTATCTCTCACAGAAAACGTCGAGTCCTGGATGTCGAGAGAGGCAATGCGCGACATTCGTTTCCGTATCGCTTCTAACCTCGATCCCTTTCACCTCAGGAATCTTCAGTTTCTATCTGCCTCGAGCTAACGATCCTCGAAAACCGTTTAAACGCCACGCCGGTAGCTTAGCGCTTCGGCTTCAAGGGGACTCCTCTAACGAGTCCTCCGATAGTTAAATGATCTTTTGCCGCGATGACAGACCTCGATATGCCGGAAGATAACGATGGACGGTTTAGGGTACTCCTAAGAAATAGTTTCGTTTATCGCGTAATTATTTCGGGATAACGGTTATTTCAATCTATGGCGCGCGAAAGTGGCGCGATTTAATAAAATTACTCCTTCTTAATCAAATTTACTTTTAATAAGGTAATGCAAACTCCAGACTTGTGTAAACTAGACTACAGTCTTTAAAATGGAATTCAGGAAAAAAGGGGTTGGTCTAGAAATCCTAATCAATCGGTGATTAGTGTGCCTAACTCCGTCACTCCGTAGAAGATGATTTAAATATTGGCAAACTCACCAGGGAACTGCCTCTCGCAAACGAAACCGGAAGTTTACGCGTTCGGCGTCGCTCCGCGCTCGACTTTCGATCGTTCTTTAGTTGCATTACGCGGTTTCATCATCCGAGCGTCCGGTTACCGATACGCGATCGCGTAATTATTACCGTATACGTGACTTTCGAGAGCTCGCAGTGAACCTTGCGCTCACGTACGCGACTCGGGCATGCTAGAGAAACAAAATCGCCAGCCAGAGGGACGAGCACGACAGTCCATAACCCTAGAGGAGTAAAATCGGCTTGATAGCATTTCAAAGGATTACCTACAAAAGTACAAAACTCATGCGATCAATTGATAGATCACGCCAGAAAATAGAACAGAAAAATTTGTTGCGTTCAATTTATCACGCGAAAAAATGTGTCGCATTAGAAATTGCTCCGAAACGCGTGTAATTCATTCGTGGCCTATAATCCGCCAGGAGAAAAGGAGGAGCAGGGAATCGCGGCGATAACGCGGCATCGATAACGCAAGGTTTATTCAAAGCGGCGCTCGATGGTCCCATTAATCAAATCCGAACGGAGAGAATGGACGGGAGTCGTGAATGCAACGTGAAAGTACGGCGTACATAGGAGTACAGCTGGTGTGTTATCAGGTGTCTTTAGAGAGGGGGGATGAGATAACGACCAAGGATGGTGTCGTAACACCTTTCTCTTCGTCACCCTTGCTTTTCTACCTTTTTTTTCCCCCCCTGTCCTTCTCTCTCGTTCTTACCTCGCGTCCCCTCTCGCGACGAACACGCGCTCATAAAATTCCAGACGCCCGTGCTGAGCGTTCCGACATCGCCGAGGAAAATCCGTTGTCGCAAGGTCTGCTCGGTTACCGAGGATGTGGCAACGCTATGCTATGACATTTTTTTCTCTGGTTTGTCTTGCTTGGTACAGCGGTGGAAGTATTTATCGTGGCTCGCAGATCCATTTAACTACGGTTCTCGTAACCGTAGGATCGGCAAGTCGGTCGATGTTCTAGGTAGTAGTGGTACCAGGTAGTTTTACTCGGCAATTAAGTAATCGTATTTTTCCCAATACTAGCGTAAGGTGACATAAAAGTGATAACACGTTGAATATTCCAATGGTGCAATAAATGTTTCCAGGAGTGTATGTGTAATCTGGTATTTCTATGTATCAGGTGACATTTTTCCTGTCGAGTGGCGATAGCGGCGCGTTTCTTCGAGTTGCTCGGTGCAAACTTCGAATGTGTCGTTCCAGTTTAATTGGTCGAAGTTAATTATTCCTTGTCGATTTCACTGTGTACGTAACATCTTCTTAAGGTTCTTCGTAACGTGGTTCGTTACGTATTAATATTTCACGTGGTTCTAGATCGAATAATACTGTTCATGAAAGTTTGAAAAGAGTCGTATAACGTGATAGGTTTAGTGATTCTCCCCTTATTGAAACAATTCTCCCCTTTGTTTAAAGATACAGTAGCATGTTTCACTAATATGCATAGGTTCTTTTGAGGAGTTGTTCCTTCTTGCAACATGGTTATTTTTATTAACGCTATCCCTACAATTGAATTTAGATTTTTTCTTTAAATGGTTTATCTTATAAATGTTTAAATTATCTTTATATGATCGGGATGGAGACGATCGGTCAAGTTATTTCGTCGCAGGGAGTTAATTACGTCATTTTCGACCATGTCGTATGCGTAGCCGGTTAAATCGATCACCCCCGTGGTACGTCATTTCATGTATTTTTAAAGCTTTCCCCCCGGATTGAACGGCAGCAAGTGACGAAAGAGCAGACGAGGATCGAGGTCAAAGCTCGAAGCGGCACGAGAAATTTCGTCCCTGGAATGCGCCAGTTCCCGCGCAATTGTTGCGACAATTTAGCGCCGTTGTCTCCATCTCCTCCTTCGTTATCTCGCCAACAAGTTAATCTTTATAAATAGCTCGAGCCACGGTTATATTTAATCCTGACCCTCGTGGTCGCCGTTTCTGCGTTGATACCTCTCTCTCTCTCTCTCTGTCTCTCCTCTCCCCTCTTCATCGTTGCTCCCTGGCTAAATGCTGGAAAACCGACGTTTCCCACCTACGTACGCTCGCTTCCCCACGATTACGTGGTGGAGTTTACGAAATAATTGGGTGATATCCAATTTTTCGGTGAGTCGGGTCCCGGCGATAAGGCGGGCAAACGCGAAGATGGCGTTGATCCTAGAATGCCACGGTCTAGGAGACCCTAGCCTATTTCCTCGCGTTCAGATCTTTCATAAACAGCGATGTTCGAGTCCAGAAGGGAAAATGTTTACGGTGTCGAGATTATGGCCTCGGTATACTTCGAGAATTAAAATAGCGATCCCGTAAAGTCTGCGTGGGGCCCGCTATACCCCAGTGTGTTATTCATTTAGTAAGTTCGCGTTATTTTTTAATATTAACGGTATGGTTGATTTAGTGTTCGAATTCCTAAGCTTGCGCGTTCAACTAGAAGGAGAAACCATCAATGGTAAAAATTCCAAATATAAGTTGTCTAAAATTCTCTGGTCTTAAATATAGCATCTATGATCGATGGCAGAGTACAAATGACAATATAGAGTCCACTGAAATATTCAGAGTGGTGTATATTTACCCAAAACAGAGCTGCGATGGTTTTAAGATTAATTATACAGCCATCGCGATTTAGGATCTCGATGGTGACAATTATATATTTAAATTCCTGGGGACTTATCGACGATTTGTGACCCCGTTCACAGAAATATCATTTACTCGCGTACGCCCGTTTGAATAATAGAAAAGGTTCGAATATCCATTCGAAGTTCAGGCCAAGCCGTTTTTATCGCGGACAGCTTCTCGCGTCTTCTCTCCGCCGGCGTGTCTCGTGATCCTTCGGTTAACCTAAATTCAGACACGACTGGTAATCGATCGGTCTTACGCTTCTCCCCCTTTTTTTTCCACGGGTGCTGACGACCGCTACGCGGGTCAGAAAATTTCACGGGATCGATCCATCGACCCGTTCCAATTTTCAATGGCAGACCAGGCAACGTACTCAAATTTCTACAGCCTTAGCATCTGGAGCAAAAACAAAGCAATAGTCATATAAGATAGGCTTCCTTCTCGAACCTTCTAACTCTTTCTTGTAAGATATTTCTTTTTTTTTTTATCCATGATAGTTTAGGCATTGTCTCTTTGTAACAGTTTAGCTACCTCACTCTGTATATTCATAAAGCCAAGCAGGAAAAAGGAAATAATGTAGCAACTACTTCCTACGTTTTAAACAATTAAAATACACGGTATCCAGGAGGCGAGGATACACAGTTGATGAAATATTCAGGTTCATCCTGACTATATTTTCCACAATGAATTTCCTCGTTGTATTTTGTTGTCCATGGGATGATCGTTATTGTTAAGCGTAAGGGTGTTTTTCGATTCGACGCGAATGTTTTCAAACGGCAGCGTTAGAAAAGTCTGGCGCGAATTAATCTTAAAGCCCCGACCGACAATAAAACCGGACTGTCCTTACATTCCTGGGCAGTGTGTCGCCCGCTATTTTAAGCCCGGAGTTTAATAAACTTACGTCTCTTAATTAGACCTACTTCTCTCCTCCTCTCTCGTTCTCTGTATCCACATCTGACTCTTGAACGGTGACCGCTCGATCAACGTATTGTTAGGCTCGTTATGTCCGACGGAGTCGATCCTATTCGAAAACCACGCGAGCCTAATTTAACGAGAAAAATTAAATAAGCGATTTATGTATCAACGAGGAAAAACGCGCATTGTTTCCTCATATTACACATTTAAAAAATTATCTTTCTGTTTTACATTTAATTGTTCTGCTTTTCTCCAGAATTTTTCCTCATGTTCTTTCAACTCGTTTCCTTTACTTTTTCATTTTCGTTCCAACCATATGCCCACATAATTGAAGCGTTACTTTGTCGATTTTTACTATTGCAAAATAGCGCAAAGAAGGGTAAATTATTAAAACTATTTATGATTGCTCCCTATAGCCTATGAATTCAGAAGCAACTTCGCTAAACAAAAATTATTCGCAATTGTAAGCCTACAGAAAAAATTAGAGATTGCAGTTGGATAAAAATCGATCGAGTATGCTTTCTCGTTTGCACTCGGAGACGCGATAATCGCCTCTTCCCACGCACTTATCGGTGCTCGCTATCGCGTGCAAAATGATTCGCGATATTTAATCGCCGGTGTGTACGCAAGGTATTCCGTGCTCTTTTTTTCCTCCCCTCCCACGTCGCGACTCTCTTCCGTTCATGACGCCACGCGAGTTTACGTGTACGCCGTGTTACGACACTGTTCGCCGTACGCTCACTATTCTATGATACAATCAATGAATGACTGACTGCGTGCCGTGACGTGGCTGTGGCTGGTGACCGTGATGACTTATCTCGGGCTCTTTCCTCTCGCCTCCGCGTGCATTCATTTTTCCATTCCGACGATCGACGATATCGTTTCCAGTGAAACGGCCAACGGAATTGCTCTGCCAACTTCCATCTGAACTTCGTACGAGGCAGTGACACATGTTTGTGCATTTGCATTACATGATTGTAGAATCGTTATTGGAACTTTTAGATTCTGTTTAGAGTGTTCCTCTCGTGATCATGGTTTTATAGAAATATGTAAGAACAGAAGGATTGATATGTGAAAGTATGGACTCATAATGTAGGTAGATAGGTGTAGGATACCTATTAATGATCAAATTGTGGTTAGTTTATCTGAATCTGATGCTGGTCTAGTTTCATCATAGATCCATTCCTGAACGAAAAACCAGTGCCACAAGAATTTCCCTTGACTCCAAGATCTACTCGTGACCTCTGGAAAGATCTCGTTGCACGTTCCTTCAGAGTTCTTGGTTTCGCGTAAGAGAAAATGTTAGAGAAAGGGAAAGCCCTCGGATTCTTCGCCCCCGTGGACTTTCCCCCGTTGCCCGTGCGTTTCTTTGTTCGTGCGTTTCTCCGCCCTTTCTCCTCTTTCATCCGGTGCGCATTAGCGTCGCAAAGCGTACGTTCGCCACGGCAGACCGCACGCCACGATGCAATCAATGAATGACGGTATGGCGTGGAGTGTGGCGCGGCGCGCGCACTGACCGTGATGACTTTTCTTATCCGGCGGTCTCTCTCCTTATTCCACGGTTCTTTCGCTCTTTTTCCCTTCTGAGCGCGGTCTCTCATTGCTCTACATCTGTTTTTCCTCTCTCCCGTCCCTTTTTTCCTCTCCCTAGATCTCTCGCTTCCTCTCACGGGGTTCCTTTTTTTTCTCTCTCACTCGCGTTCACTCTCTTCCTGGGCCCCCGCCCCTTCCATCCGGTTCGCATTACGCGCGATGCGTACGCTGACGAGTACGAGAAAGAAAGAGCCACCCTTATCGTGGCAACGGTGCTCGTAGCGCAAAAGGTCCTCGTGATGCTCCTGATGCAGTTGGGGCCCAAGGAATTGGCCGAAATTTTTATCCTGGTCGAAATGAAATGTAACCGAGTTAAACACGAATGATATAACTCAAGACTTTTCTTGGAGGGATTAAAAAATTTAGGCGTGGAAGAAAATAAATCTGAAAGGGATTCGTGGATTTGGAGAGGGTTGCAAAAATAAATACGACGAATCAATTGTAGAAATTACTTTTGTAGATTCGTATTCAATCGTTCGTAACTGTAGTCGTTTGTCACCTCGTTTGAAAGCTCGTTTCATTTCTGAAGCTACGCAGATAACTATCAAAATTAGATCAGTTCCGTGATAGGGCTCAGGGACTAGGGACGAATAAGTGGAAACAGAAGGCTCTGGTCGTCCACCAGTTCTGTGCTTGCATTTGGCGCGCGGCGGTAGTCGGGATTGATAGCGACTATCGAAGGCGTGGTCGTAAAAGTATATATATCGATCGAGACCTGTGCGACTTGTTTGTATTTACGGCAGATACTGCGTCGTTGCGATTCCGTATTTAATCGATAATAACGAAGAAACGAGAGTATGTTTGACCGTAACGGATTCGCCGATGCCAGAAGTGGAACCAACGGACGTGTCCCTCGCGAGATTTCTAGTTACTCCGTAATAATATTCAGGGGAATTTTTACTATATTCATATTCGAGATACCGAGACATTCGAAGTTCATCCGTAGTTCTGGAATGAAACAAATTTTCTTCCATGATCGAAATTCTAACTTATATCTAACGAGTAGTGACTACACAGTCGTTCATCTCTCGTGTCCAAGTTCACTGTGGGGTTTCTCTCTGGTACGATAAAACAAAGAATAGTACCTATACCTGCCGAGGACTCGAGGAAAAGAAAAAACGTTACAACTTGTATGACTAATGAATTTAATTCAGGATATTCCGGGAGTTTTCATTATTCACGGTGTCAAGGATCCAGCGAGGCGGCGACTGAACAATTTAGATTGAGAATTTTGCGGGTCTCTGCTCGAGACAGGGCACGGTGAACGACTAACCGTGTCGGGCGGTGATCAAGTCTAGTCGCGTCGTGGTCGCCCGGCGTCGTTGTCCTCGTCGTCAACGACGGTCGGTGACTATCGATCGGTGGCGGGCGTCGGCGTCGGCGTCGGTGCCGCGCGGTGGCGCCCCCGTCGTTCGGGGAAGACGGCGACGGCGCTCTGCCTTGGCTGTCCGCCCCTGGGGGGCGACGGAGGGGGTGGTGGGGGCACCGACACGCAGACCAATCATGCCTTTGGCGGAGCCGGCGAGAGCCCGGCGTGTACGTGAGGCCGCCACGCTAAATGCGGATTTATCAGTCGACGAGTCGCGTTCTTGGCGTAAAACTTTTCATCCTGTGCCCCCCGTATTCCGTCGACGACGTGCCTCGTACTCGTCGAACGCCAGTCCTACGCCTCGAGGAGAACGATAACGGACGTGCGGCCAAGGCGTTCCCCCGCTGTCGTGGCGCCCCTTTTTTTTTTTCTCGGGCCGTGGGGGGGCGATGGAGAACGCGAGGATCGCTCGAGGGATGCTGCGGCTCCTATGGAATCGTTGACGTGTCGTGACTCCTTTGAGAATTCCGCGGGCACGGGAAGTTCGACGGGTGCACACGCCCGTCGAACTCCCGCCCGCGGGGGGATCACCGTGGGGATGCTTAAGTGAAAAAGTGCCATGCTGATCGGACGTGGAAGGACCCTTCGCGGTGGACTGTGTCGGCGGAACTCGAGTGGACACTCGGGAGGGTGATATGCAAATCTTTTGGGATTTTTTGTGTTTTGCGATCGGTGGCACCCATGGAGCTCGAGGATGCCGAAGACACACGTAAGGCATGCCTTTCGTTACGAAACACGGTTTGTAACGTTTAAAATGGACGCAAGACACGAGGGTGCTCCAAGGAAAAGGAATCCTCCTGTTGGAGGAGGAGGAGGAGGAGCTGCAGGATCACGCATGGATTTTTCCAACCGCGAGTCGCGACCGGAATCGGCACGCGTCGAAAATGTCCAGGAATTCGTAGCCCTCTAGTCTTTGGGCATCGTAGTGAATTACGTTGTAACGCAGCGTGAAACACCGGGAAAAGGTGGCGAAGGAGATCTTGCCGGCCACGCATGGCCGTTTCGGTCCGAAGGATGTCGTAAAATGCCGGCGTAAGGATCCATCCCGCCGGCCAGTAATCATTTTCCAACGTTCGTAACCGTGAAAAGAACCAGCCGTTATTAAAGGAAGCCGAGAAAATTGACGAAAGAAACGGAAAGAGGACGACCACGATGGGGAAGGAATTTCGTCGAGAAATTTCGTGACCTGTGGCAACGCTGATGGGGGCAATGTCGCAATCTCTGTCGCTCGAGACGTTCTTGTTCGTCGAAACTATCCAGCGATAGTTTCACGGCCGAGTAAATGTGTGATTTGATACGAGTGCGCGTCACTTTGGTCAAAACTATCGCAAAGATGTTTATTGTGACGACGCTCGGGATCACGTGGATACATGAAGAAATCGGCGCAACTCGTTACTCGACCGGAGAGGTGAGATTTCGCAATTTCGTATTTTTCCACTGGCCAGTGAAAATCAGTTTTCACGCGAATTACCATGATTGTGTAACGTCGAAAAAACTCCCGTTACTCGTGCGAATTATTGGCTCGTATTTATCGCACACGACGAATAAAAACAAAAGTAAAGAAAATAAAACGCGACACGAAAATCTAGTCCGCGCGACCACTTGCGATCGGGGACGATGGTTGCGTAATATCGGCGATGCTCGCGTACGAGTAGCGGTAAACCGACGATAAACGAGAGTTTTGCTCGACCAGTTAATTGCGTAAGCAAGCGTACGATGTTCCTTCTCGTTCGTTGCTGCTTGTCGCATCGTTTGTCGCCTCGTCGACGCGTGAAAACCATCCGAAAAGGGGGAAACAAAAAAGAATCAAAAGCGACAAGCTGCCGCGAAACATCGACGGAAACAAATGTTCTCATCGCGGCTCATGAAACGCCTCCGGGGGCGAGGGACGAGAAAAGAGGGGGAGGGGCCGCGGGAGGACGCGGAAAAAAAAAGGCCAGGAGGACGAAACAGCGGAAAATCGATGGAAAACCTGCCGAAAAGGGGTTAAACAATCGGCCACGGGGCGAACAAAATGGATCATTTCGCGGTCGGAAATTAGGTGTGGCGAAAGGAAAAACCTGTCGATTTCTTTTGTTTGGTAGACGAAAGCGGGATGGTCCGCGAGGAGACCTCCCGTTATCGATCTTGTCTGCTTTGTCGCGGTCCTTTTCTTCTCCGTCCCTTCTTTCCGCGCGAGACAACGGTAATTAGCAAAGGAATTGATTCAACGTTGAAGGATTTACGTCGGAATAACCTCCTCGCCTCGGTCTCTTTGATGCTTCGATGAGCCCGTAATGGTTTGTTATTGATCTATCTCGAGAGACCCACGCTTTTCCATCTTTCCATACTTCGTTTTATCGTGCGCACACATATCTTAAATATTCTCCAAACACTCTTTTCTTTCAAACCAACAGTAACATTTATTGATAAACGAAGTACTCAGAAGTCGCAGAACTCGTGAAGAACTCATAGACAAACTATATTATAAAATCAACTTTCTTAATCTCAAAAGAAAAAGAAAAAAAAAACGGATAAACGCTGTTTATCCCGCTTTTTCAGCCCCCGTAGCTCCGATTCCACCGTAACGGGTTCATCGTCATATCTGCGAGGCCGTAATTACACCGCGACGTAAACGGAAACCTGACGGTTATTCTCGTAGCTCATATAAATTATCATAGATGGTCCACGCGCGCGTCAGACGTATCCTTGATCGTTTTCCGCTACTTTCGCGTATGAATGCCGGCCCGCTATTCTCGTAAACGTAATTAAAGCGCTCCCATGTATCGTTCGACGCTCCTTTAACCGCGTCACGATCGCATTATCGCGCACGTTCGTTCCGATAAACTTTTTCACGTTCTTCCTCGTGACAGAAGCGATTCGCGTTCATTGTTTCACCCTGCGATCGTTAATGGTACTCCCTCTGTTATCTCAACGAACGCGGAAAACGGTCGTTACGTAATACCATTCGATACAACGGTCTATCATTGTCGCGTCCGTCTTATTTCGGACTTACCACGTGTTCCAAAAGCGGCGACATAAATATTCATCGAATGGCATCCGCGAATAGAGCCCGACCCGTGTATCTTTCGACCAATACTCTTGCCTCTCGTAGACGTCATCGCGAAATTCGATTATCCGAACCCGGGATATCCATCGGGAATCGTGGGAAACTGACGTGGTTGACGTCACCGTGCGGTATCGCGCAACACGAACTACGAGCCGGACTCGTGTCGACATAATTAATACGGAGAACGCAGTTGATACTTTTCACTTTCCAATTACGAAGGTTGCCTCCCGTCCTTTGGGTCTGGTAGATATCGTTGGGGAGCAGCTAATTTTATCGAGAA
The DNA here is from genome assembly GCF_026225885.1 of Hylaeus anthracinus. Classification (NCBI taxonomy): domain Eukaryota; kingdom Metazoa; phylum Arthropoda; class Insecta; order Hymenoptera; family Colletidae; genus Hylaeus; species Hylaeus anthracinus. Next base: position 5,824,195 of record NW_026535289.1, on the reverse strand, counting down.
AAGTTAGATGAGAATGTCTGATAAGAAACAGAATACACGAAATCGTTTCTATTTTTTTATTTATGGTTATTCTGTATTCGATACGAAGCCTCGTGCAACTTTGTCTTCGTTTATATCGTGTCAGTGGTCGTAGCCAAAGTCCAAGAATTTTTTCTCAAGATTTAAATACATGTTACTTCGTATAAAAATTTATATGTCAAGCTCGATACTTGTACTGTAAAATGACGCTTTGTTTTTCTATATTTCTCTGCTCGTACTCTTTATTCATGGTGGAAAGTCACGGTTTAATTCACACACATACGAGGGTAAATCCCTTTTTCCTCGACAGCGTTGCGAGTCGCAGCCTTACCGAGGGATCTAAATAATTCGTAGCGGCAACCTACATATCAAACTTCTTTTTCCGTGTTCCCGTAGCGCCACTGTACTTACTCCTCGTTAATGTCTCGTGGAAAGGGCCTGGTCTATCGTATCGGAGCTCACCTACCACGAGCGTATGAATTATAAATCATGAGAGACGAAGGCACGTCGTTTACCTTGTATACTCGATGGTACCGAGCATTACCCTGGACACGGTAAGAACGTCGAGAATTTACGATTCGTCATCGATCCGACCGTCCGAAGTCTAAGCATTCTAATCGAGCTTGCCGCCGACGATCGTCGCCGCGCGGGAAAAACGTTCGCGTCAAAACAAACGTCGCGGAAATTTTCCAACCAGCGGAATACTTTCCCTTTCCCGATCGGTTCCCCTCGTTAACCTATCATTTACGTCAGTTGCCCGTGCCACCTGTTATTACGTTACATTGTACCCCAGACACCAGCCGCGTTTCGTGCTGCTGCTTACAACGGAAGGTGAACACAATCGCCGCAATGCCTTCCTGATTGCACGCCTCCTCGGGGCGCCGTGCGGAGAAATTGCTACTAATTACGTAAAATGTTCCTTGGCCTTCAGGGGGCCCCGGTGCGCGCGTCCCTGCGTGAGCGCCCTGCGTTAATTTCCGATGCTTAACGATTAATCGCGTTCACGGAACCCGGCATAAATTTTTAAAATGCGCCCGTTTCCCAAGCCACCAGCGAAACCCTATCACCGTGGCGGGGGCGAGAAGGGGTTCGTGTCAGTTACCCCTTGAAGGCCCCCCTTCCACAGACATTTAGAGACCAGTGGTATATGAAAAAAAATATTGTAGTATCCGCGCCTCCCATACCCAACAATAAGGAGTCAAATAAGAACACGAAACGTAGGCTACGGTATTGGTCGCGTAGGTAAAGCGGGTCGACTGTGGATCCGAGGGTCGTGGGTTCGAATCCCCGTGCCTTATTTTTCGTTTAGACTCTTACAATATATACTTAAGTGTTCAGGAAAACGAGGATTTTATGCGTAAAGTATTATTTTGTCATATCGTTTTGTGAAATATATTCGTTGTGTATAGGTAGTGTTCCGCAGGCTTGTAAATTTTAATTGATGTTTCGACTGAGAAGTTTTATGTCCCCTTTAGCACTAACAAAGTATTTCTATATAATGCCTTCGATGAATCGTTTTAAAGAATGTGCTTTAATCTCAAGAGCAACCGAATTTTTTAGAGATACCTTGTCCATCGATGGGATAGAATTTAAACACTCTTTGCTCAATTTGTCCCCACTTCTTCTCTAGGATACAATTTGCCTTCGTCTGCGGGATTCGACTGGGCCAGCGATAGGGCTCGTAGTAATTACAAGTTCGTACAAGGCGTGGCGGAATTTAGGAGACGCGACGGGCCGTTAACGATCCGCGAGACAACGCTTTAATCCTGCGAAGTTTTTAAAATGTGTCAACCGGCGCGCGGAATGTTATTCCAGACGGTCGTTCCGTCGTATTAAGCGCTGGAACAAGAGGGTAGTAATTACTTTTCGTGGGACTGTCACGTCTGTCGTGCTCGTTTCCAGCGAGAGGCTCTCCCTGCCCCTCCGTTCGCCATCTCTCTTCCCCTGTGCTTCGGTTATTAATACCGTTGAATCGCCGCGGCACTCGTGTTAATCGAGCGACCAACGATTCCAGATTCTCGCGATATTTCTGATCCCCCCATCCCGGAGCGACAATCCTGGGGGATAACACGATACGACGCGATCCGGATTGGGAAAATGGAAAACGGGAAAAAACCCGAGAGCATTCGGTTTTTCGCAAGGCGAGAATCCCGCCGGTGCCTTGTTACCCAGATCGTCGCGAAATTACGATCGCCGATCTCGTCGCGCGGCCGAACAGAATGGAACGACGCGTCGTTGATTCGAATACTTGGCCGGAGTGAAATTAGCGTAACGTGTGCGCCCCTGTGCGCGGAATACGGTTTAAAGGTTACCGTGTTTCCATGAACCGCCGTCGCCGCAATTGAACGCTCTCAGACGCGGCTGTAAATTTCTGCAAATACCAGATTACCGATCCGTAACGAGGCTCGGTTTCCCAGAGTGCGCGCGAACCGTGATAAACGATATGCACGGATTTTCAGTAGCGACGGGGCATGCTATCGAATCAATAATATCGATGACAGGCTGTAATTTATAATCTTGTATCGAGCGGTATCGATACCTCTTCGATAACAGATTCTCCAACCGTGGACGACGCTTTGACATTCGATATTATTAACGTAAAATTCCCGAGAATTTTGGGCGCAGAAAGGAACGCGTAGAGTAGAGGTTTGTCGCGCGACGAAGAGATCAGGATTTATCCTTTACTGTCATGGACGCGCCGCGGCGAACGCGACGACGGGATACAGTTGGGCGCCAAAAATGTCGTTGATCTCTGTCGCAGTCGTGGAACTGGTCGGCGACCGTTTGCGTGTATCGGGGCGAGGAGGAAGGATCTCCTCCGGGTTCTTCGACTTCGATCCAGACGCCGAGAGCAACCTCTCTCCCTCCCGAAATGGAAGGAAGGAAGGAAGGAACCGACACGGGCGAAAGGGGTGCACACGCATGACCCTGAACCCAACCGGCGCGCCACCCGGTACAGGGGTGCGAAGCTCTCCTACAACGAGAAAGAGAGACGGAATGACCCACGGAGGAACGGCGGAAGAGGGCGCGAGGAAACGACCACGGGAGAGTGGGGTGGTGTGGCGGTCGTGGGGGAGGGGGAGTACGCGCGTATATATGCCGAAGAGAGAGAGAGATGTGGAGCGAAAGAGAGAAACAGTCAGAGTACAGTCCCCGGGATCAATACTCCCGCGTCTTGCGATCATTCATCTTGCCACGCCCCTCTGCTCTCTCCACACTCTCCCTCTATCGTTCTCCTTCCATTTCTCACCCCCTCCTACCGCCCTGTCTCTTTCCCTCCTTCTCTGTGTGTTCCACCATCTTCATCCCCGTGGTGGCACCCCTCGTAATCGCGCCCCGTCGCCGTTTGCCACCCAATCCCTCTATTCGTTACGCGAACCAAGCCTAGAAGAGAAAATTTTCGAGGTCCGTGACGTAAACCCCGAGAGTAGAATCGACGAGTAGACTCTAACTCGCGAGGACCGTTTTCTTAACTAAGGGATGAAAAAGGAGGAGGGTCCACGGTTGGGTAAGAATCGGCGAGAACACGCGTGTCGCCGAGACACGGTTACGGGGACGTTGTAATCGATAAATATCCAGAAATGTCAGCCGAAATTGTAAAATGGGGTGGTGGCGAGGAAAGAGGGCAGGGAAAGAGAGAACGGAAACGTTAACTACGTAGTAGCGCATATACGCGTAGTACGGCTACACTTGACTCGTCCGTTCCACGTGATTCAAATGAGTTTCTGGAGCCCAGCCCCTACCTCCCACGCAGCGATGCCGGCAGCCCGATAGAAGGGGCTGTACTGGGCCGGACGGCGAGAAAGGGTGGTCTCGAAGAGGGTGGGTTGCTGCTTGTTCCAGATAGAAGGGCTCGTCGGCGGAACGGTCGATCCGATCGAGCGTCACGATAAAAGAGAGCCTAGAATCGGACAGACGGAAGTCTCCTCGCGAGATCGATATGTTGCTTTCTTTCTAAGCCTTCCTCTCCCTTCCTCCGTCTATTTCACTGCCGTTTTCCTGCCCGTTTCCTCTCCCTCTGGCACCCTTTTTTCAACCCCCCTGCTCTACTCGGTCTGGACTCGCGCACCGCAGGAGTGGCCGGCATCTAGAATCTCTTCGGCTTTCTCTCCCTTCCATCTCGTCCCCGTCTACCCCTTCTCGTTTGATGCCCGCTAAGAATGCTGGGAAAAATGTCTCGGGGGAGACCGCTAGTCCCGCGGATCTCTTATAAATTATCGTTTTGCCGCGCCGCAGCCGAGATCATTTTCGTCCCGTTCTCGAGGAGCGCGAAAACGAGGATGAAATTCATTTTCGCGGCGGTTGCGTCGGGAAACGGACACGAAATTGAAACAGAACTCGAGCTGAGTCTCCGCGCGAGGTAATTGTGGGGGAAACAATAATCCTTAGCTTTCTTATTTAGCATCCGGTACTCGAATAGGCTGCGGACTTGCTAGAGGTCTTTGTACTTCTTTGGAATATTTTGAAGCAGTGAAATCTTTGATATTTGTGCTTTGTGATTCAGAAACTGCTGAGTGTTTTGTGGGTTCTTGAGCATTACAAAATTTGAATCGTACAGTGTTATGCTAAACTACCCCTATGCCTCTCAGCTATCAGTAGAAATCTACAGTTTTAAATTCTTAAGAAAAGTACTAACAGTCCAGTTATTTGGTACTAACACAAGTACTTGGTACGCTTTTGGGTGTAAGAAAAGCACCGTCCTCCTCGTAGACTTTCTCCTCTCGATATAACATCTAACGTGATAAACGTACCTCATGGTTTCTTAGTAGTCCATTTCGAGAGCGTAACGATCAATTCCTACCCAGGGAAGTGGCGAAAAATAATTATTCCGTTTTCCGAGTAGCACGGCGCCGCACAAGAAAAGCACAGTCCCCGTGGAGCTCTTTTTCGCGGAAAATCTCGACGAGTTTTACGCGCGTCGACGTCGCTAACGCGGACAAAACGGTGAAAAGAGAGAAATTCCCGTTAGTCGCGGGGGATATGAGTGTCGTCGTGGAAAATAGACGAAAAGCTAGGCGGACGCCGGAAAGATAGGAAACGAGAAGGCGGCGGACTTAGAAGCTCTAACCGCTTCGTTTAAAAGCTCCGGTTATCCCGTGCACCGGTCTCCTTTGAACCTCTTTCTTACTCTTGTCACGAGTCGTTACGGACACGCTAGTTAGACACGGAGCCTTCTTTTGAGCGCGATGCTTTGGATACAGGGAAATTCTCGCCCGCGCGGAACAGAGGGAATTCACGATTGGCGCATCGAGACAACTGGATTCGAGCGAACCGCTTCAAACGACATTAACTTGACCTTTCCTCGAGGCGCAGATATTAATAGTTTAACAACTTGCGCAACGCGGAAGGGTTAACCGTCTTCAGCGGAACAAAGGTTCTTAGATATCTTCCAAGTGACGACAGTTTGGTTGCATACAGTTTGGAGCATAGAATTATCCCTGTGCTGGTCGCCTCAAACGGATCGTGCATCGTTTGGATGGAATTTTACCGAGTCTTTATCAATGAATACATGAACCGTTCACTGCACCAATCGATTAACTTCATCAGTCACATAGAAATCGTAACATTACTGACAATTATTTTTTTACTATTCCTTCTTACTAATTTTATATATCTTTAGACGAATGCTCCATATGCATTCTATAATATTTACTTGAATTTACATTATAAAGAGAATTTTAAAAAACAATGTACATTATTTCATCGCATTTCTCAACTTTTTGTTTTATGGTGTTAATCGATTTGTGCAGTGAACGGGTCATGTACGTTTTGGTTAATGTATACGTTGTTGAAGTCTGAAAATTTGTACTCACCGAGATCGATGCAAAGAGCCACTTTTTAGACTATTTCAGTTTTTGACTCCTAGAGGACGGAGGGGGGTTAAGGGTTATGGGCTATCTACGATAACAAAATCAACCCGATCGGAGGGTACCTCATTTTCTTAACCTCGACCGAAAATTTGTCTCTTTGCTAAAAATAAAATCTTTGCATTTGAAGGAGTATTTAAATATTAAATTAGATAATATATTTATGCATATTAATTTTAAATTTATTATATATTAATTCATAAAATCTTACATTTTATGTATGTATATATATATAACAATAAATTATTTATATATATACAAATTTCTAAATATTAAAAGACAAATCAAAATACAGGCAATTCCTAGAACCCTCTATACGAGTTACGTCGAATAGGATCGTAAATATTATGTATCGGGGCAGAAGCTCGCCCCTGGCGTAAGTTTACATTGCGAACGTGTTCTACCTAGGTTATCGTTATTATACCTCTGCTAGGAACCGAAATATTGCTTTTTCTACTGTCCGTTAGTACGATAAGATAACATTTCTGAAAAAATGCGATTCGAGGTTCCTTAGTAAACGTGATCGTAACATTGTGTGCGCAGCCATGGAGACCGATAAAGTCGACGACAATGACGTCGATGATAATCGGAGTACCAACACATCTGGGACCGATATTTGCAACGTTGGTGGAAGTGGCGACGAGGGCGGAGGGGACGAGCAGCTTCTCCAATTGCAGCACTACGTATCGATGGACACCACACGGTGAGTGCCAGCCCTTTGTTTACCCTTCCTCGGAGATGGGCGAAACTCTTGTTCGGATGAAAACTTTCGGGCGACGAGTAAAAGATAAACAACTCTTGATTCGTCGTTTGTTCGATCAAGAATGAACCACTCGGTCAATAAAAATTATCAGTCGATTTATGATCAGGATCTTACGATCCATTTCTCGAAAGCTTCCACAATTGAATAAATAAGAATAAAATGTCAAGAGTAAAATAGTTTAATTTGTGGTTTATTATTCGAATAAAATTCTGCCCGTCTCTGCTCTTCTTTCATCCAGAGATTTGAATTGCGAATCTTGATTCGCACCTTCTTTCCATGTATACGGAAAAATTTAAGAGTGTGGCCGTATAAAAAAAAAATAAAAAAGAGCACAGAACATTGTTCGTTAGCGTCGTTTGCATGAAAAAGATCATAAAAAAGATATCAAGCGATCGCTGCGAACGAAAGTTTGTTTAAATCGGATCTACACCGTGTAACGAAACATCGTTACACATCAAGTTTGATTGTAACTTTATCGTCTATGTTTTTATGACTTGTTACTAGATTATATCTTTTGTACTGTAACAAGTTTAAAAACGTTTCGTGTACCGTTATTAATAATTTCGTTGGAAGGCGAGAATGCAAACGTAGTATGAAACTAATGAAGATTCAGCTTTAGGCTCCCATAACATGATTAGACATTCGTTGCATCTCTCGAGGAGAATATAATATCGACTTCAGGCCTTTCTACCAAACGTCAAAGTATTACAAGAATAATTTAGCATGGCGTAAACCTTGCACAAATATGAAACCAACTACACTGTTGCGTAGATTCGCTAAAATAACCTGAGACAACACGTTCTGGATTATCAGACGGCAGCTGAATGGAATTAGTCACAGTGGCTTCTGGAACATTAGAGGCGTCTGTAACGATTTAGCGAACGAGAAGATAATTGTCTGACCAACCGAACGAACCCACATTGGAAAAACACTCTTTAGGTTACTTTTCAGTACTGTGCGCTGTATAATTTAGAATCCTAACAAATATAGAGTCCGTTAATTTGTTCGTCATTCGTCAAATTGTTCCATTTTTTTAATCGCTAAACAGCGTAGAACTTTCTGCCTTGCATGCCAGTTTTATCTAGTAATTGAATTTTCTTTGAGATTAATCAAAACCGTACGCGTCAAGTTCAAAACGTAAAAGTTGAGATCGGTATAAAAATTACCTGGAAGGTAGAAGAAAAACGAAGCAGCCTACACGGTGGTGTCAAAGAAGAAACAAACAAGTTCTTGCAAACTCTTGATGGATAGCACACAACCCGCCACAGAAAACAAAAGATATTATTCAACGTAACGTAACGTAACATTTTGCCCTCTCGTTTTTCAACAAGTTTCATATAACTTCGCCATACAACGCAAAACGCAGGTCGCGGCTTCGCAGGCGGGAAACCAACGCGTTTATTAATATTTCCACCGCGGTCTCGCTAGCGGCCGTTCACGCGATAACGGCAGACGATTTTTCCCACCCCTCGCTTGCGTGTGTCTGCAAATAATATTTTTCCCTTTTATTTGCAGTACACTCGGAAATCATTTTTCGAGCGTTTCCGAATTTCCTGCTTTCGTCTGCTAGGTATTATCCAAACACGAGACAGCCAACGAATTTCCGTTCGCGACGCGCTGAAGGCAGAGTCGCTCGTCCTTTGAAGAACACTCGACGTCTCCGAGAAATGAAAGAAACGTGGAAGGAGGCGCGGGTGGTGTTTGGCGGGGGAGGGGTGGAAAATTACGTTTAAGGGAGATGGTAGAAAAATTATTCAAACGTTCAACCGTGCCATCGGGAAGAGATACGAGGGAAATATGACGTGCGCGTAAGCAGACATTGAATAAGCTTCGCTGCGATGAAAGAAACGCCGGCTCATTTCCATACACGAGAAAAAGAAAAATCTCGTATTCGTTGCATCGACGGGGCTCGTGCTCCGTTGTACAATGTAATGCCGAAAGTCCTCTCGTGTGCAGGTTTGACTTTTTACCGTGCACCACCGGGCGGATGCGCCATGCCGAATGGAAGCCCCGTCCATAAATTCTCGAAGCGCCGGTAGTCGACGGTCGCTGTTTCTTCTGCGTACAACGAATCTCGCGTTGCTTACCAACCCTCGACTTCTTCCTCTCCCGTGTGTAGTCACCCCGAAGTTTCGGGTCGAGATATTCGCCCGCCCGTTTTTCCTCCCCTCGCCGTTTTACATTCGCTTTACTTTGTTCGTAGTCGAACGCTACAGGACCGGGCGAATTCATTCGCTGGTAACCCCGAGTCCCAGAAGAAAATCGCATCCATTAGAATTGTCTCTGACAGAGACAGGGGGGAAAAAAAGTAGTTCAGACGCAGGTAAGTTTCTAATGGAACGCGTCGTCGTTCATACGTCCGCGAAAGTCGAGGCGAATTATTTCTCTCGTTCTTATTTGTTTAACGACCTCGGCCATCGGGAGCTTTCGCTCGCGACTTTGGTCGTCTGGAAAAGATGGCTTTCGATTGAAGATTCGGATACTCAGCCTTGGCAGAGTAAGTTTATCTGAGATTGTCAGTCTCATCCTCGTACCATTTGCAAGATGGAGACTCTTGGACTTGCAAGAAAGTAGACGTTCACCCTTTGCACTCGAGGACTTTTTTTCTGGTATCTAATAGCAAGTCGAAATGCTTTCTTAGCATTCTGTAACCACGAATGCTAATCTTATATTAACTTCGAAAATGAGAGCTCTAATTTGAGAATCAGGTCACCCTTTGCCTCACCGAAAATCATTTTATTGACACTTCGAGTTCCAAAGAAATTAAGCCTAAACAAAGATTATTGCTGGTTGATTTGTTGTGTTAAACTTCCTCAGAGGAATCACACCAATTATTGGTTTCTAACAGAAGTTACTTCAAATTTACCATTTCTCTTCGCCTCAGAAAAATGAAACCTGGTTGTAGGCAGTATTCGCGACGTTATGACGGAAAGGATATCGAGAATAGTAGTCATTCGAGATTATCTACCGCGGAAAGAACTACTACGATCGGACGTGGCGGACCCTAGCCAAATATACACGGTGCGTCAGCGTCGCGGCGCGCGGCGTCGCGTCCTCCCTTCCTGCACCGTCCAACTGCCAGGCGCCTCGTTTGAGGTCAACGTCATTCGCTTCTCTCTCCTTTCTACGTTCCCTTGGCTCTCCCCTTTCCTTCTCCTATATATTCTTCACGATTTCCCTCTCTTTCACACTCTACCCCAATTTCCCTCTCTCTCCTTCTCTCCCTTGGTCTCGTCTCGGATGAGCGAACTTTGGAACGAACATAGGTGCACCTATGGTCGCGGTTAAATAGACCGTACAGCGAAATTTAACGTCGATTTCATCGATTCCGTAATCGCTGGGAAATAGTTCTCAGCCGATCGGCAACCTTGCGATCGATTGCAGCGAAACGTTAACGAGATCGGGGCTAACATCGATATACACTATCATTCTCGGAGGTAGATTGGCATTTAAATATTTGGCAAAAATAGTACGAGCACCATTGGAATGTTATTGAAATGTTGGACTAATCGAGTAGTTGATTGTTTGAATAGAGAACTATTTTTTTAGACGGTCTTAATTTAACTCTTACCTGTAGTATATATATTTTTCATGATTTAACCCAATCGTACGTCTAATTATTAAGACTTTACCGACCTAGCCTATTAATCGTCTCTTTTCCGTGACGAACAATACTTTCTTATTTACTATTTAAATAGTACGACGATCTCATTGTATGCTCCCATTATTATATGAATTATGAAATATTATATAAATATAATTCATGAAACGATTCTAATGGATAAAATAAATTTTGTATAATACTAACGTTATAAAACTGAACAATATTATTAAATTTAAGTACATCTATATCCAAACACTGCCGGTCGGCAAAGTGTTAACATACCAATCTTGAGGTGCATTTTAACTATTAAAAAACCCATTGTAATTTAATTCAGTACACAAAAGATACCTGTCCTGGAGTATCCGTCGAACGCTCGAATATTAAATAGTTGGAATAGTTGCAGGCCCAGTCTAGTTTTCTCAACCATTTCGCAAGTCCCTTAATTGACACAGTTGATTTATGCACGGCGAAGACGCGTGTGAGCGTTTTGCGAGCCGTAACGAAAGAAAGGAGAGTATCGGTACGCGCGGCGTGTTTCTGCGTCCTGCTCCGATTCAACTTGATCTTGATCTAGCCGCACGGAACATAGTTCCCTGGCTAGAATCGACCAGTGCGATCAGTTCCACGAGGCGAGTGTGCGGTGTTAGCTCGTGGGGATAGGCAAAATTTTATTCCAATAACAGATGACAAATTAAAACTCCGTACAGCAATTTATTCTCGACGTTTATTCCATCGAACAGCATAAATAATCTGCTGTTGGTTATTGGTCCAAAGTGGAAAACAATTTGTCCAACGTAATTCAGATTCCAATTCTTGTTCAATAAAAAAAAAAAAAAAAAAACATACCAAGAGTTATTCAATACACGACGTTTACTGTGGAATGGTTCTTTATACTGAAAATATTATTGACGAGAATATCGTTCTGCCACGTCTAATTTAAATTCCTCACGAACTTCCTATTCAACTTGTTAATTGCGTAATAAAATTTTGCCCGTGTTTAGTAACCCAAACTGTCGTGTAAATGGTTGCTTTTAGTTGAATCTTATCTTCGACGTCGCGTTATCTCGACCCGCGTGTGGCCTGCGTAACTATCGGTGAAAGACGAAGCGCTAATCGTATTCGTCGTTTATTTCTCAGCTATGAAAGCGTTACGGATCTCTTTGGTGGACCGCTTGGACTTTTCACAGGTGCCAAGAGCACCCGGCCCCGTGTAATTAAAGTCGTGCTTCGTAACCGCGCACGATCTCTCACACGGTCTCCGATTACTACCAGGGGAAAGCTCGCATGCAATCAGAATGTTCCTGGTTCCCTTCGTCGAGAAACGTTATTTCAATTAGCAAAACGTCCGTTTAGGTATGTCGGGTTCCGCTCGAAAGGTGGTTGCTTTTTCTCGACCGCGCGAAATGTTCTCTTCCATGAAGAAAGGGGAAAACGTCTGATCAGGCGTCGCGTGCTTTTGGCGCCAAGATGCGTTTCTGCGAAAGACGTCGCGCGTCATGCACGTGCGAAATATTCTGGAATACCGACGGGTTCCTGGCGAGCCGATGGGTTAGGTCTGCTGTACACGAGACGGACGAAACAAAATACTGCTAAAATTAATCCGGACCTTAGGTCACGTCTGCAACGAGTCTAGACGATGTCGTCAACGACACCACTCCTCGAAAGCGGACCTAATCGTGCGGACGCGTCGTTTGTTTTAACGGGTTTCGATATCTCCACAAATTTTCTGTTACATCTTTTTTTCTCTTTTAGCTATAGACACGTGAGACGACTCCGTCATTCTCCCAAAATTATTAGTACAGTCCTAGAAACTTCTGGGAGTTCCATTCAAATTGGCAAATATTTGTCGTGCTTTTCTTTTTTCTTTTTTTATTCTAATTATTTTTATCATTACTTTCCAATGTTAGAGTAAAATTTGTCGTAGCTGAATAAATTTTCCCAAGATATTTTCAGAAAAGCGTAATAATATGATTGTATAGCTTTGATTTGGAAATTTTACTTTGAGATATTTATTTATTACTCAATGCAATCATTTCCTCTGAACTACAGGAAATGATTCACAGGCCCATTCCAGATTAGTTACCCTTAGCTACTCGATACTTTTGACAAAGTATAATCGAGTCTTCCCGCAAAGAAAAATCGTTCTACCCCGCTATTTTCGATTCGCGCGTGAAAATTCCATCCAAGAATCATGAATCGCGTATATTTTCGCCAGCTAGCCGCTAGAACTAGATCCGTGGACGCGCAGTCATCGAATGACTAGTCGATCATGTCTGTCGCGGCGAGCGTTTGCCACGTCATGCCTCTTCTGCTGCGGAGAGCAGATAATGCAGACATTGTTCGGTGTGAACGCAGCCTTCGACCAGATGGCACAATTTTCCGATTGTCGTCCTGGGCTTTTTCATCGCGGTTGCTGCTCGCTCCAGCTTTCAATACACGAACACACACGGATGCCACGAACGGGGGGGAGAGATGGAAGGCCCAATAAACCGGGATTAGGGTATTACCACGGGTATTTGCGATTTCGATTTACGTTCAGGTAATTTCGTGATTTGGTTTAGAGGACTTGAAAAATGAACGTGTCTGCTACCCCCGGGTATTAGGATCGGGGACATGGCGAATTCTGGTACATCGGGCCCTCTCGTGTGTTCTGTTCTCAATTTTAATCTCGAATAAATATGCAGCGAATTTTATTAGGCGTAGAAATCAATTCTGTGAAATTTATATTCGCGCGTTTATAGTCGTAGTTTATACAGAAATAGTTACTCGAAGTTTTCTTTAACCCGTTTCCATCATTAAATTCAAATAAAATACTGGAGATAAGTACGAATTTTCCACATTTTCGTATGATGCAAACGAGTTTAAGAAGGTTCGAGTTTTATCATTTTTCTTTATAAAGTAATGGTACGTTTACTTAATAGGAAACACGGAGCCTGGTTATAAGTTCGAACACGGTCTTCTAAGCATGTGGAACGAAATGCAACAACGCTCTTTGCTACTTCTGTTTACAATCCAGACCATTAACGAGAAATTCATCTTTCTATCATTCGTGCGTATGATTAATCAAATAATTCCACAGAAGGAACGTTCTCCAGGTTGTTTGTTCTCCACGTTTCTCGGAAATACTAGGAAAGGGGATTTAGCTAGACATTGACGTCAACATCCGAGCGTAAACAATCGAATATCGCGTATGCAATATGCCGTAAGACGGAGATACGAGTGAATTAAAAAAAGATGAGCAATAACGCGGTGAATTTCAGCGTGAAAAGCGATCTTGCGCAAATATCGAGGCGCGTTAGATCGCGGGGCGGCTCGATATTAAACAAGGTACCGTCAATATAACGCGCATAACTGTCGGTAAATATTAGATATTAAAACGAACGCTCGACACTGGGAATGTTTATGACATTAACTGGCAATACTCGAATATATATATATACCCGTTGGCTCGCGAGCAACACTATTAGCGATGGTTTTGCGAACGGCAGGAGTGTGCCCGACGGGCAAACTTTGTTCGACTATAATGGACGTCAGGAAAAAGAAGTTTAAAGATACCAGTTTATCCCGCGCGATCGTTAAACGCGTAACGACTCCGTTCTTCGCTTCCAACGGTCATACCGCGCCGAAGCGTGTTAGATCAACGAGCGTATGCATCTTCCTATTCCAGGACCAGCGAGCAGGAAGTGACGAAAACTCCGGCATAAATAGAGCAAGATAAATAATTCTTGAAGAAAAATTTCAACTCGTATCGATACGAGGATCACGATTGCTGTAGTATCATACATCCAGGTGAAAAGAAAAATAGTAGAAGTCTCTCGAAGTCTCCAAGTTTTTCTTCAGATTTAATTCACTTCAAAGCTACAAGAAAAAAAAATTCAATAGATCAATCTACACTGTAACTAAATTAATTTTCTTTCGCTTCGAATAGAATGCTTCGCGATAATATTCTTTCGTAACGACGAGCGTTAACATCGAGTCCCTGTCAGTGTCAACGGCACGTCCCTTTCACTTGACAACCCCGTATAAAGTCATCGAATGGATAAATAAATAAAAATAAAATTGCCCACTCGTCGAACGTTTTAATAGATCGTTGGGATATGTAATTATCCGGGGTCGAAGTTCCTCGAGCAAAAAAAGAATCGCGAGGTTGGTGTCTAGGGGCACGTGCCCTTCGCCCTATGACCATCTGCCCGTCTTATTCTTCCTTCCTGTCGTTTCACGTTCCCGGCGTTCCTTTCTTCCTTCTCCAGTTCGTCGTACGGGGCACGCAGGTAGCCTCTGCGTCGACGTGCCCGTGTGGCAGCGCTGGATCGATTGACGTCACGATACGTTCCAGCATCTGCCGCGGAAAATGGTCATTAAAGGGTCCCTCACCTCATTAGGAGCCGCTCCTCTCTCGCGATAACGCGCAAACGGTCGAAAACTCGGGGCTGTCGCACGACGAGAGGCGATCAGGTCCACGCCCAACCTGGAAACTTTTAATAATGTGGTCCCCCGCCAATTACACACGCCACTGTTGCTACCACCTAGGTGTGGAACGCGACACGGTCGAAACTTTGCGTTTTCGCGGAGAAAAGTCCACGGATGTCTAGTCACCTGGAGAGAAATTGCACGTGTAATTTACCTTTCGGGGGAAGGGGTTTCCGCGACGCTTTATGACACGCCATTATCGACGCTTTCTTCGACGTCGAGGGAAATTAAGAGGGTAGTTCGGGGATTTTTCGGGAAACGACTGAAAAGTAAGCATTTTTCGAGGGGGAGTTTATTTCAGACGAAATAATAGAGGTGTTTGAAGTTTTTAGTGGTTCGCATGGTTTTATTATACAAACGGTATTTTTTGAGGAAGAATAGAATAGTGGGATTGATATCTCTGCGGATTGAGCTTCCATGAAGGATCAAAGCTGATTGAAATCACTCGATATGGGGTCTTTGTGGCATAATTCAGGATACCATGAATAAACGTTTAAAAATAACAAACTGGTGGTACCTTGAAGAATAATTGTACTCTTTTAGTATAAAAATGCTCGAAATGTATTTTCGAGAACAAACGCTTTGAAGTTCCAATTCATAATTAGAGCCCCCCATCAACTTCGTTTCAAAGTCCTGTAACAACGCCAACTCTTCCAATTCCATTATTAATTCTATAGCAAAATGTATCCAAGAAGCTTCAAGAAAACGTGAGAAAACTCGATTCGCACCCCTAAATGAACTGGAAGCATCCTCGTCGCGGGAGAGTTCCATTTCCTTCGTCTTCCCCTGGACACTTTCGCCTCGTTTTTTTTTTTCAGTTTCGTCTCCGTAAGTTACTCGGTGAACAATTTCGAAATTGTTCCTACGAGCCGCGGGGAGCTACCTCGTCGCGGAACGCTGAAGTTGCTTGCTGGCAAGTTTCAAAGGGGGCGCAGACGTCAACTTCTTCAGTGACGCGGTAACAGAAAAGGGATTAAGGGTGCATCGTTGAAATGGCAAAGTTCGCGAGGAGAAAGCTGCAAACAGAAGCGACGAGCAACAGAAACAGCTACGAGAACAGTGTCGTCGTTTGCAGCAGCCGGCTTTTAGGCTTTCTGCCCCCTCCCTCCCGCTCTCGACGGCTTTTCCTGTGTCGCGAACGCTCGCGCTGATGAAAGCCAGAGTATCGTATTGTGGATTCCGCGAGATTTATTACATAATTTCTTTGAGTAGTCGCGGTGGAGAAGAAGAAAAAGTTGGAAAAATAGATTGCTTCGTAAATCCAAATCTACTACCATTCTACTCGCGTAGAATATAGCTTCAACGATACGTGACTTCGACTGATTCACTTCGTGATTTTTGACTAATTTACTCGTCTCTGAACTTGCGGCCAAGATCGTCTTCCGAAATAAACCTCGTTTCTCCTAAAAACGGACAAGCGTTCCCTCGAAACGTATCACGAAACGTGTTTCGCGTCTAAAAGACTTTCGGAAATGGTGTTCCAGAAAAAACGATAGGTCGAAATGGCATCGGGGCCAACCGTGTTCTAGTTGCGGTACTGTCTTTCTCCTCGCTCCCTGTTCCACTTTCTGTTTCTATCCTCCATGCCACTGGCATCGCCGGGAGTAATCCGTGTGCATTTACGATCCTCGGCCGCGCGCACAGTCGTAACGACGTGCATGCGTGTCGGTGAGGGGCAGGTGTGTACATTTGGGGGGGAAAACGAGACCTATCTGCAGAGAGAGAAAGGGGAGGGAGAGAGCAGCGCGTGCCGCCGTCGACCATCCGGAGGCCAGGTGTAGCCTTTATCCATTTTACTCGCGTTTGTTACCCTCGAACCTCTACGATTCCGATGCACCCTCTGGGTGCCGCTTTAGGGGCGCCCATCGACCGACTGGGTGGACGGAAAAAATATACGCTGTAGCGATCGACGACCGATGCCCGTAGACATCCCCTTTCGAGTACGCGTGTACTCGACAAAACTGTGATTATCGAGCTTGTTTATCGTTCTAATTCTTCCTCGTCCATCTTTCGATATACAGATTTACTTACCTGTTACCTCTTGGTAGATAATTACGGCAGTATTCAACTCTTGGAGTCATCTTTAAACGTCACGGTTACATTCGGATTTCAATTTACAAATTAATTTTTGTATAACGATTCCTATTTTTTCTTTGAGCTCTGTTGTTGTATAGAGGGGGTATCCCTGGTTTAAGAAATTTGTTTAATTGCAATTAACGAAAGCAGGAAATAAGTTCGTCAACCCTCCTACGTTTCTTGTTTAAAACCAAATTAATTTTTATTTATAACCTTTGGATGATTTCAGTCTTCACAGTTGCAGAACCTAATGATGGAACGAATATGTCGGTTTTGATCCGAGCGTAGAAGAGGTTGGTTAAGTCTAGAATAATAAACGGGATTGGTAGAAAAAGGCAGGTAGAATTATGAAGTTTAGAAGCAAGACTGGTAAAACATAAAGTGCTAGGAATCTGCGCCCCGTTACCTCGTCGAAAATTCGTCGATTCTTCTCGCGCCGTCGAATGTATCCAGTACGGTGTCAGAGAAACAGATCGATGAATTTCCACCGGAAGACCGTAGGAAATAGGCACCACCTGGAATTCGAAAAATCTACCCCAGCTGTCGAGTCTGGCAATCGACGAGTCTGATTCTGAAATGGCAGAAAGGGGGTGCCGCGAGAGAGAAAGAGAGAGCCCCCCCCCCCCCCGTCGACTCTCCCTTTTGCCCCCTGGAGGCATACGCCCACGCGGAAATGACGTCCGCCCTGAGATAATCAGCAGGGCCCCGGTAACGACCATTTCGAAGGGCGTTCTCGCGGCGACGTTTCCGATTTTCTCTTCACCTCCGGCGCACAGACTGGAGAGCCACCCCTCCCTGTTTCATCGTGAAAGAGAGCAATCCGTGGACGGTTCTCGTTCGTGTCGGGAATTTCTTCCTCGAGTGGGCAATATTTTCTCGTCGACGTCTTCCCGCGTCTTCGACCCCTTATGAGCAAAAAATTCGCGCTACGCGCCACCACCCGAGGAAAAATATCCTTGCATTAATTCCTCCCTGTCGGATCCGCCGGGAGAAAGTGCTCCCCGAGATCCGCGCCTTCGATTGGCTGAAATATTCGATTATAAAGCGAGAGTTAACGCTGTGTACTTGGGGGAATCAATGCTTGCTTGTGTTCATAACAATGTGTAATTAGGAATTGAGATCATTGGATTTCCTTCCAAACGTGAAGTTTAGAATTTTGAGTCATCTAGAGATACACAGATATATCTTGGACTAAAGACACCTAAAACCACGTAAAATATTCTCCATAGCACTTTATATGCTACACCATCTCCCTCTTCTTTTCTCTTTTGCATTCTAGCACTTGCATCTTATCCTGACCAATTCATCTCCTCTATAATAAACAATAACAATAACAATCATCAAAGGACGAGTAGACGGTCGATAACCAGTCTAAAAATGAGCGGTGTGTTTGGTCTTCTTTATTGGCGATCAGGGAGTAGGTGCATACGTTGCTCCGTTTCCATTCACCTCGGACTGGCATGCAAAGTGAGAAGCACGGCATAAATATAACCTAGCAGAGCGCATAAAGTTGCATGAAACTACGTGTTCACGGAACTGGAGCAATCCAGGGTAAAATAGTCAGGGCGGAAATATCCGGCACGGAAGGTTCGCTGGAGAGATCTACGGATACGCATCCGGCCATGCATTTGAAAAGATTCAAAGGTACGTGACCTCATTCGACGAGAGATACTTTCTTATATGAGACGGTTTAAACCCATCTTGAACGTAGTCCGGAGGACATCCTTTTCTTCTTGCGATCTCGAGACGAGTCCTTGCCGAGGACCGCGGATACAAGCGGATGGAGAACGTGTCCGAACATGCTCTGGGGCCGCAGGATGCGCGCACGCGTTCCCCAAACAGGTTACGGGCTGATTATAGTAAACGTGCTCTCGGCTATGGCTTTCTGTGAAACGGACCGAAGATGGAGGAAAGACTTGGGGGAAAATTATGTATTGTTTTACGGTACGATTCTTCTTAGAGCGTACAGAAAAAATATTTATAATTTGTAAGGAAACAGTCTCAGGACGATGGGGTTTAACACGAATGAACTGAGCACAGATATCTTGAACAAAAATCTGGTCTTTAATTCCAGTCACGCACTTTTCATAACCCGAAATAATAATAACGCTGCATACATGCGTAAAAACAAAGAAAAGAAAACAAACTAAACGGTCAAACCGATGGTACTTCCAAACAAAAATTACAAAGATAAAGACTGGCCCAACTTAAACAAACTGCCGGTTTCCAAAATTGATTCGTGAGCGCCACTCGCGGTAACCTGCACGATAGGTGACTCGTGTGTTTATGTACATACCCAGCGTCGTACACGTGTATTCTTACAAATTCTATGAAAAATCATTCGAATGCAAGGATTACTCCGCAAGTGGCTCGATACTCTTAGAGAAAGGTCGTACCACAGGATAAAGGAGTTTTTAATCCGCACAGAATTTTTCTATGCAATAAAATGCAACCCTCGTGTGCCATTCCGTGCACCCTCGCTTAAAACAGAGTTATAATCTAGCCCAGGTTCTAAACCACCCCGTGTGGGCGCAAGATGGCTCGGCCGAGCGCGTCGAGGGCGGTCAAAGAGCCATCCGCGAGGCCATCGCCGATCCCTTTAATCCTGTCGCTCGCGTCATCCACCCTCGCCGCCTCCTACGACGGTCGATGACGTTCCAGCGCAAGAGGTTACTCCTCCTTCGACGTGGAACTCCGAGGTTGTTAGGGCCGGCGTTTTTCATCGGTTATCTCGTCCAGGGCATCTTCAGCAGCAGAGACAACGTTAAATAGCGACGAAGTAGAAGCTCGATGACGAGAACGACAGCCCTTTGACGTACATTAAACGCGACGGGGACTAAGTGTTTCTCCGCAGTCACTTCTAGCCTTCCTTCACCTCTTCCTGCCACCACTTTTCCCTCAAGCCTTTCGCCACCAGAGAGAAAATGACATCGGCCCCGGCAATAACCCCCGGCTACTTCTTCCTCCGTTCAGCCGCGAGGAGGTTGGGGTTGGTGCAGCACCTCTCACGACCCGGCAGTCCTGTAAGAAGGGCGAATAGCTGGCATAAGTACCGTTCGAGAGCCACTCCCGTAGGTAAAGGAGAGTTTCGGCGCGGGATAAAGACGGTTCCGTGCAAACTTCGTGCCACCCCGAGTTCGACTCGCGGGACGTTCCCGTGAATTTACCGTGGAATCGTTATCATAATCGTCCTTTCATCGGATTTCATTGAAACATCCCAAAGTTCGATTAACAGGTGGACGAGCCATTAAACGACGCCGGTGTCCTCGCAGCGAACACTCGGACGAAGAAAGAGGAGTTCGGGAGTCGGTCGACTCGTATCAAAAGGAAGCGGGGAACTTTCCCTCGCGTCGTTCCAATGATGAATATTCGATAGTCGAAAATTCGATCATACGAAAGAGTCGTTAGTGCTCGTCGCTCTGCGGGCTCTTAGGGGGGACCACGACAGAGCGAGCAGTTATCGTGTTACGACGCGCGGCTCGTGTTAAACCCGGTAACTGAATATATCTCTCTGCCCAATAGCCGTCAAACGGCCGACAACGATCGAATTTGTTCAGCCAGCCATGTCCCTCTTCTTCCTCCTCTCGCGGCCAATTTCTTTCTCTGTCCCGCCCGTTGCGCTCGTTACCCTGTTGCCAAAATATATCAGCGCAGCGGGTTCTCATCCCGACCGCGCGAAGTGGTGCCGTCGATTGATTTTCCAGCCAAACGGGCTTCGATTCGACGGAAACTCGCTTTTTCTCGGGATCCAAGTCACGATCTCGGCTCGCATTCGTTCATTTTTTGGTCGAATCTCGTTTTCCATCGAGGAAGAATTATTTGCGTGGAACCAACTCTCAAAAGGGAATGACGAGGATGAGGAAATATACTAGCCCAAGAAATGTCATCGTTGGATAAATACTGAAATTAAGTTGATGTGAAATGTACTGTACAATAATAATAGAGAGCAACGAGAAAGGAGCAAACATCGAAGAGGTCCCCTTTCTAAAATAAATCAGCAGTGATGGGCGAAACCCTAGGCTTCGAATAAATCTTAAGTTTGTCGACATGTTTGTCTCGTTTCCTCTTTCGAATATTTTCCAAAAAAGGAAACGAGACAAACACATCGGCAAACTTTAGATTTATTCGATGTCTAGGGTTTTGCCCATCTTTGTAAATCAGATTCCAATTATTAATCGTATTACTATTCTTAATCGTATTATCGTATTAAGTTTCTTATCCAGTATCCCATCGAGAGGGTTTCGCGAATCACGTCTCCTGGGTACGATTCCACGGGGAAGCAGCGTTTCTGCACTCTTTTCGAGGCTCCAGGTGCGAAGCACGTCGCCCTAGGACCCACGGACCCCTTCCACGGGCCCGTTTTCCCCCACCGCCGCTGGTATCTGGACGCGAGGGGCCCCACGGTGGCTCGCGAGGCTCCGAGAGACCCGATGCAAGGAGTCGGCGGTGTTCGGCTCGCTTTAAGGAAGCCAGGCCCCTCTCGGTGCCCCGACTTCGTGTCCCGACTATCTGGGCAGGGCACGAAGGGTGGCAGGGACGGTAGGGAGAGGCAATTTGCGGCGGTGGTGCAGTGGCAGCTGCAACCTTACGAGATACGGCTTAGATCGTCGTGGCACGAGCCTTCCTGGCATGTGTTTCCTTTGGGCCCTCGACCCTCCCCCTCCCTTCCTCCTTAGATTTTTGCTGGAATCTCTCTCTCTTCTTCCCTCTATCGTTCCTTCTTCATCCCCGATACGCACATGTACGCGACTCGAGCGGAACAGACGTCGCGGGCCCAAAACCCTTCCACGACAGAGATCGAGACAATATTTGGCGCAAACGACCAGGAGTGCTCGTTCAACCTGCAGGTCAGCCTTCTCGGCGTTGGTACACTGGTTTCTATTAAAGAAAAAGAATCGTTTCGAATTTGACGGATAAGTAACTCGGTGTCTTGAAACTAAGGGTTGATATTTTAGAGGAGTGGAAAAAATGTTGTATAATTAAAAAGTCTGATTTATAACCTCGACGAAGACCAACAGATTGTCTCCAAGCATCGATGCCATTTCAATGCAAATGCAAACAAAAACAATTTGAAAGTTTCTTGGAAATCGTTGGGCCGAATTGCCCGTATCACCCGCCCCTATCTGCCCCCCAGTATTTTGGCAAACAAAACGCACGGGAGTGTTCCATTCAACCCTTGGAGGTTCTACAGTTTCGAACACATATGTCGCCCAGGTTTATCGATGCTCGTGAGCGTAAACACTCGGGGTACGCGGTTCGACGATGCCCATTGACCATCACGAGGGTACACACGCGAAGATACGGTTCCTCTTTTCCCCGGGTGACGTTATCTCGCTCGCGAGTCGATATCGCATGATCGATCAATCGCGTCGCGTAAGCAGCGGCGCTCTGACAGCTGTTGCGCGGACGGGATCGCGGCGAAACGAGAATAAAATGATAATTCGACACGTAACAGCGGCCAGTTGTTTCCTGCGTGAAATTACTCTTTGCGCTTAAACGGAAACAATCGAACGCGGATCACGTATCGTCGACGACAGTTTCGGGCATCGACGCCCTTATCGCGCATACGACGCCCACGTTGCTTCGTAGGAACTGCGCGTCTGTTTTAATGAGACCGTTCTTTCATGGCGCGATCGTCCAAGTCCAAGAAGCAGTGAGAAGTAGCAATTAGATCGTATTTGCAAGAAAACAGTTCTTTACTTTACATTAACTGTTTTTTATTTTACATTATCGTACCCTTTAGTATAAGTCCAAAATTTAGCAAGTACCGATATCTCACTCTAAAATTCCAAATCAAATGCAATTGTTATCATATTATTAACATTGGAATCCCTAATTATCTGAATAAAAGAACAATTAGGACATTTGTATCTTTATTTTCATACAGTTTCAATCGAGTCATGTAACAAACTCCGATTCAAATTCGAACCTCCGTCCCCAGTGTCGAAAGTGGGCGCGCAAAAACTCGATGTCTTCCACGTAAGAGACCGATTGCCTCGTTAAACCTCTGTCGTACCTGCAGCCTGATTATGATTCATGAGTTCGACGACTGATGGTTAGCGTTTCCCTATCCCTCGCTCGTCTTCGATGCGCGATTGCGTGAAATTAACACCCGGATAGATTACCGCGTACCTTGGCGGCACACCTCGCTCGAGGTATGAAAAGAAAGTGGCACGTGCGCCGTCACAGAAAGAGAATCGTGTCCCTTTTCGGTGGACATCTGTTGGAGGCTATCGACGGAGGGAAATTAATGCATTTTTTCCCCGGTTTCGAGCCGCAAGCGTGTGCCAGGGGGGAAAAAAGAAGAGCTCCGAGATGCATCCCCGTCCTCCCGTCGCCCTTCTCTCCGGGGCCTGCACACCTCGCGGTAGCATCTGCCGTGGCTTTCGATGAAGTGATTTCGTAGCATTGTGCACCTTTTTCTTCGATGCCTCCCCCATCCCCGCGACGGTGTCGTGGCGTTCCGCTCCAGGGTGCTGGCCCGCCCGGTGGGATCGAAAAATTTAGATTAGACGCAGGTAGCAGGCCTGTGCGCGCACACGTATCCCGAGCAGCCTTCCTTCAGGAGTGTAATTTTATAATGGTAATTATGAATGACGAGCGAAATATACGGGTACCACTTTGTCAAGTTTCCTCGGTTTAACAATTAAATTTCTATTTTTTTTTCTTTTTTTTTCACGATGAAGTTATTCTTTGCTCTGAAGGGTATAATTTATAGTTTTCAGCGGTGCATCGATCGGGGTGATTCTGGGGCACGTTGAGCGCGCCTATGTACATTCTCTTTGCCAGTCAGGATATATTATTCTCTTTTCACCATAGAATTTTTATTCGATATTACAATTCCCTTTATTCTGGCAGAGAGTTTCAATTTATAACTGCAACCTTCGACTTCCCGGAGCCTCCGCAATCTATTCTACTCGAAACAGAATATTTTCATACTACATATGATTTCTGCATTTTCTCTCCGTATAAAAGAACAATTTTCAGCCCACTTGATCCGTTCTTGAAGACACCTTATCTGTTTCGACGAGTGCAAAAGTTATTCCAGCCTCTGCTATGTCTAATAATCACCTCTAACAATATCCTCTAACAATACCCGGGGCAAAGAGAAATTGGTCTATTTTCTTCAAGTGTTTATCTTTTACCGTTCAAGATTTTCATTCACATACAAATTTCGCGTCGTGCCTCGCGTCGTCGTCCGTCGTCAGCTTCCTTTCTTTCTGCGCGTTTCCTCGTCTCCGTTTCGCTTGCGCGGTGCAGCGTCGGTCGTCCCGTTCTCTCGATAAAATCGCCAAAGGAGGGCCCAGGCCATAGACAGCTTCTTTTACTCGCGCACACACGGGCCTCGAGAAGAACCCAACTCCTCGTCGTATTGCAGCTGACACGCACGTGGCACGTGGCCCGTGCACCGGGCAGACGGACGCGCACGAATGTGTATACACGGCGTATATTTACCGAGAAGCCACGAAAAGGTGAGTTGGCTTCTTCCAGGATACTTTCGACCTATCGACCCCCTTCTGATGGAATAATGTTCCGGCGCACAGGACAGATGCGCTGCGGAGGAGCCTCGCGACGATCCAATTCGAACTCTCTGCCGAAAACGACGCGCCACTGGAGATTCTATCGATGGGGAGCAACTTTGTTAGCGTAGGAATTTTTCAGCAGAATGTAACGTAGGAAATTTGGAGCGGAGCGGTCGAGTGGTTGGAAATTTTGTATAATCGAGGCGAAGAAGGTCGAAGAATGAGTCGTTTGATGGGAATCCGAGCTCTTCCGAGTAGAGCAGGTTTAAATCATCGTTTGGTTGTTTTTGAAACGATTTAAGCAATGAGAACTCTCAAAGTTGGCATTCCTTAAGTTTGAGGATTTGTATTTTTTAAAAACAGCAAAATGATGACTTCAACCTACCTATCACCACATGGACTGCAGCATGTTTGAATGTCAGTCTTTCTTGATATCTTGAGAGTGGTTTATGACTATACACTGGCCTGTTGCTCTTGAACTTCTCGAAAAATTTCATGAATGTGATAGGAGGATCAATATTGACAGTTGTGCGACAACATTGGCAGCTTTTTCTTTCTTTTTTTATTGTATCCTGTTGGCGAAGGTGCAGTAAAATCGTGGTGAACGGAGTCGTGCGCCATCGTCTATCTCGAAAAAGTATTTTCTTTCGCCAGCGGCTAGACACGAGCTAAGCACAAAAAGATTCAGGCATCCGGCGCAGGCGTATCGTGAACGTGCTGTTCATCCAGCCAGTTGCAGTTCTAAGCATTCCGCGAATTTTCGGACACTTACGGTGATCCTGTTTCCACGTGTGCTTATCTCTCGAGGGGTTACGCCACCCAGAGTCGTCGAGTAGCCCGCGATCCTTTCAGAATGAATCGCAGTGGAAAAGTTTGAGCTTGTTCAAACTTATTTCTGGTTTCTTCGATAGTTGCTTTCAATTTTGTCTCGGTTTACCTAGAAACGAAGACAGAGTCGTGTAAACAATAGAATTTGTACGAATTATCACCGACGCCATTTTGACACGAGTAGTTTCAAGCGAGATCGATGACGCTTTCAACATTATTTTCAAATTATCACTTCCAAATTTGTTGCTTCTATCAAGTATCACCTTAACGAATCGCGTAATAAAATGCGACGCTACACTAAACAAACGCTGTTCCGCGGTTCATTTTATCGTTCGTCGCTGTTTATTTCGAGCCCAAGCATTGTAACAAGTTTTGTCTCCGCGCTTTCGCGTTTCGTCGCTCCGTCGTCGACGGTGTGTATTTTTATCGCTGCACTCGGACAAATATTTTTCCTCCGGCGAACCGGGAATCGGTAAGTGGCGAGAATCCCTAAAAAGAAGGGATCACTGAAACAGAGCACTCGGTTCTGGAAGGCGGCAGGCGGCAAGGGTCGATGGTTATCAGACTTCCTGTCCGTTTCGTTCGCCCTTCGTGCCTTCGCGGCCCGAACCGAAGAGAAGGAGCGGGCCAGAGGAGAAGGAGGATCGGAAGGAGCAATAAAAGTCGGGTCAAATAAATACAAAAGATAATCGACACCATACAGACAATCGTACGAACAGCGGAGCTTCCTCGGCCTCCTGCAACATCTTGCTCTATCGGAGCTACCTTTCTCTCTTTCCGCGCCGACATCTGTCGGTTCCGCTAAAGCTGCGTCTACACTCGACGCGCAACGTGTGTCGCATAGCAGACATAGAAAATTTTATTAAAATGGGAGGAGGGGTTCACTTTGAACCTGTGTCTCGAAGTTAATTATTAAGATGACGAGCCTGACGAGACTTGATACGATCTTGTATCGAGTTGCAAGAAAACACGTGTAACAAATGTTGCAGAGGTATTTACAACGTTACGGGGGTTTCTTGCTAAGATATGCACGGCGAAACAACACTCGTGCGAAATAAAACAAGAGATTCGCGGGTTGGGCCTCGACTGCGTAGTTCGTCTTTCGAGTTTCCTGGAACTTAACCAGGTCAATAATTTTCTTTTGTCGCGAAAACATGTTTACCTTTCTGCTTGCGAAAACACTCGTCCCTCGAATACTCTTGTCGAGATTTAGATACACCGATAAAAAGATTAATTTTACCCATGCTACCATTCATGCCTCAGATAACATTTCCATACAAAAAATGTCTATTATAAATATCTTCTATTCTAAATTCATCTAGATCAGCTCGAATTTAGTATCCATTAATTTTCCAATTATACGACGAAACTGTGTGCTATGCAGAGATAAATAGCTGGCTGATGGGTCTGATTGGTAACTCTAGATAATACTATAGAATACTACAGTATTATGATCCATACTATACTGTAGAGTTCTATAGTCCAATCTAGGAGACCAATTAAACCGACTTGTCAACTTTTCACCTCCAGACAGTACGATCGCGTGGTGATGCAATGATTGTTTCCAATTGCTGTGCACCAACGCATCCCATTCGAATTGTTACCTGCCTCATATTATGGCAATGCCGAGACGAGCATCGAAACAAACGAGCCCTTCCACACAGAAGGAAGAACCGCGTCGCCGGTGATCCATAAGTATTAAGAAATCTAAAGTGTCGAGTTATCGCTGCTCGTCGAGGTGGAGACGAGAGGGAAAGAGAAACGCGAGAGAGTTCTGCGAAGAGAATGGGTGGAGGCGAGGGGTTGAGGCTTGGGCACGTGACCGGAAGGCGGGGGGCAAAACGGCGCACGCGCCATCGTCCTCCACCTGGTGCATCACCTGCTGCCCCCTGCTTAAGCCTCCCTGCCTCCTCCTTGCCTCGCTCTTTTCCTCTTTCATTCTGTCCGATCCTATCCTCCTCTCTCTTTTTTTTTCCTTTTTTCCTTTCCTCACCCTACCTCCTCCACCTCCTCCTTCTGTTCTGGTACTCTCATCCCTCGCTTACTTCACCACCATCAACCACCTAGAACCACTCGACGTTAAGCTCCTCGTTCGTTTGCGATCCTCCTGATTCTTTCTCTTCTGTCTCGGTGGTTTTAAATTAATCCGCGGTTTCGCGCCAACCACCTACGCGATTACTACACAGTACTTTCTCCGAGAAGTGTTTTCAAACTGTGTCAAGAGTCGAGGGACGTGTGCTTTCAAAAATATTTAACGATCGCGACAGCGGCGTGACATCGTCCACGCATCCGACGATAATCGCTATCCGATCGCATTTAATGCTCCTCGATGCTGGTCGAACGATAAATTTACTCACTGTTGCTCGCACTGGCGAACGCGTGCCTCGTAGACGCAGCTTCAAGCATTCCTGAATGCCGCGGCCACCACCTGCCACACCCCCCCTGCCGAACCATCCTCGAAATGGCTCAGACGAGGGTATTCGGCATCCATCAACTTTTCCCTTTTCCTGAGATCGTCCAACCCCGGAAAACCAAACGCACCCGACCACCATTCCTTGCTTTCGAGAGAAACCATGGTGGCAATTTCTGTATTGCTTCGTGTTTGGATTACCCATCGTCTGGGTTAGGTCTGTTGATAGTACACTTTTTCATCCTTAACTACAGTTAGTCTTATCAGATTCATGATATACGCCAAAAGTAAAAGGAGAATCATTTTCTAAGAAATTAACCCCCGATAAGGTTCCATCCGAGGAAGACGAACCTGTACACTACACTCGCTAATGCGAATAATAGTCTCCCTACAGGCTACCTTGCACCATTTCATTCAGCAACCGAGATATCTTCGAGACTTAAACATTTGAACGTCTCCGCACGGGTTACAGTTGGCGGAATTAACTGGGTAACTAGATTGTTTACGTGACTGGAATCGACGGGTTTCTCGAACGATCGTCGAGAATAAATCGTCGTGGCGTTTCGCGGCAATGGGCGAGCAATTATCGAGCGAGTCAAGATACCGGACGAAACACGCGGCACAAGGTGGCAGATGCGGGCCCCTTCGGGCACGCTCGTGGCCGTGTGTACGCACGGCACGAGCGAAAGAGAGAGCTACCACCGGGGCCAAGATGAATTCAAGGTCCAGGTGGTGCGGCACCGTGTGTTTCGTGACGCTTTTGTAGGATCGACAGAAAGATCTTCGGGTGTTAGGTTGGGGTAGCAGCCAGCGACCCGAGATCATTGTCCTGATCGCGACAATCTGGCGCGGAGCTCCTTCGAGGGCTATGCCAACGTTGCCCTCTGCCAAATCGACCTCATCCGCGAATACCCGCGTCGATGCGAAACAGGAAAGCCGTACAAATAGCCTGGCCCGTTAATAATGCACTGGCAGACCTTTCTTGCCCCGTCGAGTGTTCCCGAAACATGACGGCCATTGCGTTAACCCGCGTAGGAACTCCTCGTCTATTTCAGGGATGAGGAATCTTTTCGCATCGGAAGTGCGAATGTGTCACTGATTCCTTGTAATGAATCTCTATTGAACTACACGTTAATGAGACATTTTTAGGACGTCTTGGGCCTCTCTTCTGACTCCATTTCTAGAAGTATAAATTTTATTCTAGAAGAAGAGTTCGTAGTCTGTATAGCGAACAACGTGACTGTTGTTTCATAAATGTTAAAATCCATCCAAAAAATCAAGGGTCTGTGTATGTTTTGCTTTTTTTTTTTTACGAAAATACCCCCTGTTTCGTCGACCAGTCCTGACAAATGAAAAAATACCCTAGTCCCTGACCCATCGATATTCTTCCCGGTAAATCGGGACCGCGAAAGATCCGAGAACAGGATCTAGGACAATGTTCCTTGGCCTCGAGGTCGCAACGGCTCGATCGTATTAGACGATACGCTGAAAATACGACGCACGATTTAGAACGGCGTAGAATTAATCGCCTCATTGTTCGACGCTAATGAATGACATTTTTTTCTGTTGCAGGTAAGTCCAGCTATGCAACGAGATCGTGTCTACGCTGAAACGCCTATGCGACGTGAGTAACCATTCACGCCCACCGCTGTCGTAGCAATATATCCTTTGTTCCGTGAATAGTTTATTGAAATGTATCACCCCGTGTAACATTTAACCGATAGATTCCATTCAAGAGTTTCACGCCGACCTTCTCGTCTTGCGTCACATCGTGCAACGCGGGGTTACGCCATCTTCGCGGTGTGACGGATCGAAATTCGTTACCCTTTGAAACGATGGTTGGAAAAATCCCAAACGGTACATTGAACAAAAAATAAGTTAGAACAGGACCCATTGGGATATCTGAGGACGTAATAACAACATGATAACTATCGCGGTAGTCCACATCGTTTAGCAAAATTTAGTTTAGTAATTTACGATTATGGTTATTGGCCCGAATTATTAGCGTCTTAGCTGTGACAGACGGATCACGCGAACACTACTTTCGGTAACAACAGATCCGAGGAGTGTAATTTCAAGGTGTTTACTCGGTCACGACGTGCATCGACCGCGTATGCGTCAGTGTGCGTAGGCGTCTGCGTCATTTAGGACGCATCGAGTCTCTCTCACTCTTGCACGCTGATAGGCGCACACACTATTATTCTACCGTCACCTTTTCCTTTCTTGTGCCTGAAATATTTCTCTTCTTATATGGTTCCCTCTTCTACGCCTCCCCTATATACGGCACACGCTCCCAGACGTGGATTAACCGTTTGCGTACCACGGGCCGCTTACGCGCTCTTCAGATTTCGTGTCGAAAAAACCCAGCGCATTTTGTCGATACAGACATCTGACGGCGCGCTCACAGTCGCATCGCTACTACTATCTGTAATCCAAGTAACACATTTCGTATTTCGTTGTAACCTGTTATAAATTGATAGTATTTCATAAATCAATCAACAAGTTTTTCGACCGTGTTTCGTGAAAACCCTTTGGTACGCAAACTGTTGAATAGTCGCAGAAAGAGACGGGGAGGGGGGCGGCGGATTTCTTTTGCATCCTAAGAAATTCGTGTCGAATAGAAGAAACTTGGCGCATCTCATGTATCCTTAACTACTCGATACATTTTGTAAAGAAAAACGATACAATCGTTTCTAGGCACGTTGTCCATCGAGTACGAAAGAGATTGCGAGAACGCGTTCGATCTCGACCAGATTTTAACAAAAGAATCTCACGACGCTCGGTGTCGCGATTCTCCTTGGGGGGAAGACGTACGCGTCGATTCGCGAGGAAGGCATCCACGCAGAAAATACCGCGCGTTTGCGCGATGATTCGGAAAAATTCCAATAACGCGTCGTCGGAGATCCTGACTCACGCGTCACGTCCTCGTCGATGGAAGCGTCGCGAATTGAAACCAAAGGGCAGAGACAGATTCAGCGGCGCCTGTTGTATATCCTGGGCGGAAATCTTTATGGGATTAGGGGCTTTTCATTCATTCTTTTGGAAATTAAATCTTATTCTTTTTGGTCAAAGTGTTTGGTGTGATTTGTGGCGTGAATTATCAGAATAGAGAACTAGGTACAATTTGCCTTTTTACTTTCTATTTTCAAAGTAGTATCGAGTCAGAGGTATACGATATAGGTTTATGCAACAGTGATAATATGGAATAGAAATTGCAACAGACTCACTCTGATTCAAACATCATTCTACATGTTTTGAACTTCATATTTCTGTCTATTAATTCTGTACGTTTCATTTGAATGTTAACGAAGCGATTTTTGGACGAATGAATTTAAGAATACGAAAGCATACAAAATGTTCTATTAGGCGACTTCTTAGGAACAGCTTTCGCAATAGCCAGAACTTCTTCGTTATTCTTTACGCGGAAGAAAATGTGGAAAATGGAATTTATATCCGAGAGGTCAGCCCTGGAAGACGTTGGTGTGGTCTCTCCGGTTCTGTAGTAAGACATTCGACGAAATTCAAGACGGTATTCCAGATTCGTTAGGCATGCGAGCGGGCTTGAATCGTTGCCGCGGGTTGTGAATGAATTCGTTATCTGAGAAAACGGTCGCGACCCGCCCCGCCATGCTGTGTGAATCGTATCGTAAGGGTCACAGCTTGGTCAAGAGCGCACGGAACTCGAGAAGCGGAGCGAGACAGCCGAAATTACACGACGCTTCGATAGCGGGCTCGATAATATCTATCGAGCTTACAGTCGGTTCCAGCGAGCGCGTTCCAACTGGGTGGCAAATGCAGCTGCAACTGAAATCGTTATTCTGGCCTGTTGAGCATATCATTCCCCTGTAAACTAAAATTTACAAAAATGCCGTGGAATACATTTTGGGTAATACTTTGATAACTTCTCGAGGAGGTCTTAAAAATAGCTGTAACGCACACGTATAGCGCTAAATAAAATTAAGCTTTAAGGTACACATACAAATTGTGTAGAACTTGGAATTAATTACACTCCTAATAGGAATTTGAATACCCAACATCCTTCAAAATGTTCATCTTCATTACCACATTTCCTTCTCGGTGATTCAGCTGTACTATACATGTAGCATATACCCCACAGTAATTTTTCCTCCGCTGCTACTATTTCTAAAAAATGGCGTAGCATTTGGGGCATCCTATACACCTTCGTAGTAAACTCGAACGCGTCGCGTGAATGAGAATCCGCCTCGACCGCATCCAGAGGATCGGGGAAAGTTGCGCGTAGGCGTTTGATACATATTTCGCGACCCCAAGAGATGTTTTCGTGGGCCACGCATGTGCGTGTTCGAGGCGCGTAGGGCACCGACGCGTTACTCCACACGCTCTCTCGCGAGCTCGCGGTTCAATGTCGTCAGAAGCAGTCAACAACAATGTGTAACCGCTAAAAATACTCTCTCCCTTTCCTCTCGGGTGTCCCCTCCCGTCCTCGGCGCTGGTGTGCCCGTTCATGACTTTTCTTCGTCTCCTTGTTTCTTTCTCCGTGTCACCGAGAACCGAGGCCAATCCCGGCCTCGAGTAAACCGCTGCCTCCGCGCGGTTTCCTCTTCGAGCCTCTGCGCGGTTTTCGAGACTTTACATCTTTTTTCCGTTTCCTCGTGGGCAGAAATCGTCGTCTATTTCTGCGTCGTCACGGTATCGTACCTTTCATCGAAATAACATCGTGTTTGCACCTCTCGCGGCGTTCCGCGAACGTAAGCACTAACGTCATCGCGTTTATGTCACAATAATAAAGAGGTATCTGGCAGATAAGCAAGATTATTGCAAGCGTACGTCAGCGACGCTATCAATTCCACTCGTTTATGCATTCTGGCTACAGTCTGATTCACGAGAGCTGTCAAGATTTTCCGAACACGAGTGGAGGATATTTTCAGGTCTCGCTTCGATACGCCGTTACTCTGATTCCATTCGACAAATGTTCTTCGTTCGATAATGATTCTTAGTCTACGATTAGAGTAGAATTGGGCATCGTGGAATGAAAATATTTAGAAATCGAGAAGGGATAAGGAGTCACTGTTGCCATTGCATCCCGAGGAGGAATTTTGTTAAAGGTTGATTTTGAACAGAAAAAGGTATTCAATCAAGGAAAAATATAATTATATGTAATTGATGTTAATTTAACCAAGCGCCAAGTAAACGCGCTGACTTGATCCTTACAGAGTCTCTTACAGACTAAAAATGGAAGGAAAGAGTCGTTCGGTCCTTTCTGGAGTTGCAATAAAATCGAACGGTGCCGGTGGGGATAGACGTTCGCAGGTATAACGTAGGGCTCGTCGCCTCGCGTTCACGCAAAGGGAAACCCTCAAAATACTTGATATTATTTTTCTTCAACAAGTTTAAATGAAAAACGGATGCCCTTCGTTAGGTGGTAATGTTACTTATCCTTGTAGGAGTATAAACGAAAAATAAGGCACGGAGATTCGAACCCACAATCCTCGGATCTACAGTCGACCGCTTTACTTACATGAGCAACCCCGTACCCTACGTTTCGTGTTGTCGTTTGACTCCTTATTTTTGGGTATGGGAGGCGCGGATACTACATCCTTTTACTTTGATTTTGTCTATCTTCTATCATCGATTACTACTCAGTTCGGCGGTATGTACCGCGAAAATTAATAAAATCGTGAATCATTGCGATACATGGAAATTAGCTTCATCATCCTCGTCGCGCGGCCTTGCGACGCTCTAGCTTCCATGTTATCGCACGCGATACAGGTATTGAGTTTCACTTTTCTAATCGTGCGAGTCTCATAGACATACCGCGAATCGCCATTCGCGGATTCGTTGAAATTACTGCTACTCAAGAAAATCCGTGAGTCACTTTACTACGGTGCAGTAAGCTAACAATTTCATATGTTTCTGAAAACTCTACGCTCGATATATGTTTAGGACAACCGTTATTTTCGCTCTCCCTGGCCTTTTTATGACTATTAGCTACCCGGGTACTAAGAAAGTGCAAGTTCTGCCGCCGTACCTTGTTACCTGGTCAGTTCCAATCGTACGCTCGTCCGAATACCATCTAGAATATCTTTTATACTTTCTTCCACCGTTTGCTCTATTTAAATATATATAATTATTTACACGATATATGGGTACGTTATTTTTATTATAATTCCTTGAACACCCAGCAATCGTTAATTTTGCAAATATGGCTCCCATTGATGAGCTTCTTCGAATCTGCGGTTCGTTAAAGGAAATATCGCTAGACAATCTCCGCGAGGTGCTTAAGCGAATCTCAGCTCAAAATCCAGTCGAATGAGAACACCGCCAGGTTGATCCGTGTCGACGACTCCTCCAAAGTCCCTCTTTGCGCCGTCGTCGACGTAACTCGCGGTAAGTTGGTCCGCCGACTGGCTTAATTGCTAATTAATTCTAATTGATAATTCCCTCGATAGTGTTAGCCCGGGAAGTAATCTCAAAGCATGTTTACGCGAAAGTTCTGACGCGCAAACGTCGCTTCTTCGCCTCCTGGGCGTCTCGGGTCTCGTCTGCTCTATCTCGCCCTCTCGACTCATTTTCTTTGAGCGTTGATTTTTCTACGCGAAAATTAACGAGTTAAAGGTCCTCGTCCCGTGTACACGACAGATAATGCAAATTTCACTCGCATTTGAATCGAAGGCAATCATTGGGGAAATGTTACGTCGATGCAACGTTGTCTCTTAATGGATCGGAGATACGTTTACGCTATTCGTTAGTCGTATCCACGGTACGTCATACGTATTTGTCTTTATTGCTTCCTACTCGATGCCAATTTAACGTTCCAATCGTGTAATGGACTCAAAAGTGCTGTCCGTCACGCGAGCATTACACCGCGGCGAGACGTTTGGCGCCTAAAATAAACTTTCCGAGCGAAGAAGCGCGGGTGTATTGTATCGCGGATAAAAAGAGCAACGTAATACTTTATGCAACGGCAATAACACAGTGTGCGCAACGTAAAGCAAATATTTGTGCGCGGAGTCCGATCGAATCGCAGGCACGTGAATGCTCGCGAATCACGAACATTCCACGGTGGAAAGAAACCCTCGCGACAATCCCGTTCACCCTTTCTCTGATCGTGAAAATTCTCGAGGAATTGCTACCTCTTTTTATTAATTAAAAGTTTATCTGGACTTTACACTCTAAACGTGCCGTTTGAAACAAATTATCTACGTTTATTACGTCAATTTAAATCTGTTATTCTAATTCTGATGCATAAATTCACACCGTATCGACAAACACATCGAAATTAGCGAAATCTGGACAAGATTTTTAGCCAGCTCTAGCCTTCTAGCCGCTCCACACGAAGCTCGAAGGATCTAGACGATTGTTATGCGCAAGGCTCGCGTTACGCGGAACACCGATGACGTGTACGCTCATTAGCGTTCAAATGACGTAAAAACGAAAAGTCGGCGAACATTGCGTTATCGTTCGACACTGTCATGGAACGACCTCGAAAGCGATACCTACGCGGGCACACGTGAGGAGAGAGAAATAGGAGTCACGTGGCGTTTGACGTCGCGACGATGCAGCATTTCATTCACGATGATCGATTTCATTAGCGAAACATCGACGTTCTGTCTCGAGCGAAACCTTTGAATCGACCGACGACGCTCCGCATATCGTGGAATAAATTTCCACCCGACATATTGATTTATCTGGCCAGAACGTGCACGCCCGTTTCGCGATGATCAGCGACCGATGACGCGCGACGATAACTACTGACGTTTCGTTCTGACGAAAAGCTCGCGGTATCGCGTGTTCCAGCTTTCCCTGCCGTGTTTCTCCTCGCTCGTAGACGAACCCTTGTTTCCACGTATCGAGCCCAATGGAAAGTTCTCGCGTTTCCCTCTCGTTAGACGTCCCTGCGTTATTATTACAGAAATTGAATCGTCGAATCGATAACGCAATATCTCTTAGCTCTTCTGGATGTTTCCGCGATCCCTTCTTGGAAATTCCGATGCTTGTAGCAGAAGTAAATATTGGCGATTGCGCAAGGTCGCGACAAGCGATGAATGAAACGTTGTTGATACCAACCGATGCTTCCTGGTGTAAACTGGAGAGGCTTCCTTTGGATAAGATAGTTTTGCCAGTATTGCGAATAGCTGGTTTAGAAGTCATGGTTCGTTAACTATCGATTACAATCGAGACTTTTATTCATTTTTCTGGAATTAAATCCTAAAGGAAATTTTATTTCTAAATAACACAAGTTTCTGTCATCTAGAATTTTCTCTAGAGATTCTCAAATATACGATACATTAACAAGAACTCCTTTCACTTCCATCCACATGATGTTTGGCCACAAAACCAACCTGATATATCATTTTTCCTATTCTCGAACAAACTCTGCTCGTATCTTTTTAGTCTTTGATACCATACATGACTCCAATCTCCAACCCGTGTCTTTTTAATTCGATACAAGAGTCTCCGTGGCATGGGTCGCGGCGATCTCTGGAATTCGTCCCGCGGTGGTCGCCGCGCGTGGAAGAAAGCTTGTACGAGTCGCGTGTTCTCACGGGTGCCAGTCCAGAGGCCACGAACAAATCTAATTGGTTACGAGAGCGTGTTGGTTACGGCTCATTCCAGAAAACGGAGTGTAGGAGCGATACGTGTGTCGCGTTGGCTCGCGTCGGTGGTGGAGCGTGCACACCGAGAAGCGACGAACCATCGCATACCTACGCACACGAGGTACGGTTTGTCGCGCACACCGTGTCATACGCTATTTTCCTGTGTGTCCCAGCGTCGACGCGCTCGGATTATAAGGAATGTCGACGAACAGTGCTATTTCTGCCATCTCTATTCCGTAACAATCAGGGACGTATAGAGCAACGCTCGCTTCCCCTGCAATAATCTTCGTCCCTCCGAGCGGATTACGCGCGCTTTTTCCATATTCGCGTGCCACCTTTGAAACCACCGTCGTCGTCGCTATTCTTTGCTTCTCGTTGGTCTCGATCTTCCCGTGACCCAAAAATTCCTCCGTTCCTTTGTAGTTTTACTTTTTCTTAAAATGTTGTGCCTTGATAAGGGTTCAGGGTATCGATACGTCGCGAGGGTTAAAATTTGTCGCGATAACGTTACGGGAGCGCAGAAACGGCGGCGTGAATTTTTCAAGCGGGAAAAACGGGCCACGCATGTTCGTCTCACGTGACAGCTCGTATCGGTAGAATCCCGGCGACCTGTGCCACATAATTTTCCGTGTACACGGTGCCAGAGAGTAGCGTTGTGTCACGTTACACTACATCTCCACCCCGTGTGCACTCATTTGCACGAGTACGAGGGCTGCGTGTGCGTACGCGCGTACCGCGGCTTTTATCGCGCACACGCACGCACACACGGACACATCGGGCCAGTACAGCGCCACCCCGAATACCGGATGTGACGACACTCGCGCACTTGGCCCGACGCACTCTTGAGATGGTCTCCCCTTCTCCTCTTCCTCTCCCTCACGCTTCGTCTCCGTCTCCCTCGGTTTCTTCCTCCCTTTGCCCGTCACCGTTCCCCGACCCTGGCGTCCCCCTCCGTCCCCCACGCGCCCCGTGACGGCGTACACTGGCTCGGTATACGCGAAAGTCCCTGCTCCCCCGTCACCCCACCGCCCCACACGCCCGTTGGCCTCCCCTCCTCGACGGGGCGCTATTTACCCTCGTAGTTCCGGCGACGACCGAGAGCGGCGCTGTCCCCTCTCTTGCGTCGCATCTCGTTCGGTGCTTCTGGACGTGCACGGCGTCCGACTCGCGCCACCGCGCACAGTCCCACGCGGATCTTCGCGCGCGTCTGCTCCGTCTGTCGAGTGTCAATCGCGAATCGCGGTCTTTGTCCGTAGTGCCAACGCGTATACACGGGGCCCTTTCGTCGTTTGTTCACGATGCCATCGTACGCCGTTACGACGTCGTACGTTCTCCGCTCGGATCGAGTGTGCACGCGAGATGTCACGGTGCGCCAGGAGGATATCTCGAGATGCCGCCGTCGCCCGCGCGTGTGCCACCAACGAACCGCCACGAGAGAGAGAAAGAGAGGCGAGCAGAAGAGGCGCGACAGACGAAGAGAGAAAACACACTCGCGCGGCCATTTTAACTGCGCCGTACGCTAACCCGGGCCACCCAGTGTGTAGTACGAGAGACCAGAGAACCGCCGTCGCTCTTTCCTCGAGGCTTAAACTGCGTCTCTCGCGTGTGCGCGCTTTGCTTCTGCGCACGCGACTCTTCGTACATGTTTTCTCGCAAACGTGCGTGTTCGTGCGTGCGTGAGCAAGCGGGTTCGTCGCGTGTATTACTGCGCATACTTTCACGGTTTCCCACGTAGCGTGGCGTGCGTGCGGTGTGGTGCCGTCTTTCGTTACGCTCGATCGTAGACCCAGACAGAATTGACAGCACGAACGGAATGGATCGTCGACGATGTGACACGGGGAAGAAGGCACGCGAAACGAAACGGCCGAACGCGGAACGTATCCCGCTCGACCGATATGTTTGCTTGTTTTCACGACGGGAAGCGCGGCGATCGGGTCGGGATCCGTGAGAATCGTGGAAACCCGCGAGGGAAACACTACACCGCGGAATCCCTTGCGAAAGCAATCATGGGAACCACAACAAAGAAACAGGTCAGTCCTGGCGTATCGAGAATTTGTTCAGCCGGTAACAACGGACTTGACAGCGACAGGGGTTACCCTACGATAACCCGTACGGTAGGAACGGAACGCTATGGATGAAATTGGAAGTGCGCGAAAGCAAAAGAAATACACACGCAGAGATACACGTACGCATACCCGCCGAAACTGGGGAATTATCGGAAACGGATCGAGTGACGAGCAAGAAATGTGCGAGACACGCGAAATAGAGAACCACGAGCTAGACACAGCCACGGGAACGAGGAAAAGGATCGAAAACGTAAGTCATACGTATCGGAAAGAGGTTAGAGAGACGCCGCGAAGTGGGAATAAGGAAAGTTCGACGTCCGTGGGGCAACGGCGGGACAGAGGAACGACTTATCGTGCGCGCGACGTAGGTACGAATGAAGAACCGCCGCGTGACTCTGAATCTGCGCAGTAAATCGCGTTCACGTGAACGCGGCGCCGAGTACGGGCGATCGTCACGAGGAAAGCTTTGAAACTCGACCGCGTCACGAGTATGTACGCCTCGTAGAGATGGCCAGAACTTTATTCGAATAATTGATAACGAACGGAAACTCGCCGTGACGACTTTCTCGCGTTAGCCGATCGAACAATTCCATAAGCTAGTCTTCGTCGTGGAACATATTTTGGTTCCACTAGCAGTGCCTGGATTGTAGTAAGACGGAAATGTTTTTAAGCTCGTTTACTCTCCATTTTTGTAATATCTTCTATATCGACTATCTCATTTTCTTCTACAACGTTTCTCGCAAACATAACCTCCATGGGGACGAATTGCTTTGCTTTGATAGAACAAAAACACGATATAAGCCTCGATTATTTGTTTTTACAATATTCGTTGGCATTCCAACGTTCAAGGTTCCAAAACTATGGAACATTAAAATTAAAATAAATCGTTCTAACTTTCTACGATTTTTCTTCGACACTCAGTCATTAAGATACTAAAGTCATGGATAACCAAATCAGAAACAATTGTATTTCGTGTCAGAATTAGACATCAAAGTTTGCTTTTCCCTTGTCTAAGCGTTTTGCCCATCTCTGCTCGTGCTTTCGCCTGTTAAGCATCGTCTTTCGCGTCTGCTCTTCTGGTTCTGTTCGCCTTTCGGGCATCGTTCGTCGGTCGTGCAACGTATCCCCTTCTGCGAAAGACGTGAGCGACGCGGTGGCTTACGTAATGTCCCAGCGATAAGGCGGATAACGGCGTCGCGGTTTCGAACGGGCCACCGAAGCGGCGCCTCTATTTTCGAATGTGCGAGTCACACGTTGCCGCTTAAGGAGGGAGGGATTCGAAACCCTGAAAATGACGAAATTTTCCGGAATTTTGTTTTTTAAACGAAATTGCATTACGCGAACATAGAGAATTTCTGGGGCATATTTAGACGGGAATCGAGGGGGTACGATGGGGATTAGAAGTTACGAAAATATCGTGTCGACTCGGTGGAGGAATATAGTTTTGGGAAAATCGATACGGATTCGATCGTCGACGCGTACGTCAAGGTGATCCGAGCGGCGAGCAACTAGAGCGTTCCTTTTCCAGTTGTTGACCTCTGGCCAGTCAAGGACGCGGCATTCCAGGATGGCAAGGTCGGCCAATGGAATGGAGTTTTCCTCGATAGACGAGACGCAAAATGTATCGATCCTCGAATACATCAGGAATGAAGAACACGAGCATGGAATGGGAAATATTCGAGCCTTAACCAAACATCCAGCACGAATTCACGAGATAAACGAAGATAAATTTGCAACCAATCCTAAAGTCACAGCAGATGTTTCCTCTGTTTCTACCATCCTTAATGCAAACATCTCCGATGATTACGCTAACCATCTTGGGAGCACCCTGGAAGATAACACTAGACTCTTACTAAATAAAGAAACGATTATGGAGGGACTAAACGATGCAATAGAGAAAACAAAGGATTCTTTTCGAGACCCAGAGAAGATACCGAATGGTTTATTATTGAATCAGAGAGAACCATCGATACAACACACGTGAGAAGAAGATCGTCCTGGACTACACACGATAAAGACCATAGAGGAACCGAAGGAAATCGGTGAATTAAATGGAGGAATGAAGGGACCTATGGTTGGCCACGTGGTGGTTGACGTCCGAAATCTCGAGCCACGTACGGCGGTGATAACGCTTTAGAGAACCAACGGCGTGACTCATTGGCCGCGTATGCGAAACCGAATCAGGCTGCACGATATTAAAATCGTGCAACGTTTTGCAATTCACACGGGTGCCCCGGCGACAGGAGACGCGTTTCACCGCCTCGTGGCTCGGCTCCGGTGCTAGATCCATCGCATCTCGAGAGTCCTGCTATCGTTTTCTATCTGAATTGGAGATGTCGCGTCAAAGGATTGGTCCGGCGTGTGTGGTCCACGCGGCCCCGTGTGGAACCGTCCCGTAAAAAATTCTTTTCGGCGGTGACACCAGCCAGGCAATTGGCGTATCAAAAAGTTCGCTTTGGAAAGATCGGTAGAGGGGAGCACCAGTCAAATGGTGGGGCATCGCGCCTCTCGCATGGTGGACGGAGCAAGATGGCGGCCCGGGTTAAAGACACGTGAGAATTGTGTTGGAGCATCGCGACCCTGAATAATGTCCGCGGTGGCACGTGTATCGACGCGCAATTTTCATTTCGACTCGACCTCTCGTCGCGACGTCTCGTTTTTCGTCGGCCACGAGCCGCCTTTACCGAGAGACGCACCAGTCGTCCACCGTTTCTTTTCGTCCGTTCGAATGGCAACACCCATGATGTGTCTGACGTGCGTCGTTCGACGATTCGACCCAATCTGCCGAGTAACTACATAGAACCAGCAACCTGGAAGGTAAGAAAGATGGAGATTTGATCGTTAATCGCATGCACTGGGAAATCGCGGCGTGTAACTTCGATATTTGGACGTTTTACAATTTTTACTTTGTCTGTGACAAATGGTGGACATTTGTCGTATATGTATATCGAAACGCACCAAAACTAACCAAACAAACGACGTTGTTTTATATTGGTGCTCTTATTAAAACTTCAATTTAATGCTCTGGTTATTCTACACATTATCGTAATATATCGTCGAGTATTTTTTTCACGAATAACTTTCTTTTATATGTTTAGCCATCGCGAATAATTTCCAGCGCAAGCGGTTCAAATTTAAAAATTGCTGTTTCACACTGCTACTACTTGTGCCACTATCGTGAAAGTGACATTCAACTGCTGACAAATTTATTTATTTATTTCTACACGTTAGCTGCTAGATATATCAAAAGTCTTGTCCGTTTTTTTACACTAAACATTGCGATTAACCAGTAAAAAAAGAGCCGAACTTGCGATGAAAAAATTGAGAAAAGGAAATAGTCTGTACTCGTCTAGTCTAAACTAGAATAATGTACGATCGATTTAATAAGTCATCGTGGCCATCTTTATCGCTTCGTGTATTCTCTCGGAAGCTTTCAACTTTATTGAAACGAGGAAGAACAGCTCCCAAGGATAACGTATCCTCTATTTGTAAACAGAGGAGCGTCATAAGAGAAACGATTAACATAGGGCTCGGATAAAAACGAAAAGCGTAATTTAATCGCGGTCCCATTGTGCGAGCCAAGTTCTCGAACAAGCTCTTTCTGA
The DNA here is from genome assembly GCF_026225885.1 of Hylaeus anthracinus. Lineage (NCBI taxonomy): Eukaryota > Metazoa > Arthropoda > Insecta > Hymenoptera > Colletidae > Hylaeus > Hylaeus anthracinus. Next base: position 5,782,389 of record NW_026535289.1, on the reverse strand, counting down.
TTTTGCATTTCAACTTCGAGTAAATATAACTGGTTGGAAGAAAGGTGCATTAACCCTTTGTGGATGGACATTTTGGAGCGCGAATATTAAACAGGACTGGTCGGTTTTCGAGCAGATGGCAGGAAAATAACGCGTATCAAAGAATCGCTTCGACCAGCGCACACGTTTAGTTTAGGTCTCTCGAAATAATGTTTTACATTCGACGAGAAAAGATAGAGTCTACGAAAACTGAGGAAGTAGTCGAGGAAACCCCGGGTTTTAACGGCGAAGAAACGAGAAAGTATTTAGTTATGCTAGGAGAGTTCCGACGAATCGTTGACGATGGAAGGAAGAAAAGAGTGCAATGTTGGTTAGCGAAGCAATAACGTTATGCCAAGTTTCATATGCAGCGGGCAAGCAACTGCCGCTAGCACTAGTAATTACTGGTTTACTACTTCGCGGTTCCGTTCGAACTATTTGCATTTTCCTGTAATTAGAACCCTCTAATCCCTGGCAGCGTGGACTAGAAGAGCCTCCCGGAAGAACACGTCCTGTGCGACCCAAGTTTCCCTCGCGAAAAAGAAACGATTCGCATTCGTAACGCGCCCTCGTTTCCGTCAGTTTTCCTCAATTTTCGAAACTTCTAAAACTAGAAATACTTCAGAGTTTTCTACGAAATGTCTATCGTTCCAATTATTCCTCGAATGTCTCAGGTAGTGTTCTATTAGAACAACTTTTAAAAATAGGAAGGGAGTATCTCGCTAGTCTCTTCAATTCTATATGAACGAGTTCAAATTCCACATAGGGGACATTTGTTCTATAATATCTGTACGTCGACAGTCACATGGCGTTTTACACGGCAGCTCCACAGTAATCGTTCACAGAGTCGTATCGACGATACTTGAAGAAATTATTGACCGAAAAATCGTTATGTCTGTGACCCCTGTTGCACGGGGCAACTCGCATTCACGTTTCGACCTGTCGCGACCAGTCTGGGATTCAGAGGCAACTGGTATCATCGGCAGCTGAGAAGAATGTCTCTCAGGGGTAAACTCCGTCCAAATGGTTCCGTCCATGCCACCCCAGATGCGCGAAAGCCACCGTAGACTTTGTAATTTTTATTTCAATTTATAAAGTACATCGAATCCGTACATCCACTCGCCTCCGTTTCTCCTACTAATTTAACCCGTCTAAACGGTCATTATTTTTAACAAGTTACCGTCGTACCTTTGAACGCTTCAGCAGTTGCGCCTTTGAGAACTTGAATCTATTTCGAAGCACCTACTCGTACCGATATTCTTGGATTTCACGTTATTATAAATCGCGCCTCGAAGTAGGACAGGAAATAAAGGAACTCCCGGCGCTAAGATTCTTGAAGTTCTCGCTTTTATCGAAAAGAATTTCATATCGACAGCCGAGCGATACGTTCGACGTCGATACAGCTGCGATTCATAGTCGCGTTGAAAAATTCAGTAGGTACCTCTGGAATGGAAAAATTCCGATGCATTAGACGGTATCCAAGGAGTTAGCATCGTGATTTTATTATTACTCCAAGCGTCGAGCGTATTCGAGTCAAACTTTATACTTCGGCATCTCAAAGGTATCGATCTGTTTTAATTTAGTATTCTCATCCGAATTTACGATACTCTTCCTAGTCGTAGACACGTAAAATACTCGATGCTTCGAATAAAAAGAAGAAAAAAACATATCGTTGACTATGATCTGCCTTTGCAACCCCTACTAGCATGTAGAGAATCATTCGAACAGAGTATACCCTCCAGAGTCATTCTTCTCAGCCTCCTCGGAGAAGGTTGGCGCAACCGTTCTCGCTGATTTTCATTTGAATGCGTCGAGGACTGTTTTCTTAGGTCGCTGGGCGTCGAGTAGCTCGCTGACAAAGAGTCAAAGACACGTGCCGCCGATCGCGCTCCAAACTTGTCTGAGAACTTCTCAACGTGACGGCGAGGAGGGGTGTGTTTCTCTTATGGGGGTTGAACGGTTTCCACGAAACGCGGCGGAGATACGACGTTCGGGGAACCGTCGACAGCCGATGAAAAAAAATTGGTAACGATATTACGTGCTTAAGGGCGAATGCAGAAGGGGTGTGTCCGAGAGCGATGGCTGTCGGAAGCTGTAATGGAGATTGATGGCTGGCCAACGCGCGGGAAAAGTCGATGCTGGGAAAGTAAATTAGCACGCGGATAGATCGAGCTTAAAATATTGAAATCGGTGATGGAATAGTTATCATCGTCATCCTCCTCCTCGTCCGCGTTCTGATTCGTCGATATCTAATTCTGGTTACTCGATATCGAGCGGGTTTTGCGCGATACAATTCCAGCCACGGCGTCGATGACGCGTTTCGAATCGCGGATTGAAATAATCGGGTCACTTCGCGCGATACAGGAAGAGAAAAATGCCGGCAGCTTTGACGGGGTTACCTCGTTTCGCAGATGAAGAGAAGTTGATTTTTGTTGTTGCGTTTATCCCGAAGTTGCCGAAGCTTATCCATCGCTTACGAGATAACTTTTGACACATCGTGGTAGTATCGTTAATTACTCGTATAATATTCGTACGAATTATGTACAAAAATTCACGCAGCGTTTTCTTAGGCACGTTGATAGGCACAAGTTTCATTTTAAACCATCGTATGCTCTCGTTAAGGAAAATTTCGAAGGTAGTCCATTTTCCGACTCGTTGCACGACATTACTCCCTTGAAGCTCATTATTAATTACAGATTAGAAAATTGCTCTTACTCGCATTTTCTTGAACATGCTAAAACTTTGAAATCATTAAGAATATTATGTTTAACCGTTTGAGTCACAGAGGGTATCGAAAGAACACTGTCGAAGAATCCCAAACAGCGCAACCGCGTTTTCTCTGAACGAGTACTGGGTTTTCTCGACATAAAATCTCAACAGCGCGATCGCGAGACTCAATTGGTTAAGTTATATTATACACCGAGTCCCATAAAACTTCGTACCCTCTATATGTATTAAAGAAACTTGTCTAATTTAAATGATAGGCTTCATATTTCCGAATCAATATATTTATTTCCATTATAAGTATGTATATGAAATAACTTCGCACATGCATATATTTACAATTATAAATTGATTTGGAAACACGAAGCATTCGCTTAGAATTTGACAAATATAGAGGGTACGAATACTCATGGGACTGACTGTATAACTTTGAACTCTGTCGTGGGATTCGAATCTGATTTTGAATGATAGAATAAAATATTTCGCGGTGACCCGGTAAAAATACAAATCGGTCGCAAGTCGTTAGCCGTATTTATTATTTAAAGTTCGCCGTTTGACTTTCTTCGTCCGAAATCGGATCGGGGCGAGTTGACGGAAAGATGTCGGCTGCGCTGCATCGACAATGTAGCGCGTTACGGTGTCCAAAGATAGTTCTTCGAGCCCCTTATTTATAGATCGCGTCGGGGATTTCGCTTGAGAAACACTTCGCCATTGATAATGTCAGAGATCCGTGTACTAATGGCTGACCTATCGCTACCGATAAACGTCCAACGAAAGCGACAAACAAGCGAAAAGTGAGCGAGACGCGCGGAATGCGGTTGGGTGGGCGAATCGTATTTGGCTACTACCATAATTGTACTTTGACGATATTCCATTGTTTTTCCCGTTCGCGTGGGTAGCTTCCTCGCGACCGGGGACGCCTAGGGGTTAATTTTTTATACGGTGCTAACCTGGGGTCGCTTTATCCGCTCGTGAGCGGTATCGAGTCCGCGATTCGAGCGCAATAGGCGTTGAAAAATGGATGACAAATGGAGAGGAAGAAAATGGTGGGAGTTGTAGGTAGGAGATGAGAGCTGTGCTGCGACTCAAAGTTGGTCAATCGTGGATAGTTAGAATCGAAAACTACGTTCGGAATCCGCGGTAAAGCTTGAAAAGGGGATGATAGATTAACCCTTTGCACTCGAGGCCTTTTTTCTGGTATCTGCCAGCAACTCGAGTTGTTAGCATTCTTTTGCCATGAATTCTAAGCCATCTAGATTTGAGAATTAGGTCACCCTTACCTCGCCGACAATCATTTTATCGACACTTCGAGCTCCAAAGAAATTAAACCTAAGGAAACATTAGGTATTGTAGACTTGCTGCGTGAAACCTAATGGTGACTTAGAGTCACCTCTCGAGTGCAAAGAGTTAAAAAGAACAAAGTTATGAGGGTAGTAGTTGAGGAACGGAGAGGAAAATGAGAATTCTCAGTGCTAGGGCGTAAAAGTCGAGCAATTACGTATCTTTCGAACCAAAACCCGCATTCAGAATCCGCGATCAACGACTGCCTACCACATGTCGTAGGTAAAGCAGTACGCCTTTACGGCTCACGTGTCCCGATCTTAATGAGCCTCCTTTGCGTTCCTTGTCGAAGAAACGCGCGCTTTCGTCCCACTCCTTCCGCGTGTAGGCGCCAGAGATCTTTCATCGGCTTGTTACGATTTATAATTTGTCAGAAACGGTTATACAAACCACCGATCATCCTACTGGATCCATCTTTCGAAACTTTTACGATCGACGCGATACATCTCGACTTCTTTTAGCAGAGGTGCTGATTAAGAGAGGATTCTTCGCGTGTTTCGTCTGTGTTTTGAAAATTCATGGTAATCATACCTTGTTATTTTTATGAACGTCTATCGTGGAAGTAGCAAGACAAGTTCGCGGCTGTATTTTATTTACTGGTTTCGACAACTAGGTTTCTGTTCCTTTCGGTGATGCTTAACTTGGTTACTATCCAAAACATAGAAATATAGAACGAATATTGTATCGAGTACACCTGTTAGTCTGTTATTTATCGATTACAAATTATTAGGTCGTCCCACAAGTTCAGTCCACTTATTCGTCTGCTACACAAATCAATATGTGAAGCATTACCCTTAAAGAGGGAAATAGGTTTAGGATTACGATTTTTTAGTGATTTGCATGAATTTTTTTAGCAAGAAAGGAATGTATGTAATTTAATGAAATTTTGAGAACATTTTATATATATATATCCAGAATGTACGCAAAACAGCTACGTTTGATGGTGGCAGTTGATATCTTCCACATTTTCCGAGGAAGTACTTCTAAAAAATTACAATATTTACTTGGATATATGTATAAAATGTTCTCAAAGTTTCATTAAATTACATATATTCTTTTCCTGATAAAAAAATTCATGTAAATCACTGAAAAAAAGGTAATAATGTCTCTCATTTTACAATATTTTCGAACCTTTCTGACATAGTCATTACATCGTCACTATAACATTTCTATACTTTTTTCTTATTAAATATCATCTCAGACTGTAGCACGAACTTATGGGATAACCTAATAGAATGTCACAACGAAATATGTATTCCATCCCGTGCATTGACTTTATTTCATATCCAATATTCGAATAAAACGTCGCCCATCTCTGGCCGAGACAAAGGCGAAGTGTCGTGTGCCCCTCCTCGATGTCGGAGGAGACACCAAGTTCGAAGGAAACCCAGCGAGGGTGCAGGTGGCTCGTATGTCGAGAAAATGAAGTCTCTCGTCTTGGAACAATGGGCTATGACGTGCGCGCCAGGAAGCATACATGTCTTACTTCCGGTGACTCGCCGTCTAATTGATTCTCAACCCCCTTGTTCGGTTAGCGTCGTCGTCAATCGGGTGCTCTGGTGTTGGGCGTCGTTGTTCGTCGCGGCGACGTCTTTGTCGTCGTTGACGTTCGCCCAAACCACCGTCGTCGTGAGCCTCCATTCGCGTCAACGAAACGATTCGCGAAAAGTCGTAAAACGCGAGCCGCTCGCAGGAAAGGGGGCTTGGGGAGGGCCCGGGCGAATTTTAATGCAGATATAACCGGGCCTTTCCTTTCACGAGCGATTTAAGATACTCCTGGCCGTTCCTCGACGCTTGACGACGACGTTTCTTTGAACTTAGACCGCCCGTGAAACATTCACCTTCCGTGTACTTATTCGCCGACGTGTCGTAAATTTCGCGTGCCCCGCCGCAAAAATTGACCGTCACCGCGCGCGTCCTTGCACGAAGTTCCTGTACTGCTTCTAAACGCGGCTTCGTGCCGCGCCGGAACCTTCGAGAATAAAGAAACGTCGTTTGGAAAGGTCGCCGTTCCGTTGTTAGCAGGAATTAATCTTCGCGGCGTTTTTATTTGCGGCAGCATTAGTCCTGTTTGCCAATATGTATCGCAGATACCGTACTAAAAAAATTAACGACGAAACCTTTGATATTTTGGATGCTTTAGAGGGGCGAATTTGTAGGGCGCAACAAATTTTATTAATCTTCAACTCTCCAGGTACAGGAACCACTTTGAGCGAATCTCTAGCGTAGGGTGTCGCCTATTCCTGAATCCTCTCGAATTTCTCGTATCCTTTTGGTCATCTACGACACTTTCGACTCGTAGAAGTTTCAAGTTCCTGAAAATGGGCATCGGAAATTGGAGTGACAAGCAGCGACAGGTCAGGCGAGTCGATCGAAGGGCTGTGGCGATCGCAGCCAGCTGAGGGAGGGGCGCACGGGGGTTTGTTTTGGTGCGTGACTATGGGAGAGGGTGCGTGGCCCGCTCCCGCAGTCCGTGCCAGGCACGCAACTGCATCCACCTACGTGCACGTGTGCGTGTGGCTTTGCGAACACAGCCGCACACGGACACGTGGATGCAAAATGCGCTGCGTGCACGCAGCCCGCCTCCGTTGCTGTACTGAGAGATAGAGTACCGATAGCGGTGATTCGCCATGGCCAGCCGTGATTTAGGGGTCGCTATGGCGCCGCGATTCAGAAACAAGAGTTCGTTGAACCTGTGCGCTAGCCCCGACCCGATCGTTACTCGAAAAGCTCGGTCAGCGTGATCGTGAAAATGGTAAACCCGCGCCGCGGAGGGAAGTCTACCCGACTATTTTCTTGTGAATGGGTTAGGGGACTCCACCTTGGCGACGTGGAATAGTTGACAGCTCATGGGGAATTAATTGAGGAGGGACTACAAGTTGGAGTAATTTAAGCTCGTGTTACGTTGGTACGCATTATTCGTAGAATAGGGGCGTATTTCTATATTTCTGCGTTCATTTTATCAAGTCAGACCAGGACGTCCACGATTAAGGACACAAAATTTTTAAAAAATATTACTAATTTTAGTCGAAGACTTTAAAAATTCAATTACATTAGTACGAGAAAAAAAAATAATTCAGGTTTAAAAGGGTTAATTGATCATGTTGTATATAGTTAAATCTTGAAAAACTGTCTGGAGAGTAGTTCACACTGCTATTGGGAAGTTAGTACCTATGAATTCTAATCGGGAGCCAATAATTGATTTTCTGATTGTTTTGTGGAGTCAAAGAAGCTTCCGTTTCTATAATTAATTCTGAGGTAGACTGTATCGAGTGTACATTAAAAACATTTTAAATGTCTCTAAGGAACAGTATAGTTACTGAGAACCCTTCCTTTAAGAAAAAACATAAAAATAGTTACGTCTTCTCAAGTTCCCTACAATTTTCACCAAATAATACTGAAACCATACATTTCGTCTACAATCTCTTTTCGAAGTCAAAACGCACTCGAGAATTAATATATCCACTTTTGAAGCATCGCGAAAGAGCTCACTGGAGCCAGTTGGAAAAATCCGCGCGACAAATGGATGGCAACACTCGTTAACGGCGGGTCGTCGTCAAGTGGCAGATTGTAAACATCCGGTACCCGATGCAAATCCGCCCGCAGCGACGACTGTAGGCGATCGAGGCTGGCGAAAGCCTCGATAGATCGTCGCGAGTCCATGCATTCGCGTTCCGTTGATCCTCTGATTCATACGGAATGCGTTGTGGCGCATTTTCCTTGGGAAAGACCGAGATATCCGCGTATCTCGCGTGCAATCCCGACGGCGTCTTTTGTGCCTTGGTTATTTTAGGACGGCAAGGAAGATTGTACAAGCAGGATTGTACACGCTCGCGTGGCTGTCGTTCGGGATCAAGGGGAAATAAGAAACGTCGAGGAATGTCAAGGAAAAATAAAATTAAGACAATTAGGATGGAACTAGTACCTTTATGGGTTCGGAAAATTCATTCGAACTAAGAAATACCAGTGATATTTACCTCATAGGTTTGAGAAACAACGTTAGACTGGTATACATACTTTATAACGTTGTCTCGTCATCAAGCGTAATTTTTACAATATATCTCACCTTACCAGGGTATTTTATACGTAGTACTCTGAATTAACCCTTCGTGACTTTCGAGTCTACTTCTACGAAGTTCGTTTTTAATTGTTGAATGGCAGCACAAGCTTCTTTTCTTTTGGAAGCTTGTTAGAGACAACTCAATAAGATAACATAAGACCAAAATGGACGTCTAGATTTTAAACACTTTTGGGAAATTCAGTAAATAAAGGGTTAGGTTAAACTTTACTTCTGGGTTATGAAAATGAAAGTTTTAATGTTAGGACAATATGGCGTCCAATTAACTAATCAAATACGACAAAAGTGCTCAACTTTAAATACTCGTAATTTTTAAACCGTTGGATTCCTAACATTAAAACTTACATTTTTGTGATCTAGGCATCAAAATCTACTGAATGGTATAAAAAAAGTCAATACTTTTTAGTATCCAGAAGTAAAGTTCAGCCAAGGGTTAAATAAATCCTCCTCATCGTCAGACGCGCAATATCATCGTGTAACCTACCTGATATACCTTTTCAATGTTTCAGTATTCAATATAAAGCTCGAAAATATCTCGAAATCCATTTCTCAATATTAATAGGGAACTGTTTCGAAACTCCAATCACTGGGACACGTCTGGCGACGTAAAACCCTGTCCGATTAGCGTTCTGAATTAAATGCCCCCCCGGTCGTCTGGCGCGCAATATCGCTGTACAATCGACTACCCGGTAGTATCGCTCGGGTAACCACGGAATGAATGATGGCGCCGTAAACTCGCTGAGAAACTGTACGGGTTCTGCGAAGTCTGGTCGAAAATAGTCAGCCGACATTGTGGAGGCTCGCTTCCTGCTTGCCTTTCTGTTTTCCACCGCGTTGGCGTTCCGCCTTCAATTTTCCTCGTCCTATTTGCCCCTCCGGGCCTTTTTCGTAATGCGATTTAATTTTAGTGCGTCTCGCGGCCACGTTTTACAGTCATTTCGCGGCACGGTCGGTTAGGCGATCGTAAAACGCTAGTCGAATGGGGCACGGAGTACCCCGATTCTCCTTTCAATTACCTGCGCCATTGAGAGCGGATTGAATTGCATCCTTGGCATACAACAGTAAATATTATATGCGTTAGCTACCCACTGAAACAACAAACGATGATTCGACCCGGGTAAGAAGTAAATTATATTAACATGGAATGGTTGCTACGGGTAACAAATTGCCGCACTTAATGTGTCAAGTCGGATGTAAAGAGAGTTGAACGGGAATGGAGAACGAGTTTATTAATTTTCTTGGTCCGAGTCGATAAATTTGTTATTAAGCCATAACGAGTAAATATATTATTGTTTCTTTATGTTTGAATTATAAATTCGTTTAATAGTAGCTGTTTTACATCGGAAAGTTTTGTTGCGGCGTCGTGTTCTTTATGGATATCGAAGAGTGGTGAACTTTCGTTGTGGGTTTTTTTTTTGAGAATATTTATGCAATTTTCATTTTATATCGCATGTAAATAATGTTACATCAACGTCGAGGGTCGTTGTTATAACGACGAAGTTCGTATCGAGGTTGCAGCATTTTCGCGCGTTCATGCTGTCTGCGTATCAATGGCGGCTCTGACTCGCCGATCGCTCAGCTCGTCCCGCTCTATCCCCACGTTTGACTTTTACGATCAAGAAATCATTCTAACAAAAAACTATCGAGTGACGCGTAAATATGCTCAACTTCGCTAGATTATTATTCACAATTTTTCTAAATATCCATTTAGCATACTTTTCACTTGTACATTTTCTTCGGTTGCTCTTTGGAAATTAGAATCACGATTATCGTACGTGATACTATCACTAGCGTTCGATTAAAAGATTCAGAAAGAAGCGGCTTTTTTTTTTCGAAATTCTAGAGTACTCCCTCCCCCTTAATTTTGAGCGGTCGGATGCTCCTTAATCGATCGCGTTGAACGGAGACGCTTTTAGCGCATAATGAGAAAGCTACCGGCGCGGATGCGGCATTGATTTTCAACCGGAAACTAACTTGAACGATAGAAGCAACAAGTAATTACTTTAACGAAATTGAATTACACGGACTATATAGCCGACGATGCCAACCCGCGCTCGCTTAAGTACACTCACGCTCACTGTAATCGAATCACCGAACATTTTCGTGTAATCAAGATTGTTTGCGCGCAGGCAACGCTTCCCTCGGGAATCCTATCTTTCTTTTCATCGGCGCGTCGCATTTTAAACTCCGGTGGACTTTTCCCGCGAAAAGAGACCCTGTAAATCGGTTTCTTCTATCCTTGGTGTTCGAGTACCTGAGGATTCTACTTTCATTTTTTGATATTCTGTTGAATTAATGATCCAATAGATATCCCACGATCTTGGCAGGGTAGAAACTATTATTCAGACAAGGGAAAACCACTCCTTTAATAATATTATATATTGGAAAATATATATGGTTGAACACGAGTAAAGGTCGATTCAGATTATACGACACGTACCGGCACCGACACGACAAAACATTGAAACACGCGATTTAATGAAACTATTCACACTATTCCCGTTCACGGAACGTTCAGGTCGGTGTCGGTTAAGTGTGAGTAGTTCCATTAAAACGCGTGCTTTAATGTTTTATCGTGTCGGTGCCGGTCCGTGTCGTGTAGTCTGAATCGACCTTAACTGAACTGACGTGAAAGACACGTGAATATAGTTCTTGTGAAGATGCGCATAGACAAGTGTAAAACAAAAGAAAATCGTCGTTATTTTGTCTTATCGGTATTGACTGGGCACACGGTGTTGATCTTATAAGGCAGAATCTTATAAGTGCATGGGTATCTCCCATTTTGCACTGTCTTCCAAAATCCTATTCCAGCATATTGCATCAACCCTTTGCACTCGAGGTCTTTTTTAACCGACTTCAAAAAGGGGGAGATTACTCAATTCGGTTCGATTTTTTTTTTTTTTTTTTCATCTACCAGCAACTCGAGATGGTTTCTTACTTCGGGTCCACGCTGCGGATAACATGAACAATAACATAGCCTAAAAACGTTCGCGAGGATGTTCCCACTGTTGTTAACATGCCGACGAACATCTACGATGTTCGTACTCCAGTGAAACTAAGGATTCTAACTTAGCATTCTAAGCCACGAGTTCTAAGCTCATGTTGACTTCGAAGATGTAGCTCGATTCTTGATCGCGAACTAATTTGAGATTTGAATATCAGGTCAGCTTTACCTCACCGACGATCATTTCATTAACGAGTTTCAAAGAAACCAAACCTAAACAATCATTATTGCTGGTTGATTTACTGCGTAAAATCTAGCAGTGACTGCCACTAGTGGTGAGTTTCAAAGAAATCAAACCTAGACAATCATTATTGCTGGTTGATTTACTGCGTAAAATCTAGCAGTGACCCCTCGAGTTACTGCATCACGTTGGGATGTAATTGACACTCTCGAGCGTAAAGGGTTAATATCGAGGATAAAGAAACAACTCTTCAGCCCTATGTTTTTAATCGAATAACTTATCGACAATCAAGTCATTATCGATGTCAGCCACACCTTACTTAATTATCTACGTTCGTAAGAATCGAATTGCGAAGTTTCCTCGGCAATTCGAACACGTCCTACCCCTTGCAGTCGCAGCGGCGCTCGCGCCTGTCGGCATTCATCCCTCACGACAGAGGGTGAAGGACGGTTTTGGGAGGCCGTGGTGGAAGACGATCGCGCGTAATGTTCCTCCCTGAATGCACGCGGAACCCTCAGCCACCCTCTACCCTTTGAACTTTTAAGAGACCACTCGACACTCGGAAAGATGCCTCTGAGCGTTCAATGAGGCCAATACCGCGAGGGTGCGGCCCTTAATAACGAGATTATGGGACTCCATCCTCCTCCTACCCCCGCCCCCATCCTCCCTTTCTCTTCCTCTCTGTTTCCCTTGGTCTTTACGCGCGGTACTCGTACTCGAACCCACGGGTACTCGCACGAATCTCTTTCCTCCGTGTCTCTCGCCGGGGGGGTGGTTGATTTGGGCGCGAAATTGCCCGACAAAATCAAATTTCATTTCGCCGGGGGCGTGTCTGGACAATCGAGCAGCCAAGTGGCCAGCGGCCAATCTGACTATCTCGTCAACCAATTTTGTCGGTGATTACTTTACTCGTCGCTTCCTTGGACCCCGGAGAGTCCGTCGCGCGGGACGCCCGGCTCGTCTTTCTCGCGGCTGTTAATTTCGCCGGGTAATTTAAAGTCGTTTTACGAAAATGCGTTTTCGTCGACTATTTTCTCTCCCTCCCCCGCACCGCTGACTTTTTCTCTCTCGCATCGCGCATTTGGTCCACGACGTTTCGTCGCCGGCGATACAATAATCGCAGGTCGCCCGAGACAACGCGCTCTCTCCACCGGAGTACCTGCCATCGGCACGCTTGTAATTTAAACTCTCCCCCGCGAAAGGTAGTACACTTTTTTCCATCCGCGTGCCCAGCTGGATTCTAATTGCTCCTGGAGAACGTATCGACGATAGAACATTATTCGCTACTGTAGAGGAACTCCTTTGATATCCGGATAGGACTGAGCTGTAGTTGCGAACAGTCGATCAATTAATGTTCCATTTGCAAATAAATTGAAGCACAAATATATTGGTGCATGATATTTCGCCGGTGTTTTTTTTTTTTTAAATTGTATTATAGAAAAAGAAACACAAAAATTCAACAGGAACATTTTTAATTGCGTATTCGCCATCTACTTCACTATCTACTTCACTTACTGCTTGCCATTTGCTTGGCAGACAGTCGATTCCACGGGCAAAGAAGCTGCTGTTCTCAGAGGCAATCCACGCTTTAACATCGGTCACCAAATTCATCCAAATAGTCGTACATTTTATTCGCCTGCCAGAGTTTTAGCGAGCAATCGACGTGGTAGTCTGTGGAAGCTTCGGTCGCTAGCTTCTTTTTTCATAATAAAATTGAGAGAAAAGAAACGGCCTTTGTCTTAATAAAAGAGTATAACAGCTCAGAGCAACGTAACGTAATAATTTTGAAAAATGAAAAAGAAACTTCGTACACGCGCAAGAAAAGTGGTAGATACCGATCTTAAATAATATTAGTGTTACGCAGCACATCAGGGCGTTCTGGTGCGTTAAAGTCTGTGAATGTTCAGTAGATGTCATTGCATCTTTCAACAATTAATAATCGCGCAATTGCAAGTCATGCCTATGCGCGGGACCTCCTGTCCCGCACTTTACCCTCTCCCCAACTCGCAGTATCCGCTCTTCTGTGGCTTTAGTTCGCAGACGGGTATGTGGAACCTGAACCAAGTATTTCGAGCTAAACGTGTATTCCAAATGAATCCTGCTATAGTAATTACGTATAATAATTCAAAGGTGTAATGAAGTGTCCGATCACTGGGACACGGCCAATTGCTCGAGCTACCCTAGATCCTCCCCGTGTCTACCAGCGATTCGCAATTAAAATTATTCCCACGCTTTTTCGCTCATTACACTGTCGCAAAGTTTCGCCAAGTTTCTACTCGGAATCCCCTCCTTCAACGCTTCGCAGTTTTCCCGCGCTCTGGAACGTGTAATTAGGAATGGCTCTTCAAGCGACCTGCTCGCAAGTTTTCAAACAAATCAAGACTATGCAGTCCCGGGATTAAAGTAGATTTGAAAAACTTGGAAGCCTTGGGGCGACTTGACCGCTCTAATTGGCTTGAAACTTGCTCACACGTTATTGATGTGCGGATAAATTTACTTTGCGTCTTCGCTTATTTGCATATCCGCCGTGTATCGATCATTTCTTTCATTCCATAGTATGCTTCGTTAAATTCATTTCGTTTTTCGTCTTTCATTTTATTGAACAAATATACAGTCAATCCCGTAACTATTCGTGCCCTCTATCTCTATTGATATTTGTCTATATTAGATGGTAAGCTTAATATAGACAAATAAATGTTTCATTATGAATATAGACATGAATAAACTTTACGCGTGTATGTATTTAGAATGAAAAATTTATATAGGAATATTGAACCTGTCATTTAATTCGGACAAATTTCTTCGATAAACATTATTGGACTGACTGTATTTGAAAGCATTTATTCAAGTAATCTATATATATAGGTATTATACATAAATACAAGGTCTGATTTATTGACATATCAACGCTCAGGCTAAACCCTTGAACCCAGAAAGCTGAAATTTTGCACGGAGGCTTCCTTTATGATGTATACAAAGAATAAGAAAGGATATTTCGAAATACAACCCCTAAGGGGGTAAAAAGGGATTGCAATGTTTGTATGAGGATTATTTTATTTGCGATCGAACTTGCTTGAAACTTGGTCTTAATCTTCTTTGATGTAATTAATCAAATACCTATTTCTGCGTGATAAAAAATTCAACCCCTGAAGGGGTGAAGAGGGGTTGCAATTTCTTTCAATTTCCTTTATAATTGATTTCCTGTTCCTTTATTATAAAGACAATTTAGTTAGAAAATTTATTAGTCCAAAACATTTGGGTACATTTTTATTTTAGAATAAGAATAGTATTCCACGCGGGTGAAGCCGCGGGGGACAGCTAAGTTTCACATGATAATGAATAGACTGCAGATCTTTATGCAAAATAAAATCTTCGCGAACTTGCCTACAAAAATTGAACCTAAATAGGAATTTATTTTATTCTGCAAATATTACAACATGTACTTTACTTTCAACCTTTTTTATATTCTTGCATATTGTTTGCATCTTGTAGGTTCTTGCAAATTTGCAAATTCTCTTCGATCAAAACATCCAAGTTTCCGAAACAAATCAAGTCTCTAGATCTCCATATTTTCGCATCTTAAAATGAACCTCATTGCCTCTTGAACCCGCCATTGCAACTTCTACCATTCCATCATCGATAGGGCAAATTTGTCTCCGTCGCTCGTCCAGATAAACGCAAAATTTCCTTGACTATGTGTGAGTGGGAGCCTGGTTAGCTTCCCACGCGGCGCCCGGCAAAGACGAAAGCTCGACTTTATCGTAGAAAAAATCTAAGAATCTACGAAAAACACAACGAGAGGGCACGGCGTGGGTGTGGGTGTTTACGCCAGGGCTGTGTCGAGCTCCTCGGTGTCGGTGCAGCGAAGGATTATTCTAGCGGATTGTGGTGCACGCGTGTGCGGGTAACGAAGATCGGGTCCAAGTTTACAAGGGTTCCTGGAAGGGCGGCGACCTCCCTTGGGTCGCTTTCATCTGGACCGCGTCCTTCTTGGGGTGCCCCTCTCCTAGCTTCTCCCCCTACCTCTCTGCCTTTCTGAAAGTGTATTAGCCTTCTTTCTTCATCTTCAGTCGCTGCTCCTCTCACCTTTCCAGTAAAAATCCTGTAGCCGTACGCCGGACGCGTCGCTGTCTCCCTCTGTTGGCTGCCAGAGGGAAATTTACGGGAGATAACTGCGTCAGGGTAGACCTAAGTATGTTCTTCTGGGCGAGCGTTTGGCGGAATTATAGGGAAATAAAATTAGAAGGGAAGGTTAATCCACTACCATAATTTTTGTGAGCAAGTGATCAAACTTCTTCGGGAACATTTCTATCGGTACTGAGGCGTGGTTTGGAAATTTTGCATTGAAAGCTATTGGTTGAAATAGCTGAGGTCTCGAAGAGTAGCCCTGATTTTTACTGATTTTTAAAAGGCCTGTGATGATGAGAATCTTGAGTCCGGGGGTGTCCTTAGGTCACCTTTGTTTCGTAGTCGAAGGATTACAGTTTTATAACGTGTCTCTGTTATTTCTAAAAATGTTAGAAAATGGCTCGAACAAATCTTCTAGAGGACCAAATTTCATACAAAAAACCCCAATATACTTTTCTCCCATCTCCCATAGCAAACGAAAGAATTAAGTAAAACCTTAACCCTTTTCATCTTCATTTTCCATTCCTTCTCACCTCCTCATTGTTGATCGTTCACATTTTTATCACAATAAGGATAAGGTATTGTTTACGATCCTCTGCGGTAATCGTCCACGCGTAGATGTTGCCGTGACGGCGCCAACGAGGCGTGATCGGTTAAAAATGATCGCTAAGAGCGATGGGGACGCGTCGTCGTTGCGGAATCGCATGGAAGTCACGGCGTAAAAGTCGATCGGCTGCCAGTGACTCTCGAACGTGCCGTCTCTCGGACGCGGTTGTCAGTTCTAGCCTTAACGAGATTAATTAACACGCCGAACCGTGCAGGCGGCGCGACGTGCGAAGCGTCCGACTCGAAACCGGTACAGAAGCGCGAATCCCGCCTTCGCCTCGCACGAAATAATCGAGTTTCGAGAAGCGGGAGTTCTCTATGGCTTTCCTGGCCGGGCTGAGCGTTTCATTTGCTCGTGTCAGTCTCAAATTTCCACGTTCGACGCGTACCTGGCCGATCCACGCGCGTCCTGGGGGCCATCCTCTTTCGTGTTTACCTGCCCTCGAGCTCGCTGCTACCTGCGTTCTTGAGAGCCACGTAAAACAGCGTAGAATTGCCGAGGAATCGCTGAAAAATGGGAAAGAATCGCCTTATAGTGTTTTACGTCTGGATTTTGTAATTTGTAGGAATTTTAAAGAGCGACCTGTGTTTAAGGGTTTGCACCCTTAATGGGTGATTGTTTAGGAATTGATTGTGGTGGTGTCTACGTGCTCGAGACATTTGGGTTTGTAGTATGTGAAAATGATAGTTTGTAGAGTGCAAAAATATTTGTATTCGTAATGCATGTCGATTCTTATTCAAAATGGCGGACTTGGACGGACGCTTTGCAAAATGGAAGACAGATCGAACTCCGTTAACATTTTCGGTGCTCTGCGCGAGTATACTTGTCAAATTATTTTGTTCTTGTCGTGCTCGAGACGAGTTAAATCGCATGAGCTTATTGTTAACGAATTAATGAGTTAACTCGTCTTGAGTACAAGAACAAAACATTAGGTTGTCCGAAAAGTTTCTTTCGCTTTATTAATAAGTAATACATGCACAATGGTTTATGGTTTATGTTCCATTACTGAATTGTGCACGATTCATTTTGCTCCATTACTGTTACAACATGAATATCTATGAAATTAGATTGTCTATTTATATAAACACGACCACGTCAAATAATTGAGCGCAACTCGCGAAAGAAACTTTCGGGACAACCTAATAATTTGACGAGTATACTCGCGTAGAGCACCGAAAAAGTTAATCTTTGTCTACAAATGAAAACGATTTCTGTTTATGCCTAGATGGGACTCGATACATCAGGGATCGTGTCAATTATTATCTTTCAGTTAGTCTGAACAATGCACGTTTCCGTTAACCGAAGTGTCAAGCCTGATGTAGCGATTAATCGCCGTCCATTCACGTTTACTCGGCTTGTTTAATACAGTCGTAGATTCGATGAATGAAATAAATCACAATACACTGGCGCGTATACATGCTATAATTTGCTATAATAACCATTATAACGATTTGCGATCCGAGTGTGCCTCCCAGGCGCGGTCATTGTGCGTTAATCACTGTGCTCCAAGTGTGCCTGCGGGGCGCATCGTATACCGAATAACATTACTTATAAGTTATGTCGTCCTTTGTAACAGAAACACTTCTTGATATTGTACATAATTATATACATCATAACGTACTTGTAGACCCAAATTTTTATATAAAGCATGGGTCAGAACTGACCCAAATCGGCAACCAACAATATAATGCATATCTAATAATCGTTTTCTTTGATTTCAGGTAAGTCCCACTGTCTGAGATCGCTTG
This sequence comes from Hylaeus anthracinus, assembly GCF_026225885.1. NCBI lineage: Eukaryota > Metazoa > Arthropoda > Insecta > Hymenoptera > Colletidae > Hylaeus > Hylaeus anthracinus. The sequence goes on along the minus strand of NW_026535289.1, from coordinate 5,764,560 downwards.
ATACCCGCCGCATGCGACGCTGTTTCCGGTAGGTTCTCTTGCCGATCGCTTCATTTGCAAAACGCTTAAAAAACTACGCTCGAGTCGTGCGCTGTGCGGTATGCGCAGCAGCAGCGATCATGACGCAAAACATAACACATTCTCCTCTCTTTTCTTTCTTTCCCTTTCGACTCATCGTTTCACAATGTACTCCCGATCCTCGACATTCTTTGGCAGTCGCGTATGTGGATGGCCGTCTCGGCCACCAGTCAAGTATTTACATAAAAACACATTTTGGGACATTGCGTCCAAACATCTACATTTTTTTCTATTGGAATTTTGTACTTAGACTTCATACTCTCGTTTCAAGATCTAATTAATTCGTTATGGAGCAAAATAGATAACAATGCCTCGTATTCGTTATCTCCGAACAATTTTTAAATATCTCGAATGGACCTTAAAGAAATTTCGATTGTTTTGAAAAAGTTCAGTAAAGCTTCGTCCCTTCGTCTTCTAAAAACGATCGAACTTCCATCGATCTAGCAAGACCAAAACACAAAGACTCGAATGCAGTTTTTTTCAATTCTTACTTCTCCCTTTATAATTTACCCCTTGAAGCGCCCGCCAAAGGTTAACACCCCGAGCATCGGGGCCTTCCTTGAAAATATTCAAACTCACACGACGCCTGTGTAATTAAAATACAAAAGTAATTTCATCCCATGTTTTCGGTGCAAATACCCTCACCGTTACCACGGTGGGGACAGTCGCGGCTGGATGATGATGTCGCCCCGGTGTTCGCCGGTCAAGGAAGCGATGCGATACACGGATCTCCTTCTCGGAGAAACCTACGACGCAGTTGCTCCCGCGGTAGGTACGCGCAACTGCGTCGTTTCAAATAAGGATCGTAGGAAGGGCGAGGGAGAGGAGTTCGCTCGCGCGTACACACGCTTAAAACACGCGCGTGTACACACGTACGAGAATGATAGAGCAGTAGAAGGCGATGTAGATTGAGTGAGAGAAGGAGAGAGGAGGGGGGAGAGTGTGCGCTGTAAAGTTACGGGCCGGTCACGTGGTCCCACGTTCGTCTCGCGTACCTCCTTAGTGTGGCCCCGACGATGCACGAGTGTGGATGCGCGTTTATGTACGTATACGAGCCTCGTGTCCGTGTGTCGACGGTGGAGGGGGCGGCGGAGGCAGTGGGGAGGGGTGGTATGCGGGAAACGTTTTCCTCGGTTCCCACGGCGCGACGCCTCCCTCCTCTCCCCTTCCCTCTCGCCCTTCTGGTTGCCCTCTGTCGAGCACACGGGCGCGCGCGAGTTGCCTCGCGCACCTATACACCGTCGTGTATACGAACTCACACGGACATCCCGCGTGCACGTACGCGCTATCCCTCCACCCAAAAACGCCAACCCGTGGAGGGGTGAGGGGGAGGGCAGCGACGCCGCCGCTGGACCGCCCGAGATGCTGCGAGCCTCGACAGCCGCGATCTCTGCCCGCCCGTACCGTGGACAGACGAAGAGGGCGGTCGCGTACGCACCGAACCCACGCTCGTGTGGGTGTACGTCGCGACGACGCGTGCATTGCCCGGAAAAAGAGAGAAAAATGCGCGTTCTTTCAACCCAACCCCCTCCCTCGCGCGCCTCGGTGTTCCCCCTTGCGACGCCCGCCACGATTTTTCGAGTCGACGCGTGGAAACGAGGGTGATCGGGTTTTGGACCGACCGTGGTAAACGCGCACCCATGCTTTTTCCTTTACCGGGATGTGTGTACATCTTCAGGAATTTGGGACGAGGATTCCGGTACAGGGGGAATTTGGCCGTAGATTGTCCATTTTTTGTTTGTTTTATTAGTTCCGGAATCTGTGTACAGGCTCGTGGTATTTTAGGAGGTATCGTGTGGATATTTTGTAGCTTGAAATGGCGATTTCAAGATCTTGATAGATTGATTTGGAGAAGTTAGACCTCAAAGGTACGAAATTGTCTTAACTTGCTTGGAATAGGATACTGAAGAGTAAAACATAATTTACTCTAACATCATAATTCGCATTGATCATCCTGTATTCCGAGTAAAAATTACTACCCAAGATGTTCCACTATCATAAAAATATGCCTGGACAAGTGGGACATTCACCTCAATCGTCTCATTCACTCCTAACCGAAGCTTCCAAGGTGATGTTCCCGTGCGAGTACATTTCGGTACCTTTAGTCTTTCTAGCTAAGGCATAGTTCATAGTTCAAACAAATCGACCGACAGGCATTCTCGAGGCAAATTATGCGCCAAGGCGAGCGCCACTTCTTCCAGATACGTCGTTGACCCTTTCGTTCTGTCAACGCTGGTCGCGAGCGTGCGAGTCGGATCGTAGTTAGTAGACAGCCACGTGGTTCGAATACCGGGGCTGTCTTCGCGATTGCTTCGCGGTCGGTATTCGAGATTCGTACTCGAGCGCGTACAGTGTGCCCACGATGATTCCAAGCCAGGCATTTCCCTCCCTGTTCGTTCGTTCCACCTCCTCCTCCCACGGCCCTTGGCCTCCTCGCTCTCTCCTGAAACCGCTGCCATCGCATTGACGACATTCTCTCACGTGCCGACCACTCGTGTCGCGTCCGTCGTTCCTGGTAACGAGAGAAAGATCAGGGAAGAAGGCGGGAAGATTCCACGCTTGTTCGTTTCTACGTCGAAATATTTTGACGAAAATCACGCTTCTGGTCTCTCGACAAACACTGCGTGTAGAGCAGCGTTCGGAGCCGAGGAAACTGGGAGCACATGTGCCCGAACGTAGTCACATGCGATGCTCCAATACATGTGCGTTTTGCACAAGGGGCTTTCCACTCTTGTTATCGCTACAGAAGGAAGTACCTCGTGTGAAACTTTACACAGACGAAAAAGCGAAAGCTACCGAAGGCACATGTGCCCGAACGCTAGTGAACGTTGGGATGCTCGAGTACCAAGGACGCGTGCCTTTGGTCGTCTTTACTCTCTCAGGTTTTCTTCTGTAACGACAACGATCCGTCTCGAATGATCAGTACTCGAATTTGGGGAGCAACGATGTACATCATTGTCTGTTCGTCGAAATAATCGTATAGGTTGCAATTAGTCTGGATCGATCGGGTGGAAGGTGCATCGCGCGCACGGTGATCCGTAAAGATTCCCCGAAGGGAACGCCTTTCCGGACGTTCCACGCGGGACGTGGAACCCCGCGATGGAATTTCGAGGAACCTCGGAACGAGAAAAAGAGGAGAGAAATAGAGAGAAGTGCGGTAGGTGGTGGGACGGTGGTTGTCGTTTGGTTCCTGGTGTTCTTGCTGCATAGCCGGGTGCTCTCGAGTACCTATCCACTCACTCCCTCGTACCAAAAGGGCAGCACACCTTGGCTGGCCATTGGCTCTTCTCCCGTCCTTGTTCCTCTCCGGCGAGAAGCTCCTTCGTCGTCCCGTTCTTTCCCATCGTCGAGGTTCTCCAGTGTTCCACATAAATACACAAATACCCTGGCATAGCCGACTGGCGCGTATATACCGGGACCACGGCCGCATTCCACGACCCCCGCCCTTTCCCTCTCACCTCTGCCTCTGCCTCTGCCCTCCTTCTTTTCCCCCTCCGCGACTCTACCCTTGTGTGCCGTCACCACTACCACCAGCGGGCACCAGCATCACTGGCACCACCATCGTCGCCGCTATCGCGCCGCCAGGGCCCATCTTCTTGGGCCCTTTACCTCTCTCGGAGCGTCTCTCCCACCTTCTAGCGCTACCTCTTCTCCTCGTGTCTTCCTCCTTCTTCTCCCTCTGTCGCTGTCTTCTTCGCTACCTTCTCGCCCTTCGCATTCGCTGGCTCGCTCGGCGCCACCGAATGCCTTCGAAGTGGGTTCTCTTCTCGCCCTTGCGACGTGAACTCGGCCCTCTCTACACCTTCGCCCTTCCTTGTCTTCCTCTTACGCTTGTTCGTTCCACCCTTACGCCGCGAATATCATAAATCGCGGAGGATTCCAACATTACGAATTCGATTTTTATTCGTGCCGGTTAAATCAACTTATTAAGGGAAAGAATTCTAATTATTTTCGCAAACGACGCAAAAGTATGCTCTAAATTCGGGGCCAGTTTGGTCATTTCTCATTTGTCGAAGGGCTATTTGTCGAGACTATCGTATAAGAATCTCTATCAGTCTTCGCTTGAATAATTTTTAGAAATTGTTTCTTAGGAGAAACCACTGATCTAGATCCTTTAGTCCAGATTAATTTGGTCCTTTTTTCGTCTCTGCGTTTGGGGCCCTCGGGTTCTCTACACCTCGATTCTTCTTCTTCTTCTTCTTCTTGCACATTTTCGACCTCCACTCCGTTTCCCTCCGCCTCCCCTGAGCCGCCTCACACATGCATGGGGACGAGAAGCCGCCACGAAGCTGTGTATACACCGACCAGCAGGAATATTTTGTTTACCTCGCTCCCAGTTCTTTGAATTCTGCGCCGGCAGCCAGCGGCTCCGCGTTCTTCTTCGCCTCCTTCTTCGTCGCCTTCTTCGCCTTCTTCCTCATATCCTGCGGCTCTCTATGGAGGGACCAAGGACTCCCCACGAGAGAAGAAGAGAGACGGAGAGCGTTAGGAGCGAGCCTTTCTCACTCAGTTCTTCTCAATCAGGACAGACTCCGACCGCGAGCTGTTTTCGCCGCTGCCACCACCTGTTTTCTTCGCCTCCTTCTAATAGTTTTCTTTTCGATTCCGCGCGCACGTCGCGGCGTCGGACGCTTTTCGTTCCGCGACGATTTCGAGCGTTTCCGACGTTTACTCACACGCGCGACCCACGAAATAATTCAAATTTCGGGAATTCCATTCCTGTGGTAAAGAAAGATTTTGGATTGAGCATGGGAAAGGGAGATATCTAAAAGAGAAACTCTGGGCTGGGGCAGGGAGGACATTAGAAGTTGATTAACCGAGAAGACTGTTTTACAATATAAAAAAGAAAGGTGTCCTTGCTGTTTTCTCGGAGCAATGCAAATACAATTTTTCTAAAGTAATACTTACGTCGTATACTTTCCGTGTGGAGAATAAACAGCACCTAAATAAAATTTCATCTGAATCGACCGCGAATAGTAGGAGTTGTACGAAAATCACAAACATACATTTTGAATTTTACTTTATTTCTATTTTCTTGTTGCTTAAGAAAGTCTTGATCTCTTCTTTGCAATCTTGAATCTTAAGAAAATATTGACAAATTTCGTCTCCCAAAGCCCGAAGCTTTCCGATGAATTCAGTGTTTGTCAACGGTCGTGATCTCGGGCCTGTAAAAAAATTTTCCCTCCGGAAAAAAAATAACAGTGCCGGCCCCCATGAGGAATATAACGCCGCTCCGGGGTCGTGGCTCACGAAGCCGCCTCTCTTTTCCACGAATCGTCTCGTGTAATCAGCGCGTGCACCTTTTGTGACGACTAACGGCGAAGGCATTCGCTTCTTTATCGCGGCTCCTTCGACACTTTTATCTCCGTTCTCACGCTCAGATTTTTGGAGGGGTAAAAAAAAAAGAGGAAAAATACAGACGTTCGATCCTCTCGCGTCGTTGACCGTGGCGGTGCGTCGGTGTGTACACGAAGGCGAACGAAACGATCGGCGTTTGAAATGACTCTCCACGCATACACGCGCGGCCATCCAGCGGCCCGCTGGCAAACGGAGTCCGTTTTCGTAAAAGCATGCACTTATTCCCAGCATCCCGAGGTTCCGTCGGGCGCAGCAACAACAGAGAAAGAGAGAGAGAGAGAGAGAGAGAGAGAGAGAGAGAGAGAGAGAGAGAAGGATATACGGAGGAGAGGCTCCCGAATGAGATATATAGCACCGAGCAACAAATGAGGTCCTTCCGAGAATCGGGCCACCGACACAGTGCCCGAAACGCACGAGGGGGTGAGAACCACCCTGGTCGGTTCTCCGCTACGCAATGGCTACGAACGATGCTCTGCTTGTTCCTCCAGGGGCCCTTCCCATCTACTTTCTCCCTCCTCGAAACCTGTTGGAATTGCATTTCGATTTTTCTCTATCCCGCTCTATCTTGAGCGATCTACTGCTCTCGCGGATTTCTGTACACCCTTTGGATATCGAAAGAAAGGGCAATCTCGGATTTTTAACGCTGGTGGTGTATCCTTTTAAGGAGGCCTGCAATAGTTATCGAAAGCTCGATATTAATTGGTCTTTCGATGTATCTACTATTCAGAAGCATACAATTTGTTTGCTCCCGAAAAAAGGAGTAGTTCATTCGTATCATTCAGCACAAGTAATTTAGTTAATAATACAGAACCTTTAGAAAACAGAATTTCGTGCAATTCAGTCATCTTCGCTGTTCAGAAACACCGACTGGTAGGGGTCAGCTTCCAAAAGGAGAGTTTCGGTGTTTCTGGTTCGAGTAGGGTTCGTCGACATCGCTAGGGCCCGGTGCGCGAGCGTGTGTGAGCGTCGCATCCCCCTGGGGGAGGAAGAGGGCTCACGGAGCGCAGGGAGGGTCGAGGAGGTTCACCGCCTGGCGCCATAGCGAACGCAACACTCCCGGGGCCCTCTTCTTGGGGCCGCCTGGACCGCGGGTCACGTGACCGTCTGTATTCTGTGTTTTCTGTGAATGACTGGGCCCGCGGACCAATCGCAGGGCGGAGGATAGAGGCAAGCCTTAGGCGCGACAAGAAGAAGCGGGAAAGGGGAGAGACAAGGAGGGAAAGAGGGCAGCGCCGCTCCGAAACGTGGGGGCGCGCGGTTTCTTGGCCTTTGCGGGTCCAAACTGGGCTTGGAATTCCTCCCGTGGATACCTCCGAAAGGCCCGACTTCTCTTCCACGCGTTCACCTCTCCGTCTCTCCTGTTGCTGCGCGTTCATCTCTTCGTTCCTCCAGTTGCAGCGCGGCCTTCGTCCCTTCGCGCGTCCCTTACGGTAGATCGAGTCCGCGATCGTGGTCAACGAACGACGCTCTCAGACCGAACCCTCCTCGCCCACCCTTGGATCTGGCCGAAATTATAATATTAATATCAACGGTTCGAACTTACCAGAGTACTGGTTGTTCCGTATTTTGTTGCACTTTCAAATTCTGTTCACGATTACCTGATCAACCCCTGAGGCAATCTTGACTCCGCAGCTGTACGACTCTTTTTCCCCGTGAAAGTTTATAAATATTCCCAGTTCATCACATTTTTAAACTACCCAAATTAAACCACGTACTCCTTGTTTAATTAACTTTTCCCTTAACCCAGTCCGCGCTGAGTTTTCGCCTCGAATCTAAATACGGTTCGAGTGCTCATTCGAATCATCGATGACGTCGGTGAACGAATTTACACGCTCCTTATTATTAGCCCGCGATAAGCGTAGGGCATCCACTTTCCCTTTTTCCGTTTCCGGATGTTTCGTTCCATTGCTTCTTTTTCTTTTTTGTTTCTTTTTTTGTTTTTTTATAATTAAGGAAACAGTTCGTTTCCCACGAACTGTCCATATTTTTATTCGAGGAAGTGCAGTCCCACGTAGAGGACCCTCGAGAAAGAGGGAAGGGATCGCTCATGCGACGAAAGCAACGTCGCATGATTTTTTTCGGAAACTAGATACATCGATGGTAGTCGAATAGGACCGCCGCCGACGTGACCTGTGACGGTTCTCGGAAAGGCGGATGCTCCTTTCGAAAATGTAAATGCAGGCGCCGAGTTCGGGCAAAGCGTACGAAGAAAAAACGAGGAAAAGAAAAACGAACCACGGAGACGCGCGATCTTTCCTCGTTTTCGTGGCGGTTAGCTTGAGTGGTACAAATTTTTGGACGCTTCTTAGGGTGACTATTTAGTCCTTTGCTGTATTCGACGCTAGAAGTATAAACTATCAATGCATACCTAATATACAAAGTATGAATTCTACACATAGCGCTGCACATATGCATCAATCGGATTTTTCTTTGATATTTTATTACACAACAACACAGCATAAACAACAACATACGCGCTGTCCCTAATAAATACAACATCTACGTTATAAAAAGGTCACAGCGCCATCGAAGATAATTATTTTTGCACCAAGACCGACAGTTGCCATCAGAATTTTTGCGATAGAGTATTATTCGTGTTTGCGCACTGTAGAGTTAAAATTAAAGGAAGAAAGGGCACATCATTTTACCAATACGATTAGTTCCCACTATCGTTAGCAAAAACTGTGATAAAAGCCTTGTCAATAATTGAATTAATTTTAGAGAGAAATGCTACATAAATCAAATTGATTCGCGTTCAGTTATTTTACTGTGTCGTATGAAAGGTACAAATAATTGAAAAGTAAACGTGTAATTAATTCGGCAATGGAGTTACTGTAATTCAGGAAGATTTGAATATCATTTACCTTTTAAAAACATTAGCGAGAGTAGCTCGTAATAATAATTAGCTTGAGGCCCTGATGAGTCTGGATGCGCCACTGGCCTCTCACCCTCGCGAAGCGATGCGTGGGAATTTAACCGGCGAGTTTCACCCCTCGAAAGTGGATCCTCCCCGTAGCACTGACACGTGGTGTCGAAGAGATCGACGATCCACGCCCCGATCCAAAAAATCACGATATATAGTATACGGCCCCGTGAATCGACGAGGGCGATAGAGTCCTCGCTACGAGATACAAGCCAACGGGAAACGCGGGGTGGAGGACAAAAAAACACGAATGTATGGCTTTCGAATTCCTGGAAAACACTGGAACCCGATCGCTGCATTTGCCAGGGAAAATGGAAACGTCGACGAAGTCGGTGTTCTCTCGTGTTTCTCTTCTCTCGTTTTGTCAGCTAAGTGGGGTTGGAACTGGAAAGTCAATAAAAAAATATCGATGGAAGTCGCGACATCTTTTTATCAGCTGGAAGAAACTTATTTCTCTTTAAGATGGGTTTATCGAATTATTCTCGTTAAGGGCGGGGGGGGGGGGGGTTGGTTTCCTCGTTAAACAATTTTATTTACTCTTGGAGAAATATGAACTTTCCACGTATCGAACTAGTCGACCCTATTAAATGTAAAAGTAGAGAGAGACTCGAGGTTACAACGTAGTTTCACCGTTTCTTCAAATTTAATTTTCTTAAAATGGAGTCAACCCCGATGGAATTCGATCCGAGTTCCAAGAAGCCTGTATTTCTTTCCTCGACCTCCGCTTTTATTCCTACGTTAACGGAATGAAAAATTAGAATAGTTTATCTCTTCGTTACGAGAGTAGATAAAGAGCGGATAAGAATTTTGGCCATCTCTGCTCCGAACCAGATAGGAGGAAACGTGGGCGCCGTCGGTGGAAGGGGCGAGAAAGGGGAGATGCTACGAGGGGCCCCATCGATTCCAGGAACCTTGGGGTAGGTCCTTTCGTGGAAAAATGCTTGTATAAAGCATGCACCGGGTCCTGGGAAAAGAGAAGACGCGTCGTGGGACATTTTTCCGGCGCGCGCAACTTGTCCGTCCGAGCGCAACAGAAGAATGGGAGAAAGAGAGACGAACGCTGAACGAATGAATGGGCAAACGGGCAGGAGAATACGAGGGAAACCGAGAAAGTCGTCGAAATGGAACGGACCTCTCGGAAATTTATGTTAAAGTCCGCGTTTCTCGGAAACTCATTGTCGATTCCTCATATGTATGCGGACGATTCGTCTCGTTTCATCCGCGGCCGGTTTTCGTGTACCGTACGGGGCCCGAGATGTCTTCCCTACGTGAGAAAAACTCGAATACGAACAATTTATTCATCCGTGGTAGACACGGCCAAGCTCCGTTTCCGTTTTAACTAACGACGCTTTATTTAGTCTGTGGAATGTGTGTTAACTAATCCAAACGCAGAGCAACTATGTATTCGAGAATTTTGTTGAAGAATATTTCCGAATGAATCACTCTTGGAGGATGTCAGCCATAAGGTTCAGTCTCGAGTACTACAGAAGGACCCCAGGAATCCAGCAAATATTTGTTTCCGGTATTCCAAACAGATGAAAAAAGGGCATGCTCTGGGGATCCTACGTTGTTTCCTTGTAGGCAGATTATATTTTCATATGTTTTTTCACATATTTCCTCGATGGGCCCTCGAGATTTCAAGTAGGGTATGTAAGGAAACGGTTTCAGGACGATGGCACGGGGTTTAACACGAATGAACTTGGCACAGATATCTTAACAAAAATTCTGGTCTTTTTAATTCCAGTCACGCACTTTTCATAAATCGAAATAATAATAACGCTTGGCTGCATACACGCGTAAAAGGAAAAGAAAACAAACTAGTTGCCAAAACCGATGGTACTCCCAAATGGAAAAAAAATACAAAAAGGATAAAGACTAGCCTTTTAAAATTGATTTGCTAGCGCCACACGCGGTCACCTGCACGATTGGTAAAGTGATAATACAGATAAATGCGAGTTTTTGGAATTAGTTTCAAAGCGTTGGCTGGAAACGTCATACATAATTTAGTTTCCGAATAGATCTCGATCTTGCCATAACAGCACGACGCCGTGAAGTTACGAGAACAATCTTGCAACCTCTACACACATCGATACAACTTGGTTTCATTCTTCTCTACGGTGTAAAGCAGAAGTTATCAGGAAACCTTGGCAAACAATACTGCCTTGGCAACGTTCCACCGTCATGATCGATGGAATTTCATCGACAACCCCGACGATCATGCGAGGCAGCGTTCGCGGAACAGTGAATATTCCATTCCCTTGTTCGTGGACGGTGCGTGGCAGTTGGCGTCGGGTGGCGTCCTCCTAATTCTTGCCCGGTGAGCTCTCGCGGGGCCCGTCCGAGCGCGACCACCTACTCGTAGTTGTCACAGGACCACCTCGTTAGCGATATACGCGAAGGTCGGTCATAAAAAAGTGAGAAACCCGAGAGGGAGCGGTGGCCGTGCTCGTTTCTCGATCGAGGGGCTCTTCTTCGCGGCTCGTCGATTCCTGGAAGGTCCTGGCCACGAAACCTGGAAGGTGCGCTGCTACGACCTCGGGGAAATGGAGATTTCGTGTGTCTTGACCTTCGTCAAGGGAGGAGCCCGTTGGAAGTTTGGCGGGAGGGAGGGAAAGAGAGAGCTCGTTCTCGGCAGGCTCCTCCGGGCGAAAACGAAGCCACCGCTCTCGTCACAGACGCTCCTACGCCGCCACGGCGTCCTCTAACCTTCGCCGAACGCGCAATCTCCTTTGAAGAAAACAGTATCGATTAAGAGAGCCGTCTCTCGAGTCGTCCCGGCGTCCATTGGGCGAGGAGAGACAGAAGTGGTCGGCAAACAGAGAAAGAACTTTCTTGCTTTCACTGCGCACAGACCAAACGAATTCCTGGGGATCCGTGAGACTTTTGAGCCACTCGGGGGCGAAGGAAGCCCGTGGATCGAATATTCCTGCCTTCGAAATTCGTCCTGCGGAGAAACGGATCGCTAGCGATCGACGACGACGAGAATTCGTGGTAAAAACAACGCTGATACGATCGAGCGCGGAGTGGAAACCGTCGCCCGCCTATTCGTTAGCGGCTCGAACGACGTCGAGGAGGTTCGATGCTCTTGCCTCGAGTGTATCGATTCCGTTTGGACCGTAATTTTGCTCACCGGTACGCCGCCCTCTTTACGACAGGCGTGCTTTCGCGCCAATTTTTTGATCAGCTCGATGACAAATCAATTCGGGAACGATATATCCATAGAAAAAGACTCGACTGTATCGGTGTACTCGAATCAATGTAATCAAACGGAATTATTATTATTATTATTATTATTAGAACCTGTGCTTAGCTTTCGCCAAAATCCACGGGTCTTGAAAGACCCAGCCTCAAGCATCGAGAGGTCCTCGTCGAGGGTTAACGAATAATTTCGTATTTTTTGCAGCGGTAAGACCTTTTCTGGTCACCCGATGACTCTCGTGTCGTCGCCGCGACGCCGCGTACCGGCGCACCCGACGACGTCACGGGCAATCATCGTCGTTACCGATCCGCGACGCGGCCGCGCCCGTCGAATGCCAGAGAAAATTTGACCGCGAGCGCCGGCTGCTTGGCTCTCGGCCCGCGGAGTGTTAACGTAGTAGGTATTCTCGCCGACGGGGACCTAGGGTATGGGACGAGGAGACAGAGAGACGAGATGGAAGGAGAGAGAGAAAAAAAGGACGAATGGGATAAGGACGCAGGGGAGCGCGGGAGGGCGGTGAGGCCGATTGGAAGGTGAAGATAAAGGGCTACGAGGCGGCGGCACGACCAAAGAGTAGAAGCGGTAAGAGGCTCTCTGCTCCCTTCTTCGACGAGGAGAGAGAAAAAGGAGAGCCACACCGTGCATGGAAAAATAAAGGGGAAAAAAGGGAGGAGAATATGAAGAGGATAGAACGTGGACGAGGAAAGGAGCAGAGGAAGGATATATCGCGGGGGGGGGGGGGGGAGGACTGGAGGAGGGAGAAAAACCGAACGAGAAGATCGCGAGAGGAAGAGAGAGAGAGCGGGTTCGAATGAGAGGCGGCCTGGACCTGTTGGTATCTTGGCCAGGATCGCCGAGCTTCGGGGCCTTATTGTGTTGTATTGCCTCGGGGGCCCCGAAGGTGAAACACGGGACTTCGTTGGTCGGATCTACCCCTAGTTATACACCGTGTTATGATACGCTTCTAACGACCGTGAGATGCCGATGATGAGAGGCGGTTTTACGCTCCTCCGGACCTCGCTCCTTTTATCTTTGAAATACGACGGGGAGTTCCGTCACGACACCATCACCTTCGTCATTTTCTTCGCGGATGGAACTCCCGCTTCGTGTCGTCTGCCCGTCTACACAGACTTGTGCGATGCACGAAAAAACTGATAATTATCAATACGCGAGGCATAGGTAGAAAAGTTTTTCTGGGTACTGATTCGCAAGGTAGTCTACATCTCGGACCTTGTACAGCACGATCCAACATAACGATCAAAAATGGATCTATTATCTATATGCGAAGCATGGATAGAGAATCTCTCGAAACTACGTAAATGGACCCCTCGGGGTGGAAGGTATTACTATTTCTGGTACTATTGTATTTCTGAAGATTTGGTAATTAGTAGAAAAGCCTTCGTACTGGTCTTCGTACTTCAATTTAATAAATTTGTACAAGCTACCAGAAGCAGTAGAACTTTTATTCGTAACATGACCGAGTATAACCGTATCTTTTGTTATTTGAGGATCACGTAGACTCGAGTGAAACGAATGTCCCTAAAGGGTGGTGGTTTCTCGTTCGAATTCGAAGAGCCTCAGCCTCGAAACATAAAATACTTCTCACATCGAGCTAGCGAGCATTCCTACATAGTGACAGATCGCCACGTTCCCTCGTTAGCGATTCAGGGTGAATAACAGCAAACAGGAGGCAGGTCGTCCAACGTTGTATCGATCTTCCGGCGATCTCTCACGGATCGTCATCCATTCGCCGAATTGCGTTGTAGATTTCGTCCACGGTAGTCCACACGGAGTATATCCCGTACGCTGACAAGGTAAACGGGTTTCTTTGCCCTCGCCTAATACCTCGCCTGTGATAATTCACGATCGGACGGTTCTGCGTCGTGACGGCAGCGTGTAGCGGTACGCTTGTTTATCCTGCTCGCAGAAAAGGAGGGAAAAAGTCTAGACCTGATTCACCAGTGAATGTGTACATTAAGTTCGTCAATGCTGACGAAGGTGTGCAATCACCAGTGAGTACGAGTTCGTTACGGAGGAACTCAATTTATCCGAACTGACGCCACGGTATCGCTTATAGGAATTCTTGAACTTCAGTTATATAAAGTATATAAGTTCAACTGTACCTCCAAGAAAACCATTTCTTCCACGTTCTCCGACCACTTCGATCTACAATTTAACAACATCTCTCGGCATCTTCCATCTACCATACGATCCATAACCGACACTTATTCGACACATATTCGACCCTAGTTAAGAAAATAAAGAGGAAAAACAGGTCCTACTGTACAAGTCCACGCGTTAGAACCAGACGACGCCCGACGTCTAGTCTGCCAGGAGTGGCCTCCTATTACCATATCGGTATGGTAACGATCGGTCGTGAGTACTGCGTGAAATCGAGCATCTCGGTGCAGCGTTGGAATCGGCGATTTTCCGCGAATCAACGAACGCTTTTGTGGAAGTGAACTGTGCCAGGGAACGAATGAACAGGGACAAGCGGTACCGTAGGTCCGGCTCTGGCAGGCTAGGGGGTTGGCGGACATTCCACGGGCCCCAGGTAGCATTAAAGGAATGCAGATAGGATGAATGAGGTGGTCCATGCCACTGCCGACCGACGGATGCATAGGAGGGAATCCCCACTCTCTCTCCCCCGTTCTGTCTCTCTTTCTTACTCTCGCTAACTCTGTGTCTGTCTCTCTCTCGTGCTCTCGCTAACTCTGTCTCCATCTCTCTCCCTCTCCACGAAGGCAGGTAGCGAAGAAAAGGGAGACACAGGCGAGGCGGAACGGCAAAGCGCGGGAGAGAGACGGAGAAAGGGAAACCGAGGCGCATTCCACGTTACCGCGATAATTAACGGCTATATTCCAACCCTATCCCACGGGACGATCCTCGGCCGAGAAAGGCACGAGAGTGGGATGCACGCGCGTCGCGGGAGGGACCGGGAACACAGAGAGCATTTGAATAAAAGGCGCGAGTACACGGGTTTCCTTTAATCAAGGAGATTCTTCCGCGGTAGCCCCGACGAAACTTTGCGTCCGAGGAGGATTCCTCGTCCAGGTTCCTCCAACGGTGGAATGCATCGGCCCGGAGGGGGGGAGTGTTTCTTTTTCTCCGATCGGGCTCAGGGCAGAAGCGGATTGGCGCGCTCTTCTGGGCTGACTTGAATTTGGCGCCAAATGGTGGCGGAATTCCACGGAGTTATCGTGTTTTTCGTTTCACCGTGTCAAGGTTCGTCGTTCGTGGAGATAATTGTCAAAACTCGGTACACGAAAACGCTGGTGGAGCGAGAGAGAGAGAGAGAGAGAGAGAGAGAGAGAGAGAGAGAGCCGGCACCCTGGCCGATCGAAGAATAAACAAAGCTTACGTTACAACGCTGAAAAAGTGCTCCGAGGTTGCGCGCGACGACGTGGAACGGTAGATATGAATGGCACGGGCTATCGTCCATCCGATACTGGGTCACCGACTGATAATCACGGTCGTTAACTCGCAGGGAAAAAAATACCGGGCCACAATGTACCGTCAATACCGTCGCTTCCACGTTCGATGAAACTGATGCGACACACGGATGGAAAGCATTATTTATTTATTTATTTATGCCTTCTCGGATACATTGTTCTCGTGAATTTCGAAGAGTAGGTGTTGTTGAATAGGTGTGATTAGGTCTGAAACATTCTAAGATAACAGATTTCATTCTGTCCTAATGCAGAGGGTTCCAATGTTTTAGGTTGATTTTGTGTTATATTTGCACTGTCTCTTTACAATTGTTTGACATTGTTGATTAATTTTATTTTAACGTACCTTCCAAAAATCGTCCACTTAAACTCCTCGAAGATCCCGTAAACTCCCTACTCGCCGATTGCCAAAATCCCTAAGACAAGTCTATCAACACTTATCGCTATTTTTCAGGCGATTGAAATGCAAAACCTTTTATATCTCGAGAGACAAAGATAAATCGGACTTACATCACTTTCATAATGAACTCGTATGACCCACATCGACACGGACGATAATAATACTACTTTTTACGTTGCTACGTCGACAGGATTCGGTGCGATCGAACGTATAATATCGACTCCGAAATAGTCGACGAGCAAGTTGCCACCTTTAGATTCCATGTTAAATGTTTTATCCCCGTATTATGTAACGTATCAATCCCCCCACCTCCCTTCTCTCGCTGACGTAACGTCGGGAAACATAGTCCACCTCGGATATCGTCAGGGTGAATAATCTGCGACACGTGTGTGCTCGGCCATGGCTCGAAGGAAACGTCGAGCTCCCGTTCCATTGCCACACTTTTCCGCGTGTAATCGACGCATCGAGACTTCCCGATAACCGATGATACATAAACGCTCGTGTTCCCCCCTCAGCCCCATCTTTTTGGAGTACTCCTTCGTCCATCTCAGCGTTTCCCAAACTGTGTTTCACGTGAAATCGCAATTAATCATTTTGGAGCATCGAACCGAGTAAAATGGAAACAAAAGGGAATGGAAAATTCAATTTTCACAATAATCGTTGCACCTCGACATCCCTCGCTGATAAATTCGCTATGCTCGAAAATTAAAATAAAATTCCAACCATCTAAATTGAAACTAACTTAAATCCAAGAGTCGATAATAAATTGTAATCTCGAAGAAAATGCTTTAAATACACGAGTGAGATGAAAAGCGTGCCTGGAAAGAGTTTGGGAAACCCTGGCGCGTCTATCTGTAACGCTTCTTTTTCTCTGGAGCGATTCGATAAGCGTCACAGAGAGGGCGGACGATAGAGGGGGGCAGGCGGGCGGCAGGAGGGGAACGAGTGACGCGCATTCTGCTTCCTCGCTCGATGTTTCGAAATACTCAGCTTTCATTCATGAACACGCCACGACGGAAACGAGTCTTTCCCGTGGAACTGACGAGTCGTCTCCTCGATTCAACGGAGTGATCAATGGTCGTTATCGCGCCAGATAATTTTCCAGCGCCGATAAAAGAGGCGCCAGCATTTTTCACGATCGACAGCCGAGGCAAACGTTCGACTTGCACGTGTGCTGCTCGTGTTACAAAGTGGCTCCCGCGTTATTGTGTCGATGGGACGCGATAGTCTGTTTACTCCCACCGTATAAATTAGCGAAAGTCTACCGCCGGAGTTGGGCGACATTTTATTAAAATAACTGGCGATTAATTCACAATCGTGGAAGCGTTCATTTGAATCGATTAATTGGCTGTTATAGGAGTTGTTTAATTGTTTTGGTGATAGCCATTTACTTATTTCTTTTCTAGATACGCCCAACTGTTAGGTTTGAAGGGATGAAATTATTTGCTTTGAAGTTATTCCCACGAATGCGTCGCATAGATTATCGAGATCCACCCTTTTCTTCGAAGTTACTATCTATAGAGCTAAATATAACCGCGTAGCAATCCTATCGGTAGAATCTTCAACTTCGCAAACAAGCCTAGTCGCACTGTAAACTTTTCTAGGAATGTGGAAAATTACTTTAAACTTTAGACATTTTGCAGCGTGAACGTTAGATATAACTCTTCTTTAACATAACATGAAATATTCAACTTAGAGTCTAAACCATTCCACAAAAATTTGTCACACATCATTATTATTACCATCATCACAATTAGAATACTTGCAATTATTTTTCTAAATTTTCTTTACAAAGGGACCTTCCAGAAAATTTTCTACAGCGATCTAACGAACGTTTCTCGCCTCTCCCCCCCCCCCCCAAACTATACGAAAATATTCCTAGCGTCGTGGTTCGGTTTCGAGCGATCGCACGGGGTCGATAGGTCGCTGGTCCGTCTGGAGCACAATCGGTCTCGAGGACCGCGCATAGACGTCCCATTTCCCGATGTCTTTCCTCTTTCCTCGGGGTTGGATCGTCTCT
Organism: Hylaeus anthracinus; assembly: GCF_026225885.1. NCBI lineage: Eukaryota > Metazoa > Arthropoda > Insecta > Hymenoptera > Colletidae > Hylaeus > Hylaeus anthracinus. The sequence continues at coordinate 5,747,133 of NW_026535289.1, read as the reverse complement.
TAGATCGATCGCTCGAAGATCGAATTCCAGGCGCTTCAACGACCTAGAAAACGGGCAGGCCTACCGCAGGGGCCTCTCGTGGAAAATTTTTCATTAAGCCTTTCTCTCCTACCTGGCGCCTGCGCCTAATCCAAATGCCTTCGCCTCCTCTCTCCCTCTCACGCTGCTCCCTTCTCCATCCCTTATCCCCCCTCCCTCCCTGTGGTCTCTTTCACCTTCCCGAGCGTAATCCTTTTCTCTTTCTCGTTCTTCTCGTTCCTACGTCTATGAATGGGATTCTTTCGTGCCGCGTTTCACCGACACGGACGACCGCCTCCCGTGTGCGTGCAGGCGGCCCACCAGACGCAGACGCAGACGCCGCGCGTCGCGGCTAGCGATGGGACCGATTAGGCATTAGACGGGGACAAGGTTACTTTGTTTTGCTCGTTGCTGAGATCAAATTTCAGTTTTCGTTCATGAACGGTTGTATGCAGTCGCCGATAGTTTTGGCTATCAAAAATATGTTTCTATAAAAGTTATTTGGTGCAAAAAAAAAAAAGGACATTCTATGAATGATTTTGTTGCAAGCGAAGTGATGAGGGGGGGGGGTCTTTACAAATACTTGTGATTCGTAAGATATTCAACCACTCTGCTTTAAATGCCCTGTTTATAATTACTGAAAATTCGAAGTAAAATAATAATTGAATAACATACGAAGCAACTTGCTCCAAAATATTATGCCTTCTTCGCGTCTTCCAAGTCGAGCGAGCAAGTGCTCATGTTCGACAGGGGATTGTATAATAATTGATCGGTGGTATCGTTTCTGTATCGTTCCCATCGCTACTCACGGGGCCGTGTACCTTCACGGACGAGTACGCGTCTGGTTCTCTTCCTCGTACGTATGCCCGACGAGCACCTTCACGCATTCCAACCTACTCCCATGACGAAATTCAAGACGAGTCGTCGGCCCGATAGCTCCGCTTCTCTTCTCGCCGGTGTGTCGTCGAAGAGCAAACTTAGCACGCCCCGGAGCTGGTGGGGGAGACCCGTTTTCGGAGTTCCAGAGTCGGCCGAGTTGATTCAAGAAACTCTTAAGTGGTCCCGTTTAAGATGGCCCTGGCCACCGCGACGACCACCGCCGCGGAAAGGATTTCGAAAGCTAGAGTAAATTGGAAATGTTTGGTCGGTGGCCACGGCCTCCGACAAGGGAAGCCAGGAAATTCTGAAAATGTCGAAACGCTTTCTGAAACTCTGGATCTACGATACAGGGGACGCTCGGAAATAATAATCAATTTTTATTTGAGCTGATTAGCGTGATTGGTAAAGTTGTTGCTGCCAAAATGGAAAAGAGAAACCAAAGAATCTCGCAACAATTTGGAACTAAGAAGAGAGGGAAAAAGAATCATAAAGTGCCCTACTTGTATGTACACATGGTTTCAAAACGGTTTGAACTTCCGTGTTCCCTTGTGAGAAACTTTGTAAGCGAGGAATTCGTCCCGTTCACGGAAGCGTTTCCGACCGCCTGACCACGGACGCTCGAGCCTGTCAATTAGGGTATCGTCGTGGCCTTATCGTCCCTGGACCACTTCCTTATCCGGTGGCACCGTTCGAATCGCTGCAAATTTTCCCACTGTTACGCTACGCGTGGAATTACCGCAGCTTATCGTCGCACGACGCGTCGTCCAATCGATCGTCGAAAAGAACAAGAGCGTTTGGACTTAGCGACCGCGATCGAGTAGGCTTCTCGGACAGATACGGGTCCAAGTTCTTATCTGAATACGATTTTCGAACGGCCAATCGAAGATCAGTTGATTATCTCGTCATTCGATAGGTGGAAAGTAAAAATATGAGACGAATAGAAATTTCATTACAGTTTATTCCATGCTTCCTGAGAACTTAGCGTAGTTTTCTTATAACGAGCAAATTTAATGGAATAAAATATCAAAGTGCTGGGGCCATCTTGTGCACTCTTCGGGAGTAGAATGGAGTCGGAGTATTTCATTTTAAAGTATTTCCCTTATAAAATTTGTTTCGTGTATCAATTCGTCCTCTGAAAAACCCCATCCGTAAACCTGCCTTTTTCCAAAGCATTACAATCTATCTAGTCGATCGAACAGCCGTCTATAATTCGAGTAAAATTTTGCCCATTTCTGGTGGAAGGTGAGCGACGATATTCCGTTGTCCCTTCTTAAACAGCGACACGAGTAACGGTGCTTCGAGCGCGGCACGACAAGCGTGAGAAAGAAGGAAGCGCCGCGGCACGCGCGATAAGAAACCGTCCTACGTATTGATAAAGGAACTCGGTGCAAACGAGACCGCGCCAGGAACCTCGGGGCACAAAATCTCGAACCCAATCGCGAGATCGCTGAGAACCGAAACGTAATATCAAATATTAATTTATTTACAACGAGCGTGTTACATTTGTTACGTTACAAAGAGTTCAAATATTTCAACGCAAAGGAACTCGAATATCTGCAGCGTGAACGGCTCGCTTCGGAAACATTGTTTATTTCACCTCCCTCGGCGCCGGTGGAAATTGCGCTTCGACTTGCGAGCTTCGTGACAGGGGAAAAAAAAGGGCGGTGATCCAAAGGAACAAGCGGATCGTTGAAACGGGGATTGCCAGTTTACGGGCAAACGTGTAAACGCTGCGAAATTACGCCGTTCCATCCACGCGACACGGTCGTTCAACCGAAACGTATGATTTTCTTGTAGCTTCGACGCGTCGTTACGCGGGAGGAAGAATCTTGACGGTATGCTATTTTCGTGACGTGCGACTGCCCATCAACGACACGGTGCGCGACACCCACTCGACTTTTAACGTCCTGACGTTACCCCTATTTCACACACTGCACTGCTATAATGTGACGATACGATGCAGCATAAAACAGCGGGTCGATCCTACTTGGTCACGATGCTGACAAAAAAATATACACGTCGAATCGAGTAACCTTCTCCTTTTCGATGTCGGTTAAAAAGGAGTTTATTTTAAATAAATTCGGTGTTTCTCCGAAACATGCTGTTCTCTTCTATGGCTATCCCTCGGCTCGACTTTCTCTGAGAACGAAAATTAGGCGGGAAATTCGGGAGGTCTCGCTTCTCGGAAGTGGGAAGAGACGCTGAAGCCGAAAAGGGGGGGGAGGGAAAAAGAGCAAGACGGAGAAAGGGAGAGATCGATGGGTGCGAGAGAGCGGTGGGTGCGATATCCCTTCCAGACGTTGTGGGGGGCGGGTGTTACCACAGGGTGCGCGAGGGGTAAGAGGAAAGAGAGATATAGCGAGCATGGCCCACGAGAAGGGCACAGGAGAAGGGATAGGGTTCTATAGGAATTATATGATGGGAAGGGAAGCAATTATTGGGATGATGGATGGCCCCAGGGCGCCGCTGTAGTGCTTCTCTCTAACCAAAGATCTTTCCGTCCCTCCCTCTCGACCGTCTCCCGTCCATCCCTTCGTCTCTGTCTCTCCCTTATCGCCTCCCATCGGCACTTACCGTCCTCCTTTCTCATTACCTATCACGAGTCCTCTCGTGGAACCGATTCACCCAAAACTGACTCGATTTCGCGAGCATCCGCTCGCGAGACGCGCCAAATGGACAGGAAATCACGGATTCGCGACGACTAAGAAAAGATATACTCATCGTGGTACAAGTTAATCGGTCGATTTCGTACTCTGGGCGATGGCTTCCAACCGGGGATTGCCTCGAAAAGTCGTCGGTGCTTTCGTTCAGGAGACGCCAGTCCATTTGGAAACTTTGCAATTTTTATTTAAAGAAACATATTCGACATCTTCTGTAATTTAGGAATTCCATGAGTAGTTTGATTTGATTTAAGTGAAGATTTCTCGAACATTCCCGCAAATTTACATCGAAACCAACGTCAAATACCTCCCTGCAGTGATGGGCAAAACTCTAGATTTCGAATGAATCTGAAGTTTGCCGGTATGTTTGTCTCGTTTTCTCTTCTGAACATTTTCCAAGAAGGAAACGAGATGAACGCATCAGCAAACTTTAGATTTATTCGAAACCTAGGGTTTTGCCCATCTCTGCTCCCCTGTTAGTCGCAGCCTGATATTGAGACGAAGATCTTCAATTTCCCTCGTTTATCCTTACACAAATTTCCGTTATCCAGCTATATCTTCTTAATTTACCCAAAATTGAGAAACATATCAGCTATCGAATACGAACTTCGACCAAAAATCCAGACCCAAAAGGGGTCGAAGACTCGCGACGCGTTTCTGGTCCCACCTGATTCGATCGAAGACGATTAGGAATTAATCGAATAGTCCCAGAGAGTCTCCATGGTGCTTTGGTCCGTCGTTCGCCGTTCCCTTCATCGCCAGCGACCATTTAAGGGCCGTCCTAAGTGACGTACGCACACCCTCGCTCGGATAACACGCATGCGTCTTGGAGCAGGGCGTGCGTACGTTCGAATGTCGCGGCTGGCAACCCCCTCGGCTCTTACGTCGGTACGAAGACGCCCTTTGCCACGCAATTTCGTTTGGTCGTCTCCTCCCTCGCCCTCCCAGCTAGGTAAATCGAATTAAGTGGCAGACTCGGGGTATTGGCGGCAACGAAATCAACATTTGAGAGAGGAGTCTCGAGGAGCATCTCCGAGGCTACGCGACAACCCCACGGAAGGAGGGAGCAAGTATTTAACCGTGGCCTCGAGATCAGAGAACGTCGATATTCCGAGACGTTTGGGATCGCGCGTGCTAAATGTAAAAATTTATGCGGACACTTGCCATTTTTACAAATGCAACGAGCACGTATTTAAAATCCCTAAAATTCTCCATCGTTGAAATTGTCCGGTTTGTCGCGGCAGAGGGCTTACCAGGGAATTTGGAAACCAGTGGTTTGCTTGGCAAATGGCTTGTCGAAAGTTATTCCGTCATACGACATTCCTCCACGACCGTGCGTGCCGTCGGAGTCGTTTTCACGAACTTGCCCCCCCCCCCCCCCCCCGCCCACGGGACGATTTCCATTTTTTCGTCGTTTCTCTCTGTCCGAGGGGGAGAATATGTTACCGTTTCGCGGGCCGTGCAACGCGTGGACGGTGGTTCGCGCGCCACTGTCGAAGGTGAGAAAGCGGAGGAATGCGAAAAGGAATAAGAGCCGTTGGCCCCCCGAAGGTGGAGAAAGAGGCGTAGACTGGCAAATGCCGCGAACGTATGAAAACAAATTACGAGGCGGCGTCTGTTTGTTGTGTTCCGCGGAGATGTCGAAGAGAGAGAGGCGAGACAGAAGTGAAACGAGGACAGAGGACACGGTGCATTCTCCTTCTCTCGCTCCGATTCCCTCTTGTACTGGTGCATACGTAAGAGTAGGTAGAAGAGACCGTAGACGGATTCTCGAAGGTACATTCCATTCCCCCACTCTCGTTTCGTGTTTTCTTCTTCGTCGTCGTCTTCGCCTTCTTCTGCATCCTAACCTCGCGGGATGCGTAAACTTGATCATACTCTTGTTGTGCCCTGAAGTCGTTCGCTCTTCTCCGAAGCTGCACCATCCTATCGCTCGAGCTTGCTTCATTTTTACTAATTTTTTTTTTTTTTTTTTTTTATCATGTTTACGTAAAGTGAAATTAAACGGAGGGACAGATCTCAAGACAGGTTGTTGGATTGGAAAACTTAATCATTTTAGATGTAACTTGTTCCTGTTTCTTGGTTTTTTTTTTCAAAATTCCCACGAGGGTGTTTAGGTATAGTAGATAAAATTATGCGCTCCTAAAACGTTACGAAACGTCGTTAACCGTTTAACTGGGCCAGCCGTATTAAACCGTCGTTAAACTTAATTCGTGCTCCGTGGGAAGAAAGTAATAAGCCATCCCAAAGGACGTTTCTTCTGGCGCATTGTTGCAATCGCATTTGCAATTTTCTGACGGATGTCTTGCAAATGCGATTGCAACAATATCGAAAGAAGCATGCCTCGGGGCTAGACCACCCAGTGAACATTTCGAGAATGTATCGACAATCAAATTCATTAACACCAAGTTGGTCAATTTGACCCATGTACTTCGAACTTCTTTCTAAAGCCACTCAATTCTCAACAATTCCCTTACCTCAATAATTCCGGGCATTTATTCTAATAAAGAATTCGTTTTATTAACGAATTATCTCCTCCTCTTACTAATTACAAAGATAAAACTGTATCTGGAATAAATATACCTTGCAAATATTGCACATTGCAGCCTCAAAGTATTAACCCTTTGCACTCAAGAGGCGACTCTCAGTCACCACTAGGTTTCCTTTAGGTTTAATTTCTTTGGAACTGGAAGTGTCAATAAAATGATTGTCGTTGAGGCAAAGGTGACCTGATTTTCAACACTCAAATTAGAAATCTCATTCGAGAAGTCAATCTAAGCTTAACATTCGTGACAATAGAATGCTGAGAAAACATCTCGAGTGCAAAGGGTTAATTTCTAAAATCATAATCAAATTGACCTACAACAATCGTTTTTTAAAACTATAGACATGCATTATTTTTACCATTTGACGAGGATCTCGCTAGCCAATGATTAGGCTCATCCGCGCGCGTATCGAGTCTTGTATCGTCCAAAGGGCCCCGTGGCGCAAGAAGCGCAAACGATTTCCTGTTCGACGACGATAATGGTACTCCTGGTCGAAGTACGATTGGCCGCCACGTGCAAGGGGGCGAGCAAGGGTGCGCAGCGTGCAGGGAGAAGGGCGCAGGTAGGGACGATGGTGTTGAGACGATATGATAAAGCAGTGGCGCTAACCTCACGAGCAAACACACCGCTATCGGCTCTGTCCTGCGTATCATCTCGCAGGGTTCATGTCGTCTGCCGTTTACGTTCATCGCTCCAAAGCGAGGCGTTATTGTTGTCGCCGCGACCGGATCGCTGATAAACGAATCACACGTTAACGAAGAAAGACATTCGTTTCCCGCGGACGTAGATAATCCTGGCCACTTGTTAGCGTCGCGATAAGGGCAATTATTAGGGGAAATTTATAGTACTCTTTCGCTCCGAAGCTGCCCACTTCAAGGGGGCTTGAAACGGAGATCTCTTTGGGAATTAATTCCGAGGAAACGAATGCGAGAACTGACTTTTCCTTATGCAGTGTGTTCATATGTATCTCGAAGATCAAGAAAATTGATTTCTGGATGTGTCTGTGGGCAGAGGGCCATTTTTGTGGGGACTTGACGAGTTTAAGCTGATCTCAACTTGAACTTGATAATCGAACATTCTGAATTAGAATTATACATATACATATATCCGTTATCGAAACTTGTTCTGTGTTACTAACTCAATTTTTCCATTTCTGTTTCAGGTAAGTCGCGAAAGCTTCACATAAACAACTCCGTACCTACTTTCCAGAGAGATACCCGACGCTCAGGTATTCATCACGGCTACTCCATTTTAACGAAGAAACAGTAATTTATCTTGCAAGTATTTAGCTCTTTCGATAGAGCGGGCATTTAAGAGGATAAATAGTTGACGCCATCTGCAAACACTCGTCCCAGCGTCGGAACCGCGGAATCTCTCGAACTGGTTCGCGCCGTTACGCGCCAAACTGACAGTGGTAACTACATTAACCTTTGAAGGGAGTGCACCGTGTCAAATCGCATTCGGTACACGCCGATGCACCGCGGATGCGAAATTCCCCGCGAGGCGATACGCCCCGGTCGCCGATACAAAGGGAACCGGTCGCGATTAAATAGCGAATGCACGCCGTGAACGCACTCGGTCTCCGATGAGGCGCTGGAGCTGTTTGAAGCCTCGGTTGGCCCCTAATACGACGTAATTAACATTGTTGTCCCGCGAACTCAGATATATTCCAGGACCAAGGAAGCTTCTTAGCAAAGAACGGAGAATGGAAGGGCTAAACATGGAAATATAATGTTGACCTGGGTTTTTCTTTCTGAAAGGGGTAGTTTATTCTTTTAGGGATGTTAACCCTTTGCACTCTAGGCTTGTTTCTCTGGTATCTGCCAGCAACTGGAGATGTTTCTTAGCATTCTATTGCCATGAGTTCTAAGTTATCTAGATTTGAGAATAAGGTCACCTTTACCTCGCCGACAATCATTTTATCGAAACTTCGAGCTCCAAAGAAATTAAACCTAAAGAAACATTAGGTATTGTAGATTTACTGCATGAAACCTAATGGTGACTGAGAGTCGCCTCTCGAGTGCAAAGGGTTAACTGTTCGGAACCAATTAGATTAGATCTTTCGTAAGTTAGCATTTATGCATTTTTCATTGAAACTAGTACATCGATAGAAAAACACGAGCACCGTTGAGAATAGACAAAAAGGGAGGTCGGGGGAAGACGTAACAGGTAGAAGCAGTAAACGCCGGCGCGATTATTGCCGTCCGTGCTGGCAGCAATGACGAGTAAAACGGCGCGATTACTCAACGCGCCATTGAGCAATTGTAGGAGGTAAGAGTGCTGTCGTCGTCGGCGTCGTCGGGGTTTGCACAACAACGCGTCGAGCGTATAAACGCGACACGGTCTCCCGGTGAAAACGCAAGGACGCATCTGGCAGATATAAATTGCCTCTCGGAGTCGAGCCGCGAGGAAGCTCGCGATCGTTGTCTCTCCCAGCTAGCTAGGCTGTTTCGTCTAAGAATTAACAAGTCTTCTTCAGGGATTTCCTAGAAACCTAGTATGTTTGTCCGCACACTCTATAAAACAGCTCCCGAATTCCTAATATTCGTACAACGTATTAAACTTAGGCCTCGATAATTTATGATTACGAACTGGAGGTAGAGAAGCCCCTAGATCCTCAAATGGGTCTCTATCCGGAGGGTCCCGGTGGGTTTAAATTTACTCCACGGGAATCGGGAAGACTCGGAAGTCGCGCGAAAACATTTCATCGGGTGGAAAGGGCGAAGGCGTAGCAGCAGCAGGAAACTGCGGGAAAACAAACGGGAGGGCAGAAGCTCCAGGAAACACGGAGCGCGTACACTCGGAATGGGAAACCGTAGGTTTCGGTGCAACGGTCGCGCGCGTCGAAACATAATGAAACAAGAGCAAACGAGGTCCAAAGGAATGGCGACGACGGGGTAAGGCGAGGCAGGGAGAAGGGTAAAAGGCAGACCTTTGATGTTTTCACGTACAAAGTCGATGGCGTCCTCGAGGTGGTCCCGACAGTGGGAGGCCACAATGGCCACACGGAGTCCTACAAGGTGCTATGTTCACATCGTTCTCCATACTCAATTATCATATTGGGTCTGGGACCAGTTCCGTCTGCCCTCGGACCCCACCCATCCCCCTTTCGTCTAGGCCTCTATCTTCCTTCTCCTTCGTTCAATTTTCTCTCGGCCGTGAGGGAACATCCCTCCTTCCTCTCGCCTTGCACTCCGTGTTCCGTGTCTCCTCTTTCTCCGCGTATTTATTCTCTCGCTCCGTTCGCTGTCTCCCGTAAGCTATTGTCGGCCGCCTGCTAGCATAATGCATCTTAAACGGCGGCGCCTCAAAGATCGACGCCTCGGCGCGGGTCCTCCTCGGAATTCTTCAATATAAATTAGATTCCTGAATGGGGGATTCTAGATCGCTGCCACGACCGGACGAACGCGCCCACGGACTGACGAAGGACGCGGGGGGTAGGTTTAGACGGCGACTCAAGTATGTATTTATTTATCTATGCGATCGAATATTGGAATACATTTTTTCCACGGCGGTGACCTCTTTCCCTTGGTCGGGGAGCTTTCCTGGAACTTCCTATCGACGCTTTCCCACGTCCTGTCCAACGATGCTCGAGGATTAATCGCCTCGACGCCACGGCGTTCCTTCTTTTTGGTCTTTGGCGAACTAGAATCTTTTCAAGTGGTTAGATTCGTTTTCTTTTGAGTCACCTTCCGAGACGTACCTTACAATGATTGTCGAACAATTGCAATGAAAAACTGACGAATGAAAGCCTCGATGCAAGTGCTTCTTTGAGACTACGCAGTATTCCTTTTCATAAATTTTCTGATATTCTTTTCATAACATTCCTTTCGTATAGAAAAATTGAACTCGCACCCTTATAGTTTCTGTTCCTTTTTTAAAAATTCTGACTTGCTCCGCAATATTTTTACTACCCCTCCTTAAATTTTATCTGGGTCCATTGGACTCTATCCCACTTAAGGGTTGAACGGCTATCGCCGATTTCCTGGAAGAAAGTGCCACCGCCTACGTAGACGCGAGGTGCCCGCCGTCGATCGATTCACCCTGAACCGTGGTGGTTCGCGTATACGGGCCGCGGTGTCTCGTTTCCTCCAGTGGCGCGTCGACTGGTCCGATCCCGCCTCGACCATCGTCATTGACGGCCTCGGGTAGCAAGGTATTCGAACCTCCCTCGACCGTGAACAAGATGGCTAAAGTTTCGTCTTTCGTGTGAAAGACATCGAGTACATTAATCCCAAAATGATCGATTTCAAAACACGTGCACACGCGTCACCGTTACTCCGAAAAGCTCACGTTGGATTTAAGTAATCCGTGGGATCAGTTCTCCGACACCGCGGCGACGAGATTGAAAATCGATTCCATATCGCGCGTACAAGTGCATCGGATAGATTAGGAGGTGTCGTGTGCGTTTCGAAGGGGGTCCTCTCGTTTCGATTTCAAAACTCGATCGCGATGTACCGCGTGGTGTCCCGCCGCCGCGTATTTATTTACGGTGGCGCCGTCCCGATCGCGGCTTTATCATCGTATTTATAAACACGCGTCGTCCTCGTATCCGTCGCTACGTCGATAAAAGAGCGAGCCCGGAGGAGGATGAGGAGGGCTGGCGCGAGACCGACAGGGAGAGCTTGAAGAGAGGAAAAGAGAGCTGGTGGTATAGTTGCTGAAAGAAATATTGTGGGCTACTCGAAGAGCTTCCGAATGATTTTTTAATCGGAGACTGTGGCAGAAGGGAACGTTAGTCGAGTCGAACCTTATTCAACCAATCCTAGACGAACATTGATTAACTGATTCTATTTATTACAGCTATTCATATTCTGAATACCGAATAAATATTTTTTCGAATAAATTTGATTCGAGCAACGAATAGGGTACTATTAGAATAAATCTGACCAAAAATATTAAGGCCAGTTGTTGAAATGTCGACACCCCGCGCCGAAGGGCACCAGTTCGCTCCGTGGAGTTTTTATGACCTCACTATATTTCTTCCATCAAGTATACAAAGCGGGGCTAAGCGAGTGAAAGAAAGGAGGGAACAGCAGGGACAGCCAGGGAGGAAAGGAGAGAGAGTACCGTGGCGCGTAGGGAAGCCCACACGAGTCTGGCCGGATACTCATACTTCCGGTCCTACACATGGCCGTGGCGTTCTCTGACTCTCTCTCGTTTTCTCTCTGTCTCTCTGTGCGCTCGCCTTTTCTCTCGCCGCTTCGCGCGACATTAGCGTGTGCGTACGGCTAGAACGGCGTGTACACCACCGCCACCAGAGCCTCCCTCTTTGCTCTCCCCCTCTGCACCGTGGCCAGGCACAAAAGATACAAGCGAACGTCACACGCGACTTACGCCGTCCGACGCTTGCACGTACGCGATGGCCCGTACGGGAGTGTGCATCCCACCAGTGACGTCACTGACGGGCACCCTACGCGAGCAACTTCGTACTCGCGCGCACAAAGACGCCACGACCACGAACGAGTCATTCACCAGCCGCTTCGTCTCCAGCGACGCCGCGTACGCGAATGCGCCCTGGCTTCTCGAAATTCACCGGGGGAGACTTCCCCTGGCTCGACTCCTCGCGAGACCGAAGAGTCTCTTAATTTGGGAACGATTTTCAAGTGGAATTCTTTCGCTAAAAATATGTTGTCCTTAAATTTGCATCGACGTACAGAATTCCCGTTGAGAAAATTCGCTGGAAAATCGATCGGGTAATCGAGCACATCTCTGCTCCCTCCTCGATCCCCTTTCGCGACGCTCGACCCCGCCGGGTGGCGTTCACCCGGCGCGCGTCGGCTCTCGTCGACCCTACAGGAATCGTTCCGAAATTTCGCCGTTCCGAGGAGAGGGAATTTGCCCCGCTGGAAGAAGGAGAGACAAATTAACGGCCGTGGGTTTCCGTTCGTCGTCGGACGCATTTCGATGAGACAGATTTAGACGGGAGGAAAAAGTGGGTGTAGGGGATTACGTGGCCTGTTTACAGAGAGAACGGCCGTCGAGTGGCAACGCTCGGCTCGCGTCACGGAGAAAAGAAGAGGGGCTGCGACGGAGAAGGAAAACGAAATGAAGGAGGAACGCTAGGGGGACGAGAGGGAACGAACGAGCAAGCGGCCACCAATTTGAGAATCGGCGACGACCCTGGGCACCGACGACTTCCGGTGGTTCCGTTGACCCCGTAGAAGTTCGAGCCCGGGGACTCGCGCGACGCAGAAACGAACGCTTGTTCGCGATCACGCTGAAAGCAAGCGCGTACGTACGGCAATGTTCCGCTTCCAGATGGAGCATTAAGGATAGGCTTCTCCGAACGAGAAAACGTCCATCCGTACCTCTGGAAGGCCAGAGGACAAGATGAACGATAGAGTGCAATCGTAGTGTACGATATCTCGCTTGTTGCATTTAAAGCGGTGCTGCTCGCATGTCTATATATTACCGAAGGTTTTGGAAGAGTTCCCTGATAGAAAAGAGTCCAAACGCGACCTATTTCGAACGTTACTTATGTATACTACTCCAAGTTTCACCAAAAATACTCGGTGCCGATATATAAAATTGTCCTAAATAATCTATAAGAATGCGTGAGATCGGTGTAGACCATGAATGTTCGCCTAGAATGAAAACTAGCCGAATGGAGATCCCCGTTAATAAGAAGAGGTGAAAGGCGAGGAAATGGGCGAGAATGGTTCGAATCGACGTGCGATTTGAATCGTCGATGCAGGCCGCGACGGCGCTAGTTAGCGGATGTTAAAAAGTACAGGATACGGGTGGACGGCGAGGGGGAGGGTGGCAGAGGCCGTATTAGTCGCAGGAAGGGTGGCGACGAGGAAGAAAAGAGGAAGGAGTGGCAACGTAGAAGGCGACGAACTGCGCACGCGCGCACTACGTGTCCGCACTTTATGAATGCCCCGGCGCAAACGTGCACGTCGACGTACGTACGCGATCGACGGTACATTCATACGGACCGTGAACGTAGCCACGGCGTAGCGCGTAGTAAGCACTCACACTCGCCACCAACGTCTGTCTGCGCCACGGAGGGACTTACAATTAGAACGCCGTTGCGTTGCCGCGAATCGTTAAAACTACGGCCAATGGCGCTCGCGTTTATTGATACTTCTCAGCGCGAAATTTACCACGAGGTGATTCGAGAAAATTTATTCCCAAGCGATAACGCACTCCATACGTTCATTTAACTTTATTAGGTATAGTTTGAGATCTATTTAAAATATTTTTAATTAAATTACAAGAGGTAATTCACGAATAATAATTGAACAAGCCTAAGACTGTCGATAATTTGACAGATTTCTGATTAAGAAGCGTTACCTTTCGGTACAATTGTTCCTCATTTTTCGCAAGATCTGATACACAGTCTCGTGGGTACGAAAATAATCACCTTCATTGTACCGTTCTTCAATTCAACGAGCCGGCGCTTAATTGCGATAGGGCTCTAGGGAAAATTTCCAAGTTACACCATCCAGTACATGTATTCCGTAATACAGGGAATAATTTCATTCGTTCCCAACAAGCGTACCAAATGCCGGTAGTCTTGTTTTTTCCCCTCGTACTTCATTCAAGTATAATCTAAAAAGTCATGACTCGAAAATCGTATCACAAATCATGATCCTCCACGTATACAAAATGCACGAATTATCTCCGGTGTCCACCGGTATCGACGTAAGAATAACTGCACGCGTTTACAAATACGACTGGCATTAATTCGCAGCCTGTAATGCACCAGATCTCCCACTCCCGTTCCCCTTCGCTCCGCGTCTCTCTTTCCCGCGTTCAAGGATCGGCGCACGCGTCGTCGCCTCTGTGTCGTGCAACAATAATTGCACTCATTGACATTTTTCTTCGGTTCATTCACCCAATACCCTGATGAAACGACGAACCAGTGCGCACTGGTTCGCTCCGACACACAGAGACGGGCGAAACTAGTATTTTTGTTTGCAACATTCTTTTGTTTTGGTAAGATATACCTTAAAAAATTAGAGACTCAAGAGGTGCAGGTTCTTTGTGGACAAATGTACTCGAGTTTAGATATTTCCTCGATAAATTAATCATCTTTTATGAAGAGTCTTCGTGAATAGAGAGAAATCTTTTCGTGTTATGTGTACGAACCATCATGGTAAATTTGAGGAAGCTTTTTTCGTCCTTGTTCGGTCGATTGTACTCGAGACAAAGTATTCGCAAAGTGGCTTCGAAAGGGACAACTGAAACGGTAACGCGCAATTTTGGAGGCGACAACGGACTCTGGGGGGAACCAGTCTTTCGAAGATGGGAATCTCCCGTGGCACACCTGGGTCATCCTTTTGCAAAGGGCGTGCACGTCGCGGCGGTTGCGTCTCGAGCCGCTCGTGCTGCGCAAGATAATTGCGCTCACGCAACTCCGACTCATTGACGTCCTTTTCCAACCCTACCCTCGTCCAGCAGCGGTCCATTCACCGTATCCTCTGGTGGAGAGAGCGTGTGTTACCGCGGGGGATATCTATTTGTGCATGCCGACGTTACCGCGGGATGACTGCCAGCCTGAGCGAGTAGGGAAGGAAGACTACCACGAAGAAGAAGAAGAAGAAGAAGAAGAAGAAGGAGAAGAAGAAGAAGAAGAAGAAGAAGAAGAAGAAGAAGAAGAGGATCCCAGAAGTCAGATGGAAGAAAGGACGCCTCGCATAAATATGCGCCGGGACTGGAATGTCAGAAGAGGAGCGGGCGCGGGAGGAGGAATTTCCTGTTGTGAACGTCTTGGGATGCATCTGCTGCTGCCTCTTAAGCCTCTGAGCCACGCGTGCGAGTACCAATTAAGGCGCCACGAGTCGTCGTGATTGGCCCCGCGTGTGCAACCGTTCTCTCCCTCTATCGCTCGAGCTTCCTCGTCTGTTTTCGGTTCTCTCGAGACGGCACCACGGGCTCCTGATAACACGGCCCGCTTCGAACCATGCGCGATACGTCGTTTCTCTGATCGTTTCGTAACCGCTTAGGTTCGCGCGCGGGGAGCCCCCTCTTTTATCTGACCCCGCGACTCCGCGTCGATCGAACGACGTTTCCAACCGTTTCGTAGATTCCACTGGTAGCTTTGTTGTGAATTAATCGGGACGCGAAATCAATTTTTCTTTCACTTGCTAGCTTTTCAAGGGTTAGACAATTTTCGTATTGTTTCATGCTGAAGAATAGAATGCTGGAAGGAACACCCTTTTTAAGCGAATCGAGAACTACGTGGCGTATCTTGCGTCCAAGGAGACAAAGGCTTTATTATTCTCAAGTGATTGAATCTCATACCTAAAAAGACTCCAAAGATCGAACTAGATATTACAATCATCGATGCTAACAGAACCTTGGAATAAGTAGAATCAGCCAGCCATGCGCAGACAAGTATCTATTTCACGCCGCATGTGCTCCAAACACTTTCGAAGTCCATTCCCTCGAAAACAAAGCGTTCTATCGAAAAAATTCATTGCATATTTTTGATAGAGTTCTTCACATAGAACGACCTGCTACCAGTTGTCGGGCACCTTGTCTTTCGATTCGCGAATAAACGGATCGTCAGCTGCGCGACACGCGAGCGCCAGTGGTCGAGAAATATCGCAACGGCCACGAAATCCGAGATAGCAGGGGCATTCGTCTTCCCTTTTGGCCGCGGATGGGTGTCGTTGTTGCCTTAAGTGCCCCGGTGTGTCAGGTGGAAGAACTCCAGCAACGGAAAGGGTGAAGGACCACAAAAGGCAGACGGAGCGAGATGGCGAATGACGGCTAGCGCGCAGTGATTCATCGAGCGAATCTCTCTCCATTCGTCGTCACACGTCCCACGGATAAATCTTTTTCTACGTCCTCTGCCGCCTCCGTGCTTGGCCGTTTCCGAGCGTTTTCTCCTTTGACGAGCGACGCAAGCCACCGACGTTCTTTTACGAAAAAGGAAAACGCGCAGTGGCGCCGCTAACGAAGAAAATCCGCCGATCGTTCCGCTCCGATTTAGGTGAATCTTTGTGGACTTATGGAACTAGGAAAATAGTAATGCGCATTTTTATTTGGTCGGGGTAAGTCGAGTGTAAGGGTCTTCCAAAGTCGCACTCTCGTGCTGCTAATTGGGAAACTGTTTAGAGGGTTGAGAACGCAAGTTTTCGTACCGAGCGACGCCATTGGTAAGACGTCGACATCGTCGCAATCTCTAGAGATCGCGTCGGTTTGGCGCGTACACCTCGATACCTCGAACGATTCCTTATCCAGCGCCAGTACCGTAATTAAGAATACACAGTGGGACGGGAAAAGAGGTGTCCAGCGACGGAACGGTGGTGCAAAGTGACGCGGGCGTTTGGTTTGCGCGCATTCCGTCACGTTTCCGTGTCTCTTTATAGGTTAGGTGCGCCTCCATTGGCGTCAAACCTAGGCTTCGAGACGTAAATAACAATTTGTGTAACACGAATACAAAGTGAAAGCAGGGAAACGTACGGTGCTACAAACGATACGAGGTTCAATTAAATAATTTCTTGACAAGGTAAAACGATAAACATGTTTCTGAAAGGCATTCTACAATAGGACGATTGATAAATATTAATAATAACATATCGATTAGAAGCTAAATTAATAAGCAAACGTATTACTCTTAATAAGCAAACGTACCTTACCCTGTTGATCCCTTCAGAAAGAGTTCATTTGGCTTCAAGTGGAGTAGAAGAGTTAAGAGTACCTCGTTCTATTCCTATTTCGAAAGGTGTGTGCGCCCCAACGAAAGGGTATAGTCGGATTGGAAACTTCATTGGAGGGGAAAGGTAACGAAAACGTAGCCTGGAAAAAGCGCGGCCAGAATCAATGGGTGCCACATTGTTGTCGGAATGCAAATAACACGGCTCGAAACACGGTCGATGTTATTAAAGTGGCCGTTGCGAGATCGCGAGGCGATATCGGAACCTTTCGCTGCAATCGTAAATTATACACGATCCCCAGGCTCGTTTCGTCGTCTCCGGCCCAGGTCGATCAACCGTGACGACAAAGTAGCGACTTTCAGTTCCGCCTTCGGGGCAACCTACCCTGTGTTTAGCGTGGGCGAAATTTGAATGTCGCGATCGACTTTTTTCTACCTTGTACAAACAACTTTGGTGACTCCATCCGTGATATTTTTCTCTAAAATTGAAGAATCCAAATTGAAACGAAAACGAATGTATCACGTCTAACTTTTTGTTTACTTTTTGTTTCAGGTAAGTCAGCAGAACGTAATACAAACGAATCCACAGCTGATTGTCAAAAGAAATTCCCCGTCACAGGTATTTGTTCAAATATCAACGTATTCATCTACGATGTTTACGAATGAGTTCGATAATAGATACAAGTAAATCTTGGAGCGATTTTTCGAAGCAAGCGTTCGTTGGTTCTGTCGTTTGATTCATTATCCATGCAGTGAAATTTGTTGGGACGGGAATGTGCATCGAAGCTCATCCACCGTTCGTTGCTCGGCGAAACAATCACGGCAATCGTTTCGCGTTATTTATAACCGTTATTATTCCCGCAAATCGGTCAATTCCAGGCGGATTACCGCGACGCGTTCAATTATCATCCGGTCGATCGATCCCAAACCGCAGTAGAACGCGATTACGCGAAACTGGAATAAGCCTTTGCCTGATAATCAGACGCACGGTATCTCTGCGTGACCCGACAAGATGGCCGTGCGAAATCAATCCTCCGAAGGGGCATTCGTTCGGACCGCATGGACACGTTTCATGAATTTTATTCTCCCACGGTAACTGATCTACGTAATTCTTGTTTTATATTCATGTTCATTGGTTCAACGACTCCTCGCCAATATTTTATTATGCTGCAACGAGAAAACCCAGTGATTTATCAGCAGCGCTAAAAAAAAAAAAACGGATATCCCGCATATACATAAGAGCGCGTCGCGATGGTCGCCACGCCACTGACCTTAATAACTCCACGTACGTTTCTCGCGTACTTCGATGATGACGATAGACAAGGTCTGCCCGTCTAGCAGACGAATCATGCGCGCATCGAATATGTACGCTCGTTCTGTCCCTCTCCCACGCACCTGTGCCCCCTTTTTCTCTCTCCTTTTTACACGCGGCATCTCTATCTCCGGGGATCTTTCGTTCCTCGTGTCTCTGTGTACAACGTACACCTTACGGTCGTTCACACGGGCGCGATGGAATGCACGGGCCGCTGTACACACACGCGTGCCCGCCTCCGTGCCGAGGAACCGTTAATGAATCTTGCAGTTCTTAGACCGCCCGTGCGCGTCTCGGGGATCGTCCAGAAAAGGAACGGGACAGGATACGAGCCAGAGGTTTGATCCTTTCCATGAAATCGGGAGAAAGGAGAGTGGACTCCTAACAGAGGCTCGAAACCCTCAAAGGTTTCTCGGCTCAACGATCCCAACAATGCAAAAATCCAATTTTTAGTAAAACGAGAATTTTGGAGTATCTAGAATGAGAGTTTCCTGGTATGGTAATCGGGAGATTCCGAGATGCAAATGTCGGCGGCAACGTGCGTCGAAGGATCATAATTGTAGATTCCACGAGGCAGCTTTCTCATTTCGCTCGTGGACACGCTACGAAGTGCCACCCACGATGCCCGTGCCACCGTTCCATGGAAGAAAGGAAATGTTGATCCTCGTGTGTACGTCTTCGGGGTCCGCCTCGGCCACTTGTCGGCTTTTACACGACCGAGAAAAACTAGACGAAAGCCCGAGGTCGCGTTTCGGCGAAACGCTTGCGAGCGACGCTTTCCCACACGCGCAAAGGCCCGTAAACCTTTTTCCGTTCCCCCTAGAAAGGCGATAACCGGTTTTTCTCCCAATTTCATCGGCGACATTTACGAGCCTCTTGACTCCGTTCCACCGGATTTCTGTGAAAAACACATGACATCGGTATGCGTTCGTCACTCGAGTAAACACTTGTATCTAATCAATGGCCGGTCGGTCAGCTTGCGTCAGAACCGCGCGTTTCTCCGTTCGTTTATCGCGAGGCACATGAAAATCGAGCGTGTCTCTTTTGAGGCCAATAAGAGACACAAGGAGGGCGGGGGGGGGGGGGGAACTTTGCCGGTATTTTCGAAAAATGGAAAGTGAATTTATTTTAATTCAACTTCTCTTTTATGTATGCCTTCGTTTCTCTTACTCTTATACTTACTTCTTGTTTCGTTTATTTTCGTTTCGCAAGTGTCAGCTTATTTTCGAATGTAGACAAATTTATCTATTATCAGTAACTGATTCCAAGTTTTTAACCCCTCCAAAGAAGGAAAACTCGAGAGCCTATCTATATCTTCGTCTTTCGTTTAAAATCCTCTTTAAAATTTTGTAGAGATAGCGGAATCGCGGGCTGAAATTCGTTGCGTGTATCTCGCGTGTCACAGGACACGTCGGTTGGCCCCAAAGCAGTGCGCCGATGGTGGCAGGCGAGAGAGAACCACCACGGTCGGTACGTGGTTACAGGTCTGTTTGGCGGCGAGCGGTGGCGGTCCACTTCTGAGAACTAACGGGTCTGTTTCGACCCCTCTTTCGAATCTCTCTCTTTTCCCCTCTCGCTTCGTTCCCCACCCCTCGTCCCTTTACCACCCGCGGCAACGCATCGCGTATACACGCAGAGGAGTCGTAAAGATGTACGCATGTGTGGGTGCGTGCAATGCGCCTGCGTGAGTGCGTGTTGTGTTAGCGAACGGAGAGCGGGCACACTGGCTTGCCGCGTCCTGCGCAGCAGCGAGTGCGCAGCTCGCGTCTGCGCATCGCCGTAAGCGTGACGCGCCAGCGATCACTCTCAGTGTGGTACGGACCGTGCCGCGGTGCGGTTGTTTCGCGTTTCTCTCGTGAATCGTATCCCCGCCGATCCACGTTTACCCCCTCTACAATTTTTCCGTGGACGACCATGGAGCTACGGTTAACGCGTGTGCGCGAGTGCCTTGCCTGTTGGGACTGGATAAACATATCGCTGGTTGGTGTCAAGAGCGAGCTCACCGGAAATATTCAGATAGTTCTCGTGGTGTTTGTATACAAAGATCGTTGGCCGAATGGACACCGGACGAGAGGTGTAACGTATACCAGTGCGTGGACTGTGTTACGAAGATCACGGTGTAGAAACGCACGCGTCGCGACGAAGCACGTGGCTGGAAACGAACAATTTCGGAGCAATCGACGATACCGCGAAGTCGGGAGTGTCGTGAGCTCGCGTAAACACGCCATTGCCGGGACCTTCGGCCGGAAATCGTTTCTCGCGTCGCTCGAAGGACACTTTTATTTATGGCACGAAGTCGAACGTCGATGGAAACCGGCGGGACGTTGACCCGATATACGCTCGACCGTGAACGCGAACCCGAAAATCTCGACGCTTCTAGTGGCGCGTAGTATACCGATCCGAGGACGAAACGAGCGCGAAAGAGGGAGAGGCGTGCACACGCCCACCCGAAAAACGCATTAAAGGAGTAACGACGAGCAACGTGGCTTTAACCGGTAATTGGACCATTCTTTTTGCCATTGAGGTAGTAATGGCCCTTGTAGCGTGGTCACGCTACACTACGGTGCGCCATAGTACTATAGAGACTTCCGGCCCGTCGCAGGAAGCGAGACACACGTGTTCAGGCGTGTGTGTTCCCATAATACGGGTCCCGGCTCCTCCTCTACAGTGCGTTACAAGTTCGATGGCTCGTACGGGAAGCAACCACGCCACGGATATATATTACCGTTCGTACGGGGAAACGTGAACCCGGGGAAAAGTGAGCAAACGTCAACGATCGAACGATATTCACTGACGGCGCGTCCTCTGCCACGAAGAGACATGGACAAAGTACGTACGCAACGCTATATATAAATATTTACAACGATACGAACCACATTCTTAGCCAGATAGGAATTTCGCATTGTACGTAGAATAACAACTCTTTAGAGGAAATTAATTGATTTCAGACACGTTATTCGTTTCATGAAAATTACAATATTTATTATAATTATGTTCATTTTTCTTATCGAGACGACTATTGAAGATTTTTCATTTGTACGTTGGATGAAACTTTGCCCAATTTTGGAGCGAATAGAACGTCTTTGTTGAAACAGTTAGTTCTTCTATATAAATTCTTGAACGAGCCCACGCATTGAATGGCGCAGCCCACTCGATCGCGCGCGCAAGCCACGCTATTAGCCTATTATATTCCCACGATTTAGGGAAACGACCGTGTTATATATCAGCGGATCTCGTTAACCTTTTCCCGTTAACGACCGTCCCCGGGCGCCCCCGAAATTTAAATCGCACGCCTCCGTTATACTAACGAGATCTTATTATGAATGAATTTTCGGCGTTACATTCATATTTCCTGTGCCAGCGTACGCCCGCGCAGCCGCGAGCAGCGGTTCTCATTCGATAGCCAGACTGAGAGCAAACGTTCCTGTATGTAGCCATTTTATTATTCAAAAGTATTACTATTCTTAATATTTCTCTCTTCGAATTCAATATCCGTAGATATATCGTTGGAAAATATTATTAATTATTAAATATTCTATTTTGGCCATGATTTTCGTGTTCTCGTCCCGCATGCGTCGTTCCACAATGCAAAGTATAGCTTGTTGCGTAACGTATGAATAATCGCGACTGGAACGGTTACTTTCAATGGCAATCGGCGCGCGACGTGCATCGTGTATGCATCGCATTCCTGAATAACCGATGCTTTCCATTTTTGCGTTCGCGTAAATGTCGCTTGTCGCTGACCAGGCACGGCGTTCACGCAGCCAGTCCCAGCAACCTCGGGCACGTTCCAACGGAGCGAGATTAGAAAAACGTATCGAAACAGTCGGACGCGTTTCCTGTTTCTCGCCACGAGCGCGTTCTCACCGATTCCGATCCCGGTGATGTTCCGCGGTTCCCGTTTCAGATTCCTCGTCCGCACGAGGCATTACCAGTGGTTCTTAATCTTTTCAAGCTCGGTATTTAGAGAATTTTTAGTACAGAGTTTCCCCAGACTCGCAGTCTTCTGTAGAGAGCGTTGAAATTAGTCTTAGATATCGAAGGTTTCATTAAATGCAGCAGAATTTTTATCGCGCTGGAGAAAATAACTTGATCTCGAAGATTTTTGTTTAATTTTGATGAAAATTGGAATTTGAAACATGCTAAGCTAGAATAGATCTTTGAGTAGGAGTTATAACACCAGTCGAAGTTGGAAGCCGTGTAAGGGTACTCAGAGGCGATTGCCGTGAATGCGAACTGTAGGAGGCTGAGTTAAGGACAGGTACCGGTGGAATGTCGTCTTCGTAGTCGATCGCTCCAGTCCCGATCTCCGGTGCTCCATGCCTTCTCGGGACGGGGCACCGAGTCCTTCGTACCCCGACTCTCGCAACTTCTCGCGTTGAATAACAATAGAGCGAAAATCGATCCATACATCTTCTGCTTAAAATCTTTATAAACACTCGCTCGACACCTTTGCAACTACAAATGCTTTCATAACTTTTGTTTACATGTCAAAACATTTAATCTGCCAAAATTTCGATTTAACACCCATTACAAATTTCGAACACGAACGCAACTAGGTCACTTTCACTCCAAAACTCCTCGTTACTCCGTTGTTCCCATGCCCATCACCAAGGGGTGTGTTAGTTTCGCAGGACTAGATAGACGCGGTAGACCGATTATCATCGAAAGGGGGCTTGCCATCGCCTCGAGAACATCGGGAATGACGTAGGACCACCGACCCTGCGAGGCCTGGGGATGCAGAAGACGAGACTCTCTCGGCAGACCTTCTTCCCAAGTTCATCGCTCCCGCGCATGTGCAAACACGCGGCGCATAACACGAGGCATTCATGTGCCCTTTCTTCGGCATTATTGTCGGCGGTCGCGCGTTACTGGGACCCTTCTCACCCTTCCGTCGCCGTGCCCCTCTCGCGAAAGACGACGTTCCCGCCCTCCTGTTGGAAGATATACGATAGTACCCACGTTACCAAGCGAGGACACTTTACTAACTCTGTTTCTTCGTTTCGATTTCTCCCCGACGTTTCCTCGTCGTCTTCGAAATAATTTATCGGGACGTTTCCCGCCGAATCGCGCCGCTCTCTGTTCGCGGATTTTTCCTCGACGAGTAAGCATCCCTCCTCTTTTTCCCCCACGCGCCAATGGCAATGGTCGAATGACGTCTCTGGGATTTACGGCCAAGCGATTCCATCCATCGGCCTCTTTCCGAGAAAGTCAGCCGCTTGAAAACTGCCGCGTCTCGGATATTTCGGTCCAACAAAGCACGAGCTGATTGAATACGCTGATCGTGGTTAGCATGCTAGCAATAAAAGCGTCGCGCCACGTCGTGTTTACGGCTGCTGCCTGTCCTGGAATCGTACGGCGACGTTTTCCTCCTAGTCTCGCAACTTGCGTTTCCTCGTTGAATTATTTCGCGCCGCGAGCTTTCTTTCCCCGTCGATACGATCGATCGGGAATATCGGGACACGCGGTCGGGTTGTGTAGCTTCTTTTGTTCCCATGGCTTTAGTTTATCTAGGTTGCTACTTCAATTCTGAAAATCAATGTATATTTGTCAATGATATCTCCGCGAGAGTATCATCAATGGATTCGTAAGACTCTTCCGATGAAAATGAGCCCGAACACGGTCACATTCAGACTACTTTTAATTATACGAAATTCGGGTAGTTTTTGAAAAACGTCCCACCGTGTGTAATCACAGTATCCCGATTGGGGTCGTGTTTGGGCTCATTTTCATCGCGAGAACCTCAGAAATCTGTTGATAATATTTTCGTGAGGATATATTGAAGAATATAAGAATAATTTGATAACAATCGAGTGAGAAATTGATCGATTCGGCATGACATGATTTCCGCGGTATTGACTCGATAACGCGGCCTCGTGGCTTGTTTACGTCGCGACGCAAAAGGGCCTCGAAGGAAAAGGAGGCCCTGAGAGAACGTGTGCGCCTTCGTCGTGGTGCATTTATCGCGGTGGGCGCTCCCCTCCGTCTGTCCCTACCCCACCCCCATCCCTGCTGTCTTTGCCACCTCCCTCGACCCTCTTCCTCTGCACCCCATCCACTCTTCTCTTTCCTCTAGCGACGAGGACGAACTGCACGTTGCCCCCGGAGTACATGCACAACGAGGACAGACGAAGCGTGTCTGAGTCGCTGGCCGCCATGACAGAGCGGAATGCATGAGAACGCAGAGCTACTGACCCTCTTGGCCCCCTCACGCTACGTCTCGGTTCCTCGCCGCGGGATTCTCTTGCTCGCACGCCTCGCTCGGTCCGTTCCACCTCGCTGTTCGACTCGATCTCTCGCGCGCAGGACCCCACCACTCTCCTTAATCTCCATATCAATCCCACTCGCCGAAACTGGCGTGCCTTTAAGCGCGCCGATTTGGAATTTTTTCGCCCGGCGTGACGCCCTGCGTCGTCATCGATCAACGGGGAGCGGAAACACGCGGACGACGAACCGAGCCCGCGCTTTTCTCCTCGAAATCCTATACACTGGTGATTTTACTGTTAACTTCTTTTTTAAATAACTGTAGCTATTTAGTATCTTTGTCGTCTGTAGTAATCTATTATTTCTGTCCTGCTGCAAAGAATTTGTAACCGAATTCTTGAACCCTTTCCTGCGCGAGGTGTGCGCAAGACAGGCCTAGCGAATAATCCGGCCAGCATGGGAAAGAAGAAGAGTCGCGTACACAGGTGCTGGCAGCCCGCGGCGCGGCAGTCGTGTGCCAATCGGTCACATAACGGTCGCACGGTCGTAACACGACCGCCGTCGCCCCCGTGACGTCATGAGATTGACGTCCACGCTGCGACAACGACAATCATTCATACGATTCGAAGGAAGAGGCGAGTCCCGCGCGCGTTTCGCGTTCCACGAAAACCGTTTGCTTCGACGAGCGGCGCACCTCGAAGAGGTGCAGAGGAACAGTTGTAACCTCCCTACTACGTGTATCTATTTTTTAACCGTTGTAATTTTTTCATGCGTAAGTCTTAAAGTAAGATCAATGAGGAGTTCGGTGCTCTCGATCTCCACACCTACATCAAACAATCGAAACTTCTACATTTCCCAAAATATTTTCATGCGAGTATTATCAACAGATTCCTGAGGTTCTCGCGATGAAAATGAGCCCAAACACGACCCCAATCGGGATACTTTGATTATACACAGTGGGTGATTATACACGGTTTTTCAAAAACGACCCGAATTTTGTGTAATTAAAAGTAGTCTGAGTGTGGCCGTGTTCGGGCTCGTTTTCATCGAGAGAACTCCACGAATCCACCCATAATAGTATCATGAACATATCTTGAGAAATGTACCCATTTTCCATTGGTCAGCCATTAACCCCGTCGCAAATAATTCCAACTTTCAATTCTAACTTTTAATTCGAACTACAATCGGTTACGACAACTCCCATAAATGAATCTTTGACACTGAGAGTGCATAGGGTTAGATTCTCGATCCTCGCATAACAGCGATTTCCTTTCTCGCGGCAAGCACTGACGCAACGGCCGCCGCAGCCTTGCTAGGTGACCATCGGTGCATATCTACGGTGATTTATCGCAGTTACAACGCGTTTATTTCCACTCAATCGGGAACGCTGGAGGCTGATAACTTTATGATCGAGGAGTTGTTGTACAGTTTCTTTCGCGCCTTTTATGGGTAACGCGCGGGAGGAGGGGTAGGGGGCTCTGCATAAATCGCGGATATTCTACCGATTTTCGATCGACCACCACCGACGTTACTGAAACGCGCCCCGAAGGAATTTTTGAATAAATTAGTACCTTGTATGGTCGTAAGAACAAAGGCTCACTTATTATGCGACGGTAGTGGCCCTTCTCGACCCATAACTCAGGTGCTCGGAACTTGTGTAGAGAATCGTTCAAGTCTAAACTCTGAAAATTGGTAAATAAAAATAATATTCTCAGTTTCGATCATATGGAAAAATTACTCGATGTATTAATCCTAGACGTGGCACAGTGTCTCAGCCCAGAGATCCGTGACGCAGGATCTTTCGCGTTGATCGAAACGGTAATAGAACGCACCACCTGCGTGGAATTCCGCTAGAACCGGGCTCGATCGCGTATCAATCGGTAATAGAAGACTTTGCGCAGGTTCGAGCGCGCCTTAACGCAGAAACGGCTCTTCTCGTTGGGTCGTTGACTCCCCGTTTCTTCTTTCTTCGAATCCTGGGCCCGGTCCCCGTCCTCGTACCGGGCCCCCCTCTTCCTCGGCTCGATCCCTCTCCCTCTCGTTCTTGACTTCACTAAATCCTTCTCTCTTTCTGGCCCCTCTCCGTTTCCCTCGCTCCCGTTGGACACCGCTCTCCTCTTTTCCTCCTCGTCCACCGTCCGTCTCTCGTTTTTCGTCGGTGCACACGCGGGGGCTTCTTCTACTCCGTGTCTGCCAGACAGTAAACAACGCCACGCCGTACCCACTCCTCTCATTCATATCTCACACGAGCGCATCCCGAATTATTTGGATGCCGACGTATTTCGCCCAGCGGGAGCGGGCCGACCGTGCATCGAGGGTTGGCCCCGACTGCTCCGCATTGCTCGCGGTCCTGGAATCGTTCTTTTTCGCTGACTCGCTAGAAAAATCGGAAAATAAAAATCATTTTTCGTTTCCGTTTAACGCGGGGAAAATTAAATATTTTCTACTTCATAACGCTCGGTCCTTCCTCTTCAGAGATATTGTAGATAAACTGATCTATTCAGGCTAGGGATTTTAATTTCCCAATCTATCTTCATAAAAATAGAATCGATGAATTGGCATAGCTCTCTTGGTAAAAATGAGTCCAAACACGGCTCCATTCGGACTACTTTTAATTATACAAAATTCGAGTCGTTTTTAAAAACACTCCACCGTGTATAATCAAAGTATCGCGAATGCGGACGTGTTTGAGCTCATTTTCATCGTAAGGACCTCACGAATATATCGATAGTGTATTCCCGTTTAGCTATCAACAGCTTCAAAGCAGTCTTCAATTATTAATTATTACTCTTAGCAACTCTTTACCGTTATCAAGAGTCGCTTTTTCCTAAAAACAATCTTTTAGTTATCGGCGTTCAGACAGAGTTTAATCGCTGTAAACAACGCGTGTGACTAATTACGCAAAGTTACGCCACTAACCGTATAATGGGAATCAGGATTATGCAGGCGCACCGCGGTCGCGGTAATGGTATTTTAGTGACTTCGCGAAGGTTTTAGCGGGATTACGAGTTTTTGCAGAGCGCAAGGCCGCGGTCGAAGATCCCCTTGGAAGATTGTTTCGCAAAGTTGCGTCGGAACGCGAACCTAACCGGGGAAAATGCACCGCGACGACGCTAACGCGTCTCCCTCCCAGACGAGGTTACGAATCAATAAAGCGTGCACTTGACTCCGTGAACTTGTCGTCAAGATAGACGTCATAGCGACGTTCTAAAAAGTTTCCTAGAGAGAATAGAGAGTTCTCGACTAATCGTCGTAACTCGACAAGTTTAACATGCTCTTGCAGAATAACCAAGCATGAATTTCCGTTGAAATTGTTTAGAAAGATTAGGTACTCGAGAATTTTAGAGGCGTGATTAATTGAAATTTCCAAGTTAGGATTTTCTTGGAAATGTTTCGAGAAGTGAGAACAATTCACATAAAAATTTCACGCAAAGTTTTATACATTCTATAGAAATAATTAACGTCGATGCGACCTTTCGACGTAACCAAGCAAATATAATTTAGCTCCACCTGGCCTCTACTTAACTCGATCCCCAATCGACCCCTCGATTCATCGATCCGGTCCGCGATCGTCTTCCAAACAACGATCGTAAAATGGAATGGGAGTCGAGCCGCCAGGGTGCCTTCCCCGCGGAAACGGTTCCATGCATTTAGCGTTTCATTGGCTGGCAACGAAGAGAAAACGATTAGAGTCCGCGGCGGAACACCTGGCACCTATCCACGGCGTCTTTCAGAGTGTCCGTTCAACAGGTGCTCGTCCGTCGTGTGCGAGTCGGCTGAAAAGGAAGCCAAGGAGGCGCGAGGAGAAGGCGAAAGAAGTCGATGGAGAAAAAGAAGATGCTAATTGGAGCGGCTTGTAGCATCCAGCAGCGCGTGTTAACACGACTTCCAGGTACTCGTCGTCTACTCGCCTTCTTCTTCCCTCTCGGACGAATACTTTCCAGTAGGTGCTTCCGGCTAGACTTCACGAGGCGGTCCGCTACAAAGAGAGCCTTTCGGAGCTCGAAATGCAAGGTCGACGGAGGGAACGCGAAGGACCAGCCTCCAGGGAGAGGTATGGCAGGTATACAGGGTGTCTCGTCGGCTGTACCACAAACAGGAAGAGTTTCTTCGAGCTGGGACTAATCGTATACGTGGAAGAGAATTGTTTTCTACAGCTATTTTAAAAGCTATTTTCCACATTTTCGATTCCTCTTTGCACAAAGAGTCATCCTTCGTCTCGAGACTCGTACACCCTGTATAACATAGCCGGGGAAAATATTAGTCTGAGCGCGAAGGGAACGCGCTTTTCGAGAAACTGTGAATGATTCTCGCTGGTGCTCGCGTTCCCCGTCGCTCTTGGCCAGTTTTCTCTCTCGTTTCGTCCTTTCACCCCCCTAGTTGCTCCTCCCACGCACCCTTTTTCTCTCATATACGCCCGTTAGTCGGACGCGCGCTGGACAAATATTTGCTCGAATTCAGGGCGACCGCTCGTAAATTAGAGAAAGAGCGCGAGGAGAGGACTCTGAAATTCTTGGGGGCCGTGCCCTGTTTGGTCCCCCCTTCCCCTTGGATCGCGCTCCTCTTTCGCGGCGTCTCGCTTCTCTTCTCGCGTACCCACACGGTTAGAGCCTTTGGTGTCCCAGAGCGCCCGTGGAGTCTTTGGCCTCGTCGCGGCAGGAAATTAAAACTGGCTCCGTGAGAGCCTTTCACGAAAATCCACCTCGCGTTTCGCGTATTTATTTATTTTAAATTGAAGGATAATGTTGACTCGTGGAATGAGTCGGGTCGAGGAGGTGTAACGAGGGATGCATGATCGGGACGAGAATTGCTGTTTTGGAGCTTAGTGTTATAAATAATTCTGACCAGAAATTTTATCATAATCGTACATAGTTTATTAGCCCTTATGATTTGAATTCTCTTCAAGGGTAGAAAGAATATTCTCTACTTAGTCCCAACTTAAATGGAAGTTCATCAATGAACTATTACATAGGGTTTATCGTGAACCCCATTCGCATTTTTCTCTAGTTAGCTAAATATTGCATGATTTATATTTTTTCTCAATTCACAAAAAAAAAAATTCGGCTGCAGTTTGTTCAAGACGAAGGCGTTTCCGAACCCTCGGTTGCGAGACCTTCTTCTCGGCCTATTTTTAGCTCGTGAATCATATCATTCGCGCGGCTCATCACCAACGGATTTAGTTCCTCCAAAACCGAGGCGAATACCTTCTCGCTGGAGGTAGAACGGCGTGCAAGAGAGGGAGGAAAAAAAGTCTCACACCTCGTGGATCGTGAGAAGTTTAGCTATAGTCGTTTGCAACTATTTTGGCCGATCAGGCACGTTTACCCCGTCGACAGAGAATTCCCGTGGCAGAAGTGGGTTCGTTTAGGGTTGTATTTTGTAATACACAAGTCAGTTTTATCTTCGAATCGCGAGGACCTCCATCGATTTCCTCGCGTAGCAAATACAAAGAGAACCGCGTCGCGGAGGGAAACTCGTGACCAAATGGAGAGTCCGGTGGACAGTCTCCAGCGAGGCTGGTTCCTCGGGGTGGGAAAGGAGCCGAAGAAAGAGACGTTGTCCGTGGATGCTGCGCGGATTCGCGTCCTCTTCGATCTGGCTGTAGCCGTCGGAAGGGGGAGGGGGGAGGAGGAGGAGGAAAAGAGCGCAGGGAGGAGGTAGGAAAGAAAGACGATTGCCTGGTCCGCGGGAGGAGCGGAGGATCAGAAACGGCGCGAGGTGGGGTGAGGTTGGAAGGGGTAGAGGAGTCGTATCGGGTGGGGGTGGGGGCAGTGGCGATGTCCTAGCGAAGGTCACGGCCGGGAATGCGGTTTGCGTCCGTCGGTCCAAAGTGGCGTGCCGCGTTGCAGTGCTTGGCTCTTTCTCCTTCGCTCTCCCTTCGCCTTCCTCCCTCGTTCCGTCTTGTTTCGACTCGGTTAGGCTTGCTGGCTCTCCTCCTCTCTCCTTCGAGTCGCAGCAACGCGCAGACTGCAGGAATGCACCAAATGCACCGCACTGACCGGTGCCCGTCCCGTTCCACTGCTTCCACTTGTTTACTTCGGCCGTGCGCCTCCCCCGTCCCCGCTCTTCCACTTCCACCCTTCCTCCTTCTCGTTGCCGTTTCTTCCTCTACCGCTTTCTCGTTCTCCGACAGAGAGAAGACGAGTTTACCTGCTCCCCCTTGTACCCCTTTATCCCGACGCACGAGCGCCGTCGCGAGTTCCCATCGTCGACGTCGTCGATCTCCCCCCCCCCCCCCCCACCCCCCTTCGTCCCACCTACCGTGTTTCTTTCGCTGCTCCACCCCCGGTGGAGAACGTTCTTCACCTCTTTCGGGTCGGGAGCGTGACTGACCTGTTTGAATTTTCACTTTTCCAAGTTCTCCGGCCATTTACTCTTGCTTTTCTTCTTCACGCAATTGAATTTACTTCAAATTGGAATTTTTGGTCTAGATTATTCGTATTGTACGGAATACTTATTCCAGTACAACTGTGTTACTTGGAAAGTCTACGGCCTGTGCGGGTCCCCCGCATATTAACAATTGCCCGATTTTTCAAACCGGCCAGGTGACCAAAATCATCGTTTCTGCCGGCGATCTTTCTCGAAACGGTTCTTCTATTTCCCCTATCGACTCCCGGAATCCCGTTTCCCCATCGTGACGCGACGAAATGCAAATCACCGTCCCGATCGACGAATCGCGATTCGAAGTTTGCAAGGTAATCGTGCACTCTGGCAGGGTGGAGGGAAGCGGGAACCGCGATATCCCCCGTGGCGTTCCGCGTGGACGGCTATCCACGGATTCCACGGGCGGGCGGCATTCCGCAAAACGAAGGAATTTCCTGGATCCGCGGAGGGTGCGTGATGTAACAACCGGGCATAGGGTGCAGGGACCTCGGGAGGTTTGACGAACCCGCCAGCTTTCTCTCTCCCTCGTCGTCCCCTCGACCTAGCCGAATCCCGTCGCGATTCTCTGTCTCTCTGGCCCTGACCCACCCAAAGGATGCAATCACCCCCCTTGCAGTAGATGGGGTGCGCCCGTATGTGGAGGGGAGCGATCTCCGACCGGTGCGCGAATAAGGAGGGTGAGACGCAGCCCGACGGGGGGCTCACCGAAAGGGGGTGTACCTAAGCCGTAATTGTATGCGACCCGTCTGGCCTCTGTGTGTGCGCGCGTGGAATTCGTGCGTGTGTCCAGGGCCGAATTAAACGATGGGGTTCGCAGCCCCGGGGCCAAAGATGGGCAGTACGTTGCAAGCGATGCACGGAAACGATGCGCGAAGACTTACTCGATCAAACGGTTATTCGGTTAGGCCAATCGACGGCTGTGTTCAAATATGACCAGTTCCGTGATATATACGGTTTATTTGGGATCTTTGTCTTTTTAGAATAGTAGGACTCTCGCAGGAGAGACTCAGAGATAGTCCTTTAGTAGCAAGAAACATAAATAGCAGCCTTTCTGACTGTAATAATTCATGAATATTAGTAGTCCTCGTCAGTGAATAAACCCATCATATAGCTTCAGAACACCTCCTCCAAAATGTATCAACCTCTATAAACCTCTATGAACAATGAGTAAGAATCGGATCTTTTTATCGAACGAGATAACTCATCAACGTTCTCCATCCTCTGTTTTTCATTTTGAACTCTTCGTTTAAATACGCGATTTGCTCGTCTCTGCTAACAGTCGAGGGGTATGGAAACGTTGATACGTTCATGCGTGTATCTATGCACGCGGCGCGGGCCAGCCTCTGTTTAGCGGCGTCCCGACGCGGCGCTGCGCGACGCAGAAGGGAAAAGGGGGGTGCGGCTCGGTGCGTTCAGCTCCACAAATCAATACCCATTGGCTGCCGCGTGTGTACCAGCCGTGCACAACGAGCGAAACGTGTCACCCACCGACCAAACCCAAAGGACGATATAGCAGCTGCACGCACGCACGCACAGCAGTCGGCATATGTCGGCCGATGGCCGGCCGTACGCGCAACATCTTCATAGATCTCGCTTCTCGCTCGTTCGTTGTTCGCCCCGGTGGCTTCCAGTCTTGCCACGAAAAAAGAAACACCCTTCACTGCGGCCTTTTTCCTGCGATCGCGAAGTTTTCGCGTTACTTTGCTGACGAATCGCAAATACAGCATCAATATCAAGAATTAAGATATTGTTTTTACATCTTGATAGTAGGGGACCATACTACATTCTGTGGGGATTTAGGAGGGTAGATCTGTTATTGCAGGAGTATGGTAGCATACACTATTCAATTTAGCAAGAAAAGAATCACATCATTAAGGTGATGCAACTATTTTGACCCCCTCGTGAAACTGTGAATTTATAGAAATTTTATTTGAAATTTCTCTAATTTCTCAAGTGTACACCATTTACACCTGTCCCAGGAACATAAGTTTCCTCAGTTTCTTTCCTGAGTTTTTTAATTTCTATAAGTGTCCCTCGAGCGTCCCTCGAGCGCTTTTTAAGAAACTTGGCTCGTTTGACGCGATACTTTCACGTTTGTTTCCTCGATACGATGCGCGGTCGTTCCCGTTGAAAGAAGTAGGATGTCGCAAGAGGGCAGATATTTCCGGCGCGGCCGATACTGTTCCTTTTTCGACGAGCGACACTCACGAGCTATTGTTCCTACCACTGGGGCTTGCTGCGCAATTACTCAGCAGCCCGCAGTGACGAATCCAATAACAATCCTACGACCATCTCCGCCGAGCAAATTTCTAATTTCCTCTCGTAGCGCGTCGTCTCGACGCCGCGACAACTGAGGAAGCCTGTGGGTAATGTAGTCGGACGTCGACGACGATTCCGGCCAGCTGGATTTCGCCTTCGCGGCCCAATCCGATGCTGGTCGACGAATCTCGTCCGACTATCCGCTAATCGTCGCTCATGAGTTAGAAAAAATAAAATTCCTTGGTAGAACGAAACAGTTTTGGACAGGATCTTAAGGAGCATTATGGCTAGTTTGCGATGGCTCTTCGGTTCATTGAGAGTATTCTTTTTTTATTAAATTGTGAATGTTTGTAATTCAAATCTTAAACTCAAGTCTAGGTGCAAGGTTCGAATACGTAATCAAAAATTCACAATTTACCATTAGCAAACAAATAAAAATTCTTGAATGAAATACTTTCAATGGAAACCGTAAATTTTCAATGAAAAGAATGTCATGAATGAATTACTAATCTGTTACTCCGAATTTTGGCTCCAAATTTCTCGCCGTCTCGTAGCGCCGCATCGTGTAACAGGACGCCTACGGTGTACTCGACCGCCGTACTATGTGTGAGTAGACGTCGTTGGGCGGTGGTGGGGGGCTTCATTCAGTGCGCCTCACGGTCTCGGCAGCGCGCATGCGCTGCCCTCCGCGCGTACACACGCTACTCACGCTGCGCTTCCCTTCCTACTCTAGCGTTCCCTCACACGTACGCGTCACGCACGCGCACACAGTCACACTTACGTACATGGACTTTGTACTCGAGCGTGGCCAATCTCTTTCCCTCTCTCTTTCACAAGCGCGAGCGCGCGTCTAAGAACGAACCACACGGACACTGTTTCACGAGGCATCGGTGTACGCCAGTGGTGCGCAACGTACAATTGGTACATTTTTTAATTGCTATAATAATAATTGGAAACTAGACTTGAAAGATATTTTTATTTTATTTACATTCTTATTACAAGTTGGATAATTGAACAGAGATTTCCTAAATTCTTTTTCTATCGATTTAATTAAATTACAAACTGATATCACTGAAGGTGACACGTTTACGAGCAATGTCTATTGATTTCGACCTAAATGGATCCCGTAGGAATATTTATTTAATTTTTTATTTGGCCCCAGTAACGAGGAAGGTTGCTCACCCTTGGTGTACGCGATCACGCACACCTATTTCGATAGCAACGCGATCGCGAACGAACGTACGAGAGAGAAGGGACGAATCGAGCAATAAGGAGGCGAAACCCGCAGTACGTTGGACCTAAGGGACGGGCGAGGGACGGAGGGATGACGGTGTATGCGAACGGTCGAGAGTGACTGAACTGCACAAACGACGACCACAACACGCCGTCAGCTCGCCAACGTGTCGCGTGTGCTCGAATACGCGCGCGTTTTCGAGACGCCCCGCGTGCGCGATCTCCCTTTTCTTTCTCCCTGGAGGTGGATTTCTTCGATGATCGAGTAGCCGGGTACAAAGGAATCCGATATTACAGGCGATAGGCGGGAACGTTGTTGCGAAAGAAATTACCACGCGTCGCGGTTTTCCTGCCCATACTCTCCGGGACTTTTTCTTTTTAATAATTTTTTTCTTTTCGTAAGGTCGAGTAATTTTGCTTTTCGCGTTCGCGCGCGGGCGTCCGTAGGCTGCGACTTACGAAAGAAGGAAAACCCAGACCACGTTAATTGCGTACTCCAGAGAACGTCGTTATCGTTCACTCATGGAACCGTTCCATTCCGTGATCAACGTTTTGTACGAACTGGAATATAATTGGATTTCATTTAAATGTGGGTTTCTCGACTATTTTTTATATCGATAAAATAGGTCTGGTTTAGGTTGTGACAGATGTGATTCTTGGTGTTTGAAGAAACTTGCATTCCAGAATTCTTTATTGTATTTTATGTAGGCTGTGCCTTAATTACAATCTTTGAGTAATTTTTCATAAAGTATCGAAAGATACATTTCAATTTCCTTGGTTAACGTTACCTCGTTTTCCACGAGCACGAACACGAGTGCACCGTTGAGAGGCGACGTACGTTTGCATTCCCGTTTCTTGCGCGATCGTTTCCGGCGGGGAGCGTCGCGCGTCATTTCCTGCGGCCGGTGTAAACGTCGGTTCCATTACGGAATCGAGTCTGCGTCGACCCAGCACGCAACTGGCAACATTCTCCGCAACAATTCCGGTACGCTTGCTCGAAATTAGATCGGTAGTACCATTAGATCATTCTCAGTCTTCCTTTTTCTAGTTTATCGTAATCAGTTTCATGCCCAAGCTAATAAAAGCCACAATTACTATTTTCCTCGACAGAACACGTTTATTCTCTCGGCTGAAATTCCGCAAATTTGCATTTCGCAGAAATCGTTCGGTGATTAGACTAACGTGTCGCAGGGCAGATCGATGCGCCCTAGAGATTGTTTACAGCCGACAAAAGCGCGAATCCAGGGTCCGGCGAGTTTTCTTTATCGCTTACACGTCGCGCACGGTCCCGCATTAAGCGTTACTACTCTTTCTCGGCCCGTTCCACCACCTCCGCCACGACCTTCTCTTCCTCCTCCACCTCCGGGGGCTTTTTATGCTGCCCTCTTTAGCGGGAGAACTCGATTCGAGTCGACTCGTAACACGCGCCGCCTCGGCATCGCCGCGTGATGCATTGCTTCCGAGAAGCGATACCAACGGCCTCCAGCTTCGCGTCGCTGCCTCTCGGCTCCCCTTGGAGCTCTATCCGCGGAACTAGTCGAACACTGCGCCCTGAGAAGTCTGACCAACAGTCCAAAATATCCATCGATCGACCAGACTCGCCAACTTTGACCCAAAAGACTCCAAAGTACTTTGTTTCGGAAACAATTCTTTTACCGCGGAGAACTTACTTTATCTTTGATAATAAGGTTTCCCTAGAAATGGCTTTGTAAAATACTCCCACAAAGGCCTTTTGGTGTACACTGTAGAAGGCTCGACCTAAATCAGAGGTCTTATTTAAAGCCAGCCCCCCCCCCCCCCCCCCCGCCACAGTCGCAATTCTCCCAAAATCCATGAAAAGCGATCTCCCAAGGCTCCGTGACTGGTTACGAGCGGTGCCAAAAATGCAAGCACGATCGACGAGAACTGGGGTAAACGGTGACCTCGAAAGCTGTCCAACGGACAAAGTGACCGGTTAATTGCAAGCGTCGACGCGCGGTCGTAGACGACGCAGCGTCGCGCCTACGATAGAATGGGACACGCGTACAGGTTGAAAGAAAAATGAGGGAAGGAGGGAGGGAAGGAGACACACACGGGACGCGTATACGGGACAGCGGCGTAGTCGTAAAGTGCGGTAGAATGCACTCTGACGTAGGCTCTGTATTGCTTGGCGCGGCGCGCAGCGTTGCATTCCCCTGCGGTGCATTGACTTTGCCTCCCCTCCTGCGCCTCCGCCGCCCCACCACCCTCTCCTCGGCCCGTCGCTCACTCCCCCCTCCCCGGCGCTGCTTGATGCACGCCGACGGTCGTGCCGCTGCACCCCACCGTCTCCCTGGTGCAACCGCCTCCCGGCACAACAACAACATTCCTTCTCTCTAGAGTCCCTTCATGCCACGGAGACCCTGCTACCAGACCCTTCTTCGTCTCTGTTCCCTCGACCAGACCCACCGCTGGTGGAAGAAAGATGCTGCCTGAGAAAGGCCTCCTTCTATACGCCTCTACTGCGAAACTGGTCGCCCGCGAATCGCATGTGCGATCGACCTCATGGCCACCAGACGAGACCCAGGCAAAAGTTTCGGTTGGTATGCATCGGTACAGCCCGTTTCTGGAACGACGATCGCCAACCGAGGAAACCAAAATCAAAACGAATTTTAAATTTTCAAGTCCACGTCCGAACTGCATCGTTCAAATTGAATGTTGTTTGGTGGTTGGAGTGTCAACCCTTTGCACTCGAGGACTTTTTTTTTTCTAGTATCTACCAACAACTGCGACGAATGCTAAGCTTAGATTCACTTCGATCGCGAGATCTCTAATTTGAAATTTGAAAATCAAGTCACCTTTACTTCGTCGACAATCATTTTATTTACAGTTCCAAGAAAAATTCAAGCTAAACAAATATTATTGCTGGTTGACTTACTGTGGCAGTCGAGATAGCGGTGACCGAGAGCCAGCTTTCTCTCCGAACTGACGCGTTTGTCGCGAATTTTCCAAAACAATTAGTACGTACGTATCCACTCCACCCGGTATATTATTCATGATTATAATTAAATTGTCTGCGCCACGTACGACGCAACCACTGTATCTCAAGCATACGATAATGGCAAAACATAGAGGAGAATTTCTGCAGCCACTAGTGGCAGCGTTCTCTTGCCGCACAGAGTGCTCTCGGCAGTGCGCGCGCGCGGCAAAAGGGTTAATTCGCGAAATGCAGTTGATAACGGCGAGACCATGATTGCCTGGTTTCTGGATGTTCCAAGACAATGTTCCTAGCTGGAATTCGCAATTGTCAGATGCTTGGATTAGGGTTAGAGCCAACGTTAGTTTGTAATACTTCAACATGCAACCCTTTCGAATTCATTATTCTTCGAGAAAAAGCACAAGTGAAACGTGTTTGATATGAAAATGCCAGAGAAATTAACTTGATCGAGATGTTTTATTTTTATTCGGACCTCTTGATTCCGAAATAAAACAAAAAATCGATGTTGAACTCGTGATGTTAATATCATAAAAGAATACACACGAGTAAAAATTATTCTTAGACGATAAATTTCATTAGGCGTTATTTTTCCAAATTAGTTGAAATTGCTCTCACTGCTTATCTACAAAATGATTCATTCAGGGTATTGTCTTGCGCTACAATAAGAAGGTAACTTCATTTTGTTATAGTTTTGACGTTAGAACATAATCGCAGATTTAAAACATTCTTCTTTTTTCTTTTTGTGGTGCAATAAGGAAGAAAATTTGAAAAAATGAAGCTACCTCCTTATTGCAGCACACCTCTATATCAACCCTTCGAGAAATCCTCCAAAAATTTGTTCAACGAATTCCGCGCTACACATTTAATTTATTTGTAACGTATTAATTCGAAAGTATTTAGCGGAGTACTCGACGGGTATAATCGATGCAGCACAGAGTTGATGGATCGAGTCACGGCCCTGACGGCGCAGGAATTATGCCGTTTTCACGGGATGTTTGCTTTTACACGAACCGCGTTGCATCCATCTCTCCCGTGAACGCGGCCAGGACCGCTAATTGGGTTATTACATGGAACGTCCGAATCTGCCGCGCATTAGGTTTCCGCGGCGTATACGTGAGCCATGGCCGTGTGTCGCGTTAGGTGAACAGCCTGGCCAGCCAGGATGTTTACCGTGGCGATTTTAAGCGCGTCGATGATACATTATGAGAGGTTTACGACGAGCTAACGAGCCTTAAAACTGTTTTTCGGCGACTCGACCAATCGGAGGTGATTTCGAGGAAACTACCGTAATGCAATAAATTCCGTCTCGTCCCCGCGTTGGACAATATAATAATTAGGCGAAGCCAGGTGCCACGGACCGGGATCATCCGACAATCGACTAGAACAACGGCGTTTATTTTCCTTGAGCTCTCCTTGGAAAATGCGTATTTCCCCGTAGAGTGGTCTCAAAGATCGATTCCTCGACTATTGCCCCATTTATTCCCGGGTCTGGACTCCTCGTCGGGACCCCCCGAGTTAATTACTTTCAGGGTCCTTTCCTTTTTCGGAAGTTGACCCTTCTTGTTGTGTGAAAGGCAAGTAGTATTACTAAAATGATCGCTGAGGAAGTGTACGTTTAGGGTGTCCTTATTTTCTGGCAACGAAACGCCCCTCGGCTAAATGTCGTCACTGCTTTATGGCACCTCTTGATGGAATGCCATAAAGTCTTCAAATTCAGCGACGACTACAGTGAATAGGAAAACTAAATTATCATAACATTTCTTATTGAGAGCTTCTCTTATGGATCCTAAAACAGAACGTTTAATTTGCTCGAAGAACAGTAGTAGTCGGAATAAAAATTAAATTTAAACAGTCCAGAAAAATTCCTCTATAAGAAAGTCTTACAGTGTACCAAACTAGGTCATCGACAACAAGCTCGAAGAAATTAAGCATTAAATAGAGCAACTCCTCGAGAATCGATAGACTAGACTTGCTTGAATTAAGTAATGGTCAAATTAAGAAATCTCGTTGTGAGGATTCAATTTTCGCGCTGGACTCGTCCCAGGCAATCGGCTCATTTATTGGCGATGATTATACGTCAGGTTTGTCCCGTTGGAGCGCAGACTGCATCGAACCAAGGGACACCAAGCACAATCGAACCTTTCCTTCCATTGTCGCCAAGTCTTCGACGCGTTGATTACGCTCCCGTTGTTTGGCGAACACTGGCCTCCAAACGTCACCGGTTCGCATCGCGCTCTAATTATGGAGAAAATCTTTAATACCGTCCCGACAACTCGTACCATTAATCCTTTCCACCGGACCGATCAAACCTCGGGACCACTTGACAGTTTAATTATAGGACAACACTCGTATCCTTGCGCTAACACGACCGCTACCTGTCGGCATAAGAAGAAAACGAGCGCTAGTCGGAGCCCGTATTCTAACAGGTTATCACGGAAAAATATATTAATAGAAAGACCCGAGGGTATTAATTCGGTTAATATACTTCTCGAACAATCGATGTAATTTCATTTTTATAGGTTCGAGAGGGAAAGAGATCGAATTGAGTTCGAATTAATAGAATATTAGGTGGGCTCAGGCAAGCGCTTCGATTTCAAATTTTAGGCTTCTTAGGAT
This sequence comes from Hylaeus anthracinus, assembly GCF_026225885.1. NCBI lineage: Eukaryota > Metazoa > Arthropoda > Insecta > Hymenoptera > Colletidae > Hylaeus > Hylaeus anthracinus. The sequence goes on along the minus strand of NW_026535289.1, from coordinate 5,707,454 downwards.
TGGGACATCGTCAGCAAAGTGAATCGTGACAGTTACATCGAAAAATTATAATTAATCGTAGTAGGTTGCTCGATCAATCGGTATCTACCTTTGTATTTCAAGGATATTCCATTGTATAATATATAAGAATGCCTAGAATCAATTTAAATTCTTATATCAGCATAATTCGCGAAATTATTTCGCTATCATTCTTCATTTAAGGTTCCCTGCAAATATCGTCGTACGTACACACGGCTTCTCGAACCAAGACTCTAAACAATGCCATTCCTAAAGTAAACTTGCCCCCCGCACGCTCTTGCCCTAAAGCCACCAAAATTACAATTGATTATTCAATCGGTCCGCGGAACATTCCGGCGTAAGAGAACAACACGCCACTATTAGCATTTAAATCGATTTCCATTTATTGCTCCCGTAGACGCGACCATCTTTCTTTCCCCCACGGCGGATTGTAAAATGTCATAATCTCGTCGAAAATCATTACTCAACCGGGGTCCGCTGCGCGGTCTTTGTTCGAGGAGGAAATTAGCGAGGCAGGCCTCCCGTGTTTCTCGATCTTATCTATCTCCACCGTACGAGATTAAAACCGTGGAGGCTTTGTCAGGGTTGGTGCGTGCCAGGGACAGGTGTCCCAAAGACGAGCGAACCTTGGGAAAACCCATGAAGGCGGGCAACCTCCATCGAAATATTTGTCCTTGGTAATAAACGTTGGCGAAGGAGGTGCGCCACCGAGAGTTCCCTTTTGCCCTCGTCGGTCATTAACGTTCACGTGATCCCCCGTTCGCGGCTCGTCTTTCCTTTTCAGTTACCTTCCTCTCCCACCCTCCATCACTCCATCCCTCCCCCTTCCACCCAACAAAACGGTTCGACGCTTATTTATTGTCACCGAAGAGCACGAGACCATAAACCAATTGAACGGATACGCGCTAAGCCTCAGCCGAGCCTAAATCACCATCCCTTCGGTTCTTCGCTGTCTCGCTTCCTTTTCCACCCCCTTAGGCGAGTCTCGCCGCCCGGACGATACGCGATTGTTCGATTTCTTAGGACTTAATCGGATTTCGAGGCTCTCGTGAGGCGAGCCGGCAAAAAACCCTAAACGCTTCCACGAATGTCACCACACGGCTGATTTACGCGTCGCTTGAGCCGGACTCCATCGAGCGGAATCGGCGATCGGCTTCGGGACTCTCGAATGGAAATACACCAGAGGTTGGGGGAACTGTTCTTATCAAGATAATGGTATAATCTTCGTAGCCTGTTTAAATTTTTCAAAGTCTTTTAGAAACATGTCCCTCGAGAATGTATAGACGTAAATTGGTTGACTCGATCGGACACGATTCAAATTTAACGCTAGGTTTACGATCGTTTCGATCTATTCCAAATGTTTTATCAGAAACCATTTGCTGAGTTTTATCTGAACGTATAGAGAAAAATATATTAAGTTGTCCCAAAAGTTTCTTTCGCTTTATTAAGTAATATATGCACAATATTTGTATGTTTTATGTTACATTACTGAATTGTGCGCGATACATTTTGCTCCATTACTGTTACAACATGAATATCTATAAAATTAGATTGTCTATTTATATAAACACGATCACATAAAATAATTGAGTGCAACTCGCGAAAGAAACTTTCGGGACAACCTAATACATCCAAATTATAGATACAGACGTGATCAAAGAATTCCTAGAAAGTAACCACTAAAGAACAACCAAAAATAACCATAACCTAGTACCTAGAACCTCCATAAACCTAGTGTCAAACATCGCGTCGCTAAAATTAACGATAAATCTGATTTTTCTGTTTCGAATAAAAAAAGCCTGCGTTAATCCTCGGCTTGGCGCCCGCAGATAACATTCGCGAACATCTTTCTGCTCGAAAAATCCCGAATAATCGATGACGCTGCAACGATCGCAACGAGATACACCTTCGGTGATCCTCTTCGATTGCCATGGATCCCAGATATTTTCCGCGCGAAATCCTCGCGACACGCCTAAACGCGATACGGTCGCGAAACGTTTTCGGGGTCGTCGAACTGTTTGCCCGACAAATTACGGTTTTTCCGCTTTATGTCCGGCTTTTCGCGGGCACAATGCCGCGACATTAAGACGGTCGAAACGACACGCGTTCGTTCAACAGATGCTAACACGCGCCGGACAAATTTTCGCCCTTTCCCGTTTCTTTTCCCGTCATTTTTCCACGTCTGTCCACCCGTTCCGCGCATCTGACAAGGCCACGCGCACCTGGCACCAACCCTCGCTAAATTGCAACCCCCCTCTCCTCACGGATTTTCCTGTCCCTCGTGGCCTCTGTCACCCTTGGTTATTTACACATCTGGAGAAATTTTCGCGGTGACGGTATCCACTGCCATGGACAACAAATTCCTGTTTAAATATCGACAGAAAGAGAATTGCACGGTGAAATTAATTCGAAACGTCGTTGGTTTTAGGATTATAGATTTTTATTTACTGTTGAATATTTAAAGTTATCGTTGCTTATAACACTTTGGAGATAATTGAGTGTTTATTATGACGAGAATACAGTACATTTTCATATAATAAAATCAACATAAAAATAAACTAAGTGTTCGGTTGCACTCTCGTACACGTGTGTTCGGCATTTACGCAGTTTTACGACCAGCACTTCTTCTGTTTTCGTAGTCTGTTACTCGCTTCAACTGCGCGGGAGTTTCAAAAACTTAAATCACGCATTTCTACATTTACTGAACTGTACATCCAACACTGACCATCTCCTTCGAATACCGAGGTTGAAAAGGTTAAAAACCACTGACCCGAACGCTTCCAGGAATCGAGAGCTTGCACGGCTTCTGCCTGTTGCCCATCTCCTTTTGCGGCTTCAGAGGGAAGAAGTTTTCCTAAAAGAAGTTCCGAAGCCGCTCGCTGGTCGAAACCAGAGATTGGCCAAATTTTACTTGAGCGATAAACGACGATCTAAACGCACTCGCGGTGATTTATGACGAGCCAAGTTTCTATTTCTCCATTTAGGAATATTTCTTTCTATAATGCAGTCTGTGATCTTGTAATAAGATACTTTTTATAGAACATTTGTCGTGTATTCAAATTCCAAAAAGAAAATCATGAAAACATCTACCCTTACAAATTTGTTTAATGTAAAGATCAACTTAGCACACGGCAGCGACTTATGACGAGTCAAGTCTCTATTTCTTCAGTTAGGAATATTTCTTTCTATAATGCAGTCTGTGATCTTGTAATAAGATACTTTTTATAGGACACTTGTTGTATATTCAAATGCCAAAACGAAAATTATGAAAACATCTACACTTACAAATTTATTTTCTTTAACACTTTCGCTGCGAACGAAAATGAGTAGGCGTTCGCTGCAATTCGTATTTTTTGAAATGAAAAATTTCTTACAAATATTCTAATATGATTATTTTGAAAAACATATATTTATGATAACTTATTTTATATATAATATGATTGCCGAACAAAAAGAAAGGAAAACCGAGAAATAACAAAAACAACCATATATTTTCAGTTGGACGCACATGTGCGTCATCCGCAGCGAAAGTGTTAAATATCAACTTAACTCATACACAGAGACATTAATGCAGAAACGTAAGCGCGAGTAACGCGATAAAGCTTCGCACGTATCTATAGATCCGAAATCGTTATCCGGTTAAGTATTTCGCCCACCCATGGTCTCGTAAATGCAGCATCGCCATTCATTACCATGACTATGGGGAATTTTCGCGTGGAGCATTTCAGCCCCTGCGGGCATCCCCGTCGCTGTTTATCTCCTCATTCTTCCTTGCAGCCGATTCGTTAGCGCGTTTGTCCTCCAGCTGAAACAATGGTGTTCGGTCGAGGAGAAAGCGCGGAACAATCGTACGCGTCGCGAGAGGGAAGAAACCGTGGCGTTGGGCGAAAGGGGAGGGAAACGCAAAATGGGGTGAGCCTAAACAAATCCACGGGGGTTGAAGAACCGTGTGAAGACGAGCACCGAGGGAAAGTCCCGTACGTGGAAACTGGTATCTAGCACGGGAACCCTTGCGCAGCCTTTCAATCGTCGTTCCCCTCGACAGGCCCTGAAGGGGCCCCCTTCTAGGCCCCATGGGAATCTAGCTCCGTTGAATTCGCTCCTTGGCTCCTTGAGAAAAATTCTAGTCACCTCGAGACGATGAATGTTTGCAAAAGAGGGTGGGAAGCGCAGTTGATTCGATTTTCAGAGCATAGATGCATGATACAGACATTTCATTTTTTTAACGAGTGTTTCGTGTAAAAATAAAATTAAATAAAAATATCGATGATTGAATACAACCTCGGTCGGTGTTTAAGAAGGATCGATGAAGATGTTATATGAACATAATATTTAAATCGATAACAAATTACCAGAAATTGGTAGAGACAGCATAGAAAATTTACAATATTCAATTTAAATGTATACTACTAGCCTCCTCTTTTGGAGGGTTTCGACATGTGAGTACTACACAGAGATTTCTCCAAAATTCTGTCCACCTCGATCTCGTAATTTGTATTCATTTAAAAATTGCACGAGTGTACACGTTGAACTTAAAATCCGCGTGCAGCTGTCGTATTCTTTCGGACGGTCGTCCTCGGTTTCCCAAAGAAAAACGTAACATCGAGCAATTTTTCATAGTCGTTCGAAGCGACGATTGTCAAAAAAATATGTCGATAATTGGGACACTTCCCTCGTCGTGTTTTTCAGCTGGTCACCCCCGGAATAATGGCGCGGTAGCTGACGGGCATCGATTGCGTCGCGTTCAATGTTGACTTTTATCCCTAGCCCGAGGGCGATACGCGATTTTTCCCAGCTTTTTTCGCGATTTTTGGAAAAGCCTCCTCTTCCTCCCTTCGTCGACGCGTGAACTCGATGCTCGCGTCGTCATCGCGCGCGGATGAATGTGGGTCGTTCGTGTCAGAGACGAGGTCGAGACGAGCCTTTGTCGTTCAGTGCCGGCTTGCTTCTTGAGATAACAGCTGGCTTCCGGTGGTTAGAAAGCGCAGTCAACTTGTGCCCCTAGCGCGGTAAATTTTGTCGAACAATGGACTCCGCTCGAACGCCTGCCGCGTTTATTCGACAAACGCGCGTTTGTCTTCGTTTATCCCTTTCGTTTTTCGCCGGTGTTCTCGCGCGAGCATTCCAATATCGCGATTACGACCCTACCGAACTCTGACGCTTGGCGTAACGTTAATCACGGGTGAATTGCTCGACGAGGAATTGCAATTCGATGCATTTTGGAATAATCAGATTCGGAAAGTTGTTTAGCGATAGTGTTCTTCGTACTCTCGAGTTAACTTTACGGGTTTCCATATACAATTGATCATAAATATCGTACAGTATATCTACTTATAGACTCACGGATTAAAGCCTCTAGATTTAGGAGGACTCTTTAAGCAAGTGCTCGTCTAATTACCTCGATTCGAATGAACTCTAGCCAGAGAGTTTCAATGTTTGAAACTTTTAAATTTCTCTACGTATCGTCTCCTCGAAGTAAATTACCAAAGTGCGTAACCAACGTCATAGATTTGTCAGGTGTTTAAAATTTTCATAATTAACGGTAGAGACTTTTCGAGTTCAATTTTGCCACTCAACCACGTGCCATGTCTGCCATTCAGGCGCAGTTTTACGCTTTTAGGGCGACAACTCGAAGATATTTCGTCAACCATACCCACTTCCGTCGCTTTTTTTTCCTTCCTGACGCGGTATTACCGCGAAACGACCGGCAAATCCACTTTTCTTCGCTGAACGGGATACGAGGTACGCGCACGCGACTAGAATACAACGTAACCCAGAAGAGTCTGCACGCGACGTTGAAGCTACAATATATCTTCTTCTGGTCTTGTGTTCTCTGCACGCTCGTAAACAGAGGCTGGGTTACAGTGATCATGATTTTTGCTCCTCGAGCATGGGGGAATACCAAATATCTTCTTTAACCATCACGAATCGGGGGATCCTCAAAAGTTTTAGAATATAATAGAATTTTTGTTGAAATACAATAAGTGAACGAAGTTTTTTGTTTAATATATAACTTTATCGGTATAATGAGAAACAATGATGTTCATGCCTGATGGACATTGTAAAATGAATAAGGAAAGAAAGGATCGTTAAAAGGATCAGCAAGAATACACTCAATATATTTAAATAAAATAGAATTTTATTGGATCGAATTTTACATTATTCGTCGTTTGGAATATTTCTCTGCTAAGAATTTAGCCCACTCGTCCGTGCGAATCATCCAGCAATCGAATGGGCTAATGAAATTTCGAGAACCGGAACCATACCGCGCGTTAGGCGATCGCGTAAAGCGCGACGTTATTGTCGAAATAACGGACCAGCCGTGTTAATGGAGCTCCAGCTTTAATATCGATAATGAGAACGGGGCCAACCGACGATTTTTACGTGGCTCGATCTCTATCCGATTAATTAGCGGGTCGTTTGGAATTGCAAACGCGCTGGAACCATTCCAAGGGATACGTTTCGTCGATTATTTCCGTAGAAAATAATAATTCCCCGAGTTTTAACGGCCAGCTTCTCTTATTTTTGTAATTTCATGTTGGAAGAGATGACCGCGAAGATCCTTTCGATATAATTTCATTCGCGTCCATACCTTTTGCACCTCGACTCGAGTGGTTCATGGCGTGGTCGATGAAACCCGTCAAGCACGCGGGGAATTAAAGTTTTCCCAATGTTGTTGGAATCGTCGAGGAAATACAAGATAGAAGCCGAGGATGTGGAAACTTTTTTTCGAAAATCTTTTTGTACGTAGTTTGCGAATATTTCTTAGAACTGTCAATCTTCGTCTCTTGAATATTCAACGAGTTGGTGAATTTATGTTTATAACTTTGACGTTCTTACTATAATTAATCAGTAATAAGAACTACACGAGGTTCAATTTGTTCTTAACGATCAATTCATCCATCGTTGTTCTATCGCTTTTCTAATAGCTCAAAATACTCATCAAAATAATACTCATCAAAATGTCTTAATACTTCGAAACACAGATTTCCCTCGCGTAAAAAATGTCATTTTCACCTTTCGAGATTATCATCCCAAATCTACTTAAACAAAACATGAAATATACAATCCCCTCGATCGGCCCACGGAAGTCCAAACCGCGCAGAAAGCTCCGCCAGAAGTTTCCTCCATACGACGCCGTACGGCGTCGTAAAGATGGCGCCAAATCGCGGTTAGTTCATCGCAACATTCCTCCCTCCGCAAATCGACTTTACCCTAAAATCGAAACCGCCGCCCGCCGGTCACGAAACCGTCGTCTTCGTTATCGATCTTAGTAGCCATCCTGAAGCACGAACATGCGCAGCGACGCGAAGTTACCGCAGCTGGTGCTTCAATTTTGGGCCGGAGGGCGTACGCGCGGGGGGTTCTGGGGCGCGTCACGCTCGCCTTTCCTCGATCGCCGCGAGGATCGCGAGAAGTTAGACGTATGGATTGGTCCAACGGGACCAATCCTGGGATCGCCTAATTCCCTGGGACGTTGCCCGCGAGAAGGTATAGCAACGGGGGAGCGCAGCAGCAGCAGTCCTCGTGGTCGGTGTCGTCGTTGTCGGCGGCGGCCATGTTTGCGCCGACACGGTAGGCGTTCACGGGCGGTACCATCCCTCTGCCCGTTCTCCAACGACTTTGGAGAACGGCCTCCCCCCTCCTCTGGTTGTCTAGTAAACTTCTGGTGGGGCACCGCAAACGATCTTCCGTTGGTGCCGGTTCTACCTCCCACCACGCGACCGCCTCTCCTCTGCCAGCTCCCCCCACCACCTGGCCGTCTCGTGCGTCTCACTCGTGCGCCCAGCGTCCCTGTTCAGTCGTCTCTTGACCGCCAGCCGCTCGACATCTCCCTCGCTCCCGTGCCAGACCCGTCTCCCCGCGTCTCGTCCATCCGCTCACGCACCACAGCGATGGAGAGGGAGAGCTTGCCACCGCCACAGCCCAACGCATCGGGTAGGGGGAAGTCTTCGCGAGGAGGAATCGAACACTTTTCGCGGTGTCTTCTCGCGTTCCTTCCTTCTTCGTCTTCGCGTTGTTCTTTTCTCCTTACCCACCCATCGATTTTCGTTTTCTTCGTTTCCGCTCACTCCCCGCCGTTTTTTCTACGCCACCCTCTCCCCTACGCTCGCGCTCTGGCGTGGTCGTTTCGAACTGCATTATCCGTCGTTGCATTTCGCGCTCGCTGTTTTCGATTTTCCGCGGAGACGTAGGAGGGCGGCGTGCTGGAGGGGGGGGGGGGCAGGAGGACGATGCCTCGGTTCCCTCGACGCCGCGATATATGCCGCCTCGATGGCCGACTGACAACCACTGACGCCCGCTCCCTTTCAGCCTTCCGCGGCGTGTCCTGATTGGCCCCCGCGGTCTCGATCGTTAAGATTCGACAAAGTTCGCCGCTGGGATCTTCTTCTTTCCCCCCCCCCCCTCTCCTTCGCTAGGGTTGCCATCCCCGAGATCCCAAGAAAAGGAGAAGACACCATTTCGCGGGAATTACGCGCCATCTTGACCGCCTACGAGCTAACAGTCTTCACGAATTTTTGGTAGCACACGTGCGCTAGTGATTGCGCACATTTTTTTTCATCCCTGCGGGAGATATAGTTTGAACTTTGGAAAGTAAGCTTCTTTGGGATACCTGTGGTTGCTACTAAGGCCGAACGCACGCGGGCGCAACCGATTTGAAATTAGTGTTGCAAACCGTTTGCGCTCTTTGTTTTACCTAGATCCACGGTCGCATAGAAGTAGTTTCAGAGTGGTTTGAAACTGATCAATTGCACCCGTGCGCGATTGGCCTAAGGGGAGAAAATTGCGTTGTTTTTAATAGCGTAGCCCATCGTGTTTAGGAATCGATGACATTAATTTTGCGTCAACCTCCGATATAAAATTAATTATTGGTATTTCATAGAACAAAAACAAGGATACGTTGTATTACGACCTCAAGAAAATTACCCAATATGAAACTAAATTAATTAATAATGTTTTATACAGAAAATAAACAGAGGTACATTGTATCACCTGTACATTGTATCCTCAAGAAGAGTGTCCTGGCGCCCTTAAAATTGCATGCTCCGCAACCCTGCCCCCTGGGGGGCGGAAGTTGGAGGAAAATCGGCGAGGAAACCGTCCGCGGGACGAAAAAGTTCTCGAGGGGTGCAAATCTTTGGAATTTCGGAGGGGTCGCGCGAACCAATTCCGAGTGGTTCGCTGCTTGTTAAAAAGTTTCCAAGCCCGACTTCGTCCAGCTCGCCGTTAATTATCGTCCCCGTTGGAGGTATTTGCATTCGCGGTGATTCTGTCGAGAAAATGTAATTTTCCTTGGGTAAACCTCCCCATCGACCTCCCAGCCACCATCTTCGTTCCACGTTTTACATTCTTTTTTTCGGGGGGTAAAGCGTCTTTGGGGTAATATCGCGCGGGCTCAGCCGTGGATTTATTCAGCGCGAGACTCACGAGAAAGAAGGTCGCTCGTAAATTCGCCAAGGGATGAGCGAAATTCTCGCGTGGGTGAAAAATGTCGAATGGCGAAATATAAACAAGCTCTCGTCATTCGATCGTTTAGTAAAATAGGAGGAATTATGTAGGGCTGAATTATGGAGTCGAACCAATAAATAACTTACGTCGAAGATAGTTTTGGCGCTGTTGTATCATGCAAGGGGTAGTTTCTTCGCCAAATCGATCACTTTTATGACTCTGTGTTAGGAAAACTTTGTATTACGATGATATTGAAGCACACGTGTTGTAGGGCATGTGCTACTAGTCAGGGTTCAAGTCATCGATCTTTCACTTTCATGATTGTTTAAAGACTATGCCTTCTTAAAAATTGGAGAAACTATTTTTCTTACTTCATGTTACTGTACTTTATTTTACTGGTAAACTGTGGACTTTGCCTAGAAGCTGCTTTAATTAGATACATTTTCAAATTGCCAACTGCATCGTCTAACTTGTTTCCTTCTATTGTTTGTTGCAGACAGAAAATTGGGAGGATTCTTCTGGTGGAGATGTTTCGCACTGCCGTTAACAATGGAACAAAGATCAACGTCAACGAGATCATGCAGTCGCTGGAACGGATCGTCAAGGATCCTGGTAAGTTACTCATTCGTACATTGTACGTTTTATTAAGTAACATATTTAACCTTCCAAAAAGGAATCACGAAAAGTATCCAATATTTACAAGTGCGATGAAGAGTCTAAAACTTTAACCCCCTTATCGTTAAATTCGAAAATAACCTACACTTATGCTAGAAAAAATGCACCACGTAACTTTGAGCATCGTAACGTACGCACTGTATCGTCCTCGCTTATTGCAAGTCCCTTGCTTAATTTATTTGTTGCTTTTTTTACGCGTGATCTGAAAGGATTGGAAATACTTCTGAGCCAAATCCTTCTTACACCGTTCACGCATGATTGTTTGCTGTGATTTTGTATTAATCATGCCTCCATCGCTTTGCATCGCTTTGCTTCTTTCGTTCAACTTTGGCTATTCGCTAAGCATACCCGTGCGCCAACCATCCCTTGAAAACGATTTTAAACGGCAACGATTTAACGTCGCTCGCGTTGCTGCACAAGCTTCTCTGAACCTTTTTCGAGGGATTGTTTCGAGAGATAAAATTGTACGAAGCTACGCGTTATCGCTGGCAGCTGGTTGCACCAGCTGTCGATCTATCCAGTATCGAACGAAGGAGCATTTTAATCGTTGGAAATTGACGGCTATTCCATCGTTTAATATTCAATGATAAAGCTTCTGATTGCACAATACGAGAATTTCGCTACTTTCTTTGGCAACGAGATAACAGATTTGCACGTTGCCAGGAGAATTGGAAAACTACCTTTTTGCACCTTATTTAAACTCTCAGCACTTTCAGTTTTGGCGTCGAAGGTATTTTGGTTGAGACCTTTCGCTACACAATGATTATCCCCCGAGTAAGAGAGATTTGAATCTTTATAGCTTACCGTATTTTTCAGTCACTGTTCATTTTTTATCGATTTAATCGTGAATGTTTTCCTAGCATGTTACATTAAAAGTGAGAAGACATAAATGCAAACACAAATTCCAAATTAATTTCATCCTGATTACGAATCGCTTTCGTTAATTTAGTTTGCATGCTTTTCACTCTATCTTTTTATTTAACTCGACAGAGTTCAACTAGAAGAGTTGGATTTAAAATCAAATTCCACAGAAGTTACCCCTTCATTAAATATTGATCTCAGCCAAAATTTGTAGCATATCTCCCGAATAACGTCCGAAACGTCTTAAACGTTTCAAACCAACCCCCCGAGAAATTGCACAATTAACTCTCCTTATCCAGAGGGTGATGCATCGTTTTCCGTGTTGCAATATACTTTGTAAATTCAGCGGAACTGCGACGAGAAGAAATTATCCTACGTGACGCGTCTCGACGCAAACACACCCTCGAATAGATGTGCTGGCAGCTAGCGTTCCGTCCTCCAGAAAATTCCTTTTTAGGCAGTTCGCCATTTGTTTTTCCGGTCGTTCGGGCCTGTTTCCCCGAACCAAAAGGCAACCCACGACAAACGTTGGACGGGAGACGTTTTAAAAATAGGTCGACTTGAGAGAAGACAGAACGTCCTCGTGTTACGGGGGTGTGGGAGAAGGGGGGTTAAATGATGAAGCCAGTTGGGGTCGCGGTGGAGGCTGTTGCTCTACGAGGTGACGACAAGATTGTCGCCGCTTCCGGTGCAGCACGTGCCCCACCGGAAGTCACTCGTGGTTTCCGTGTATGTCCCTGGAGTATTTATACGAGCACGCGTAACACGGTTTACTTTTTCGTTCTCTCCACTTTGGGGGGAATTGAAAATAAAAGCCTCGCCAGGGAGGAAGTTGGGGAATAGTTATCAAAATATAATAAATCTTTATTTCACTTTGGTGGCTCGAAGCATCGCGAAAGTTGCGTTCATTTTATTAAATTGCAGCGTTTAGTTGCGCATAAAAAAAGGACGCTTGGAAAGAAGAAAATCAATTCCCCAACTTCTTTGAAATCCTCTCCTTAACACGTTGACTGTCTGTCACACTTAATCTCATGGAAATGTCTACGGGACTAAGATTTCGTCCCGAGACAATTAGAAATTATAGAATCTAACGTTTGTCGTGTTACTTATTTTTTAATTCTCATCAAAATTTACGAATTCTATCCAGATTTGTTTTCATCGATATTTAGTCTTTCAAATTATTTGTTAAATGTTCTTTAGTGAAAATCTCCGTCACCCATATGGTGGCGACGTGACGTTCAACGTGTTAATGCAGCGAAAATTGGCTACTCGGTATTTTTTTTTAAATTCCGACAAAAACTCCCTTTAATCCTCCACAAGGTGTATCCCTCTCAAGTATCTCTCCTCGACCCTGAGGTGGTCCACAGGACCCATGGAACAAGTCAGGAAAATTCCGTCGTTGAATTGTCCACGATTCGTGGAAAAGCACAGATCCGTCGACGCTTCGTTAAGAACCGCCGCGTATTCTACCGAAAAACAAAACGCCAGGGCTCGATGAACGCGTGACTCGTTTGAAAAATCGATGGGCCCCTTCGCGGAAGTCGAGGAGAACCGACGTTGGCGGCAAAATTTTCGGCCAGCCGTTTCACGGAATCGAGAGAAGGACCGTGGTGTCTCAAAGGTCGTCCGCAAAGTTTCGTCGATGGGTATCTACGTGAAAACGTCGCCTTAACCTGTGGCGATCGGTTAGAATCTTTAGAAAAAGCGTCGACTGCAGGCCTGGCAGGCGACCCTTCCGCGAAAAACGTTTTCCTTTTACCTGGCCCGTTTCGGGGAAACGTTGGAAAACGACGCGCCACTGCGTCTTCATCCCACTAATGGCTCCTTTCTTTTCGGAAGCCTCCGAAATACTTCGAGACCTCGGCGAATTTTGACTCTGCTCGCCCCCCCCGTGAAACGACGTCGTGCCCCTTTATTCCACGGTCTCCATGCGCGGCGACAAGAGGGAAATCGTACAAATTGCAAATGAATTGTAAATCGCCCATCGATCAAGAGACGGGCGATTATTTGGGGGGAGGTGGGCCAAGGTGATCGAAGTTTGGAATTTTTACGGAGGGTACAGTTCGAAATCGAAGCCGAAATGCTCGATGGGTAGTATTTGGACGTCATTAAAGGTAATATAAAAAATTTCATTGCGTGTTTCGCGAATGGTGCCCTTCGTAGATGGTATTAGAGAAATGTTCCCTATCTACAGGGGTGATTCGCAAGTATAGTTGAAATGGAAAAAAATTCTTGAACCTTTTAAAAGATTTGCGGCCCATGAGTGCATATCCTCGTACTAAAATAGACTCAGATACTCGGGTTAATGTCCATGTAAAAATAAAATTATTCGCGAGACAGGCTCATAAATAATCATAGAATTATAGAAATATTGGGTTGTCCGGAAAGTCCATGTCGATTTTTGGTAGGTGGTACAGGTCTGAATATATCGAAGTGGTTGAAAACAAATAACATCCCTCAAAAGGTGGAAAGGTTGTCGACCAAAATTGCACATATGTAATTCAATAAATATATCTAAGAAACATTCGAACGTGTTTTTGAATGTTTCTTAGAAATTGGCACGAACTTTCTGGACAACCTAATATATGCAACTAAATTGCTGCAAACATGATTCATCTTAGCCCCCCCTCTTCTTCTCTTTAAATTTCTCGGTTTACAATGAAAGTACACCGTCGAAAGTCACTAATTCAAATTACAATTACGCGATTTTCCTCTCGTTCTTCCTCTTTCTCCGAGCCTCTGAAAATTCTTCCTGCACATGGCGTGGAAAAGTCAGCAGGGGGAGAGGAAAGCGACGCAACTGGCGTCCTATCCGTTGAAAGGGGGGGGATAAGGGCGCGTGTTCCAGCGATCCCTTCGACTATCAGAGAAAGCGACGCATCCAAAAATACGTGAACGCGTGTGTCGCGTGCCCCCGAGTCCCGAATCTCTTCGACCCCTCCCTCTTCGTGGTCGTCCCTTTGGTTTCGATCGCCCTACGGAAAAACACCGATGGCGGCACGTGTTACAGGGCAAGATGTTTCCGTGGATCCCGCCCTATAAATAGCGACGTTCCTTGGATCGTCGAGGATTGCGCCTTCTAGGACTCTTTTATTCTTCGTCTCCGTCTTTGGGAGCTCTTTCAAGGGTACCTATCTCGTGAAAAGGAGAAGTAATCTTTTTAGATTCATTTGTAAGAGTATTAATCCTTTTCACTCGAGAAGCGACTCTCAGTCATCATTAGGTTTCACGGAGCAAATCTACAATACTCAAAAGTTTTTAGGTTCAATTTCTTTGGAGCTCGCGAGGTAAAAGTGACCTTATTCTAAAATCTCGATACCTTAGAACTCATAGCAATAGAATGTTAAGAAACATCTCGAGTTGCTGGTAGATACCAGAAAAAAAGGCCTCGAGTGCAAAGGGTTAAACATGGTAGAGCAATAAGTCTTGACTGGATCTGGATATGAGCATGTAAAACAAATTTATATTATATATTCTATTGGAGATGATCCTTTTTATAAGTGCGGATAGTGATCCTATGGATGGTGGTGGTCAGAAAGTGGACTGACTCATCTGCAGGAGACTGACTAAAATCTACTCTGACCTTGTATACGTATCACTAGATCCTATATTCATTACGAGATTATATATTAACCCTTTGGACTCGAGGCCTCTTTTTCTGGTATCTGTCAGCTACTCGAGATGCTTTCTTAGCATTCTATTGTCACGAATGCTAAGCTTACATCGACTTTAAAAATGAGATCTCTAATTTGAGATTTGAAAATCAGGTCACCTTTGCCTCAACGACAATTATTTTATTGGCATTTCGAGTTCCAAGGAAACTAAACCTAAAGGAAACCTATTGGTGACTGACCCTGCAAATGGTTAAAACATCCTACGTATTTTCAAGAACATATTCTATTACGTAAACATCCAAAATAAGTCTTCTGCGCACGAAGCTGATAAAAGTACGTCTCTATACAAATTCATCGCGTTGCTCGTTACATTTCAAGTTCGTAATCTCAAGACCACGGTTTACTCAAGGTTTAATATTTAATCTCAAGGTATGCTCCGAGTTCTGTACAAAATGGTGCACGCCAATGACTCTTCCCCCCTCCTCCTCACCCAGTTTCAGAACGAGGTTTCGTTGAATCGTATTCGGTGGAATTTTGCCGGAGACACGGAGGAAGAGCGAGAGAATCCCAGAGAAAATAATCGGCGACGCTTAATCCTGAAGGAGCGCAGCGGGATATTTTTGGCGGGATGTTGGCTGGGACAGAAGGCGCGCAAGGATGTAGTAGGCGGAGAAGAAGATAAGACCCCGTGCGTGATTAATGGACGGGGGCTGCGGCATGGGAAAGGGGGGGGGGAGCGACAGAGAAAACGAACCGCTCGTTGGGCTCGATTTCTTTGCGCCATGCCGCATTGTTGGCTCAAAAAGTATACGATTAACGTGTGAAATAAACTTTGAACTCGTCGTTAAGTTTTTGAATCTTGCATATAAAGGAGGGGAGGTGACTTAGGTGGCTCCGAAAGGTGGCTCAGGATTTTGTGTTCTAGTCAAACAGAAATTAAATAAATTTCTTTCTTTTTTTAATCTTAAACGAAGATGCACAAGATTACAATTAAACGATATCGTTGTTTAGACGACTGGCCAATCGAACCTCTGAAACACGAAGCATTAACGAAATACACAATTCTTATAGGTATTTCAAAGACTTGGAATATGTTCAGCTCTATGCATACACGTTCGAATTCGAAAAGGGGACCACTCTGATGAAGTCGTGCGGATGTTTCCATCTTTGAAAGTCCATAATGTCCATACTGACAACATTATTAAGAAAACAAAATCCGAAACTCCCTCTTCTCTCTATTTTTTGGAAACTGTAAGCAACGACCAAGACGAGAATGATGAAATATCCTGTAAAATCCTCGTTTTTCCAACGAAAATAAAAATAGCAAGGAATCTCCTAACTCGGAATGTCCGCTTAGGGCATGTGCGCGGTTAGGGTGGCGGTGGTAGGGGGAAGAAGGGCCACGGGAGTGATTACGGAGGGAGGTTGTGGAAGTTCCTGGCGAAACGGGTGGTTTGGAGGGAAAAGCAGGCACGTGCTCGGATCGTGGGCCTGTAGCGCGCGAAAACACCCGAAAAGGGACGAACCTCTCTCTCTCTCTCTCTCTCCGACGTTTGGGCCCAGCAGGAGTGGAGTATTACCCTGCCCCCACTCCCAGTTGCTAGGAAAATGCGTTTCCCGCGACAAATCGACGGCGCTCAGTCGCACCCACGCTCTCCGCTGGTAACGTGCTCCTTTCGCTCGGTATCCTTGAGGACTCTGCCGGGAAAATATCTTTCCCGCGCTTCTAAATTGTGTGTACAGTGTATCCTCGACACGATTGGCTCCCGCGGGTGTCTTGTTGAAGTTTGAACGCGAATTTAAGTGCTGGAATCCATCTGGACCTAATCGTCTTCAGAGATGGGCTGAATTTTTAGTAATTTCTTTTTCTTTTTTTTTAATTGTTTGGGCTAAGATAGAATTCAAATTTTATCTAGACAGGCGATAAGTCTAGTTAAATGATGAGATTTTATTTCTAAAGCAACTCCATATATATATAAAACGCCATAATTTAATTTTAAATTGTTCTCCAACGAGTAAAAAGTGATTCCAGGACATTTTCGCCTAGATATTGCCCATCTCTGATCTCTGTGGGAATCAGTGTTCCCCAGCTCACGGTTTCCCGCGCTATTTCATTGCTCCGCGCGAGTCAGACGGCGTCGAAACGCGAATCCGCGGAATATACTCTTCGCGCGATGACAATCGAACTGGAATTTGAATTCGTGACAGAAATTATCCGGTCCAGGTTGATGACTGTGTCGTCGCCCGATGCTGTCGATGAAGGAATCATTGCTGTAGCCGACGATGGTGGTTGATCGCAGCACTAATGGTATGGAGAATGTAATAATAAGTACGAGCGATACATACTGTATCACCGACGTTAATTTTCTGTCGCGTTAAACAATATCAAAGATCATTTAAAGTTAGCCTAGTAAAAGTTCATTTAAGATTGTATTAATTTGATATCGACAAATTGAAAGTGTTCAAGTCTAAGTTAGCTGCGCTTATGAAACAATTTACAAGTGTTCCTTTTATTTTCGTATTCATATTTATAAGAGCCGTGGAAGAAATGGTTATGTTTCGAACCGTTTGGCGAGGATCGCGTTGCACCTGTTCGGTTAAGCAGGCCGATGGGTTGTTTCGCTAATGATCAACGGGAAATTCTCGTTCTTTATGGACGTCGAGGCCCGACCGTGGTTGAAAGGTGCGAGTTTTCCTAATCAGCAGGGGCGTCAGCTTGCGACGCCCTTTTTCATTCAGGTATTTCCACGGGAACCGGCGGTCAAGAATAAAACGGCCAAGGTCGAGAAAACCTCGGCAGAAACCTCTCCCTCCCCCTCCACCTCGTCCCTGTTTTCCTCGCTTTCGACCAGTGGTGCTTAAGCTCACCTAAGCTCACAACAAAATTTAGAGAAGAATCTCCGATATCCTATTCGTGAATAATCTAATCGTGTATTTTAGTAGTCCTCGACGACTTTATTCGATATTTCAACGCTTTGATTTGGATTTATAATACGTAATTAAAATCGAAAAATTAGGAAGCTGAGGATGTAAGGATGTATACAGACATATTCGACTAAACAGTTCAATCTTTGTATATCTATTTATCGCGTAAAATCTTTACTCTTCCGTCTAATCAATCTACAATCCTAATTTTGATTTTCTATGCGAGAAATAACTGATAGACCGGTGTTCATTTTTTATTTGTCACGTGGCTATTCTAGAATCTTCTACATAAGAATTTAGCACGGTTAAGAATCGCTGCTTTCGTCGCACGATTAGGCTGACCGACAAGCGTCGATCGTGAGTTGCAAAGGAATGATCGGATTCCTCCTAGAAGGGACCGTTTTCACCTCGTGGGTAGACTTAACCGATTCCCGATGGCAGGAATCCTCGTTACGCGAAATAACGTTGAAACCGTAAACCAACCGATGCAAATTTCCAACGATCATTTCACCTGTATGGTTAAATCTAATTTATGCTTCGATCTTAATTTTGTCTGACGAACGATGTCCTTTTGATTGCAGACATCCAAGTTCGGTCGGACCTGGTGGAGCAACTTTCACAAGTGGCGATCATCTGCCAAGAAGCTCCACACCTCTTCGGGGACATTCTTCACGAACATCTCCTGGACATGATAATAAAATACTTGCAGGACGTGGATAATCAGGTGAATTTTCAATACTTTAGACCTATAAGAACCCCAGCCAGAGATCGCAGAAAAGCTCTAGTTTCTTGCTTTCTCGTTTCATCCTGCAAACGCACCCTTTCCAATAACAGCAAAGTTGCTGATGATTAGACTGCGGATCTTTATGCAAAATAAAATCTTGGCGAAAGTTCCTACAAAAATTGAATCTAAATCGGAATTTATTTCACTCTGCAAATATTATAACATGAACTTTACTTTTAATCTTTTTTTATATTCTTGCATATTATTTGTATGAGTTTCCAGTTATGAGTTCGCAGAATAATTAAATTATATTATGCGAACTCACGATGCTCGCGCATTTTGGAACATCTAATTATTATATTTCATATTTAGTGTTATATATTTCTTAACAATGTGCGTTTACTATCATTATTATTATTATATTATCTATGTTTACATGTAAGAATAATGGTAATCGCAATAATAATAATAATAACTCATTATTAAGCTGCGGATCTTCATGGAAAATAAAATCTTGGCGAAAGTTCCTACAAAAATTGAACCTAAATCGGAATTTATTTTACTCTGCAAATATTATAACATGAACTTTACTTTTAATCTTTTTTATATTCTTGTATATTGTTTGCATTTTGTAGTTTCTTGCACATTCAAATTTCCTATAAATGCATAAAGATCCGCAGTCTACTGATGATACAAATTAGCTTCGTTAGTTTCACGATAGATTGGCTATTACGATCCTTGGTTATTACTAGACTGCGAATCTTTATGCATTTATAGAAAATTTGTATGTGCAAGAACCTACAAAATGCAAACATTATGCAAGAATATAAAAAATATTGAAAGTAAACTTCATGTTATAATATTTGCAGAATAAAATAAATTCCTATATAGGTTCAACTTTTCTAGGCACGTTCGCGAAGATTTTATTTTGCATAATGATCCGCAGTCTAGCTATTACTAACTCATTAATAACTAGAAAATCTTTTGAAGGGTCCTCCTCCCATTCGTACCAAACAAAAATTTTAATTGAATTTCAGTTGCATCGACCAACTTTATTCTTTAAATTCTTTTTTAAATCCTTGATTGCTAGCGGGGAGAGATAGGTAAAACCCTAGGCTTCGAATAAATTTGAAGTTTGCCGATGTGTTTGGCTCGTTTCCTACTTTGGAAAATGTTCAAAAGAAGAAACGAGTCAAACATATCGGCAAACTTGAGATTTATTTGAAGCCTAGGGTTCTGTCCATCTCTTTCTAGGAAGTAAAGCTTCGTCTTGAAGCAGTTCCCTGGTTTAGGAGATTGCGCAAAAATATGGAAGAGTTTGGATGATAAGTAGGGTTTTGTCCATCTCTGCTAGTGGGTAGGATTCTCGAATCTTTGGAAATCTTTGAATCTTCTCACAATTTTCTGTAAGCCCTCCTTTCTACAAAGTAAATCGTGTGCACAACGAGAAAGCAGCACAACCCCATCAATTACAAGTCCCAATTGACGAATCCTCTTTTCCCTCTCTCCAGGTACGACTGACGGCCCAAACGGCGGTGCTGGCGCTAATGAAGAGGGGACTCCTCGACAACGAAACGATCGAGACCAAAGTTTGTCCTGTATTAGAAACCCTCTGCAAGAACGTCGACTCCCTCAACACGGGCGTATCCGTAAGTTTCGTCACTTTTCTCGCTCTTCCTTTTCGTTTCTTTTTTATTTTGTAACCGCGTACGCACCTGCCCCCTTCGCACGGAAACCGTAGAATAGCTGCGACCCCCCAGCGAGATATCGTAATCTCTTCTCCCCTGTTCCCTCGCGACGTTTATCGCGTTGCAACCGTTTTTTCGAGGAACGCCACGGAACGGAATCGAAGTGACTCCGTTCGTGCTCGACACCTCCTCTCTTTCCTTGTTTTCCCTTCTTTTCTTTTTTTTTTCCTTTTTTTTTTTCTTTCTCGTGCCACGATTTAACATTCTATCGAGCGATCCACCGACGCGGTCAAATGGGATTTTAATGCCCCCGCGAGCCTCAGGTCGGTTGTTAATTAACGAATACGTATGTAGGAAGTGCTCGCGAACACTGCGAACCACGACGCAGGAGAAAAGTACGTTTTCGCGCGTTGCATTCCTGATCCCATTCGACCAGGCTCTCTACGGTCAGAGATGAGCGAAATTTTACTCGAGTAACAGATAAGGAGCAAAGACAAGCAAAGGGATGTATCGTAGACATATAAACAATTGGATGGATTCAATTTTAGCGCTAGGTTCGCAGAGATTTCTTATAAGATTTCTATTACCAAAGTAATGTCTTAATAAATGAGGTCGAGTTAAGAATTGAAGAAAAGTTAATTAGGAGGCTCTGGGAAAAATTAGCATTCGGATATATGCTTGTTCTTTAATGTGGATAAGAATCAGCATGAATGGTTGGAGACAAGCATAAACGGTTTCTATGATACTTTGAGATAATAGGAATAGGCGAAAATGACAGTTGCTCTGTGAAGCTAGCGTTAACAGGCCAAATTTCCGAATTCAAAGGGTCGACACCTATACACGCTCGACGTGTTTGCGATTACCCTTTTAACTTGTAGTATTTTAAACTAATGTTCACGTATTACACCATAGAAAGCTATAAGGAAGCTTAATTCTACAATTAAAATTCTAATATTAATTCAACAAAGCAACCTACAAACAATTCACGGCTTCCATTCGCTGCTCGAAGCTGGTGCCTAGATTAAAATTTTCCCCCATCTCTGTATCCGCCGAAAACGCGTCCAAGATATACTTCCTTCGCGTATCGAGGGGAATTCTCGTACCTCGGGGTTTCGCTACGACGGATTCCGTCTGAAAGACATGGGTAGTGAGATGTTCTCACGCTATCGCGTCTCACTATCTTGTCTTTCATCCGGCGTTCGTTCGGCTCCATCGTTCGCTAGCGAGCTAAGAGGGAAGTCGCGTGCAACGGAAAACGCTCCCTCGCAATCGGTGTACGGAATTGTATGGAAACCGATTCGACGAAACGAAAACTTCCAAGGATACCGCAGGACTCTACGAAGAACAAGGAGAGCGGAGAGGGATCCTCGACACGGGACATGCTTTTACCATCAAAGTTGGTTTGTCATAGAGATCGACTATCACAGCCAGCTTTGATGAGCAAAATTGTGTCCGTCCTCGACGGAGAAGCTCGAACGCGGAAAAAGGAAGGACACGGAAATAATTACCACGGAGACCGGGAAGCCAAACGTGTCCTCTGAAACGGGGAAACGAGCCGCGGCACGAAGAGGAGAAGGACGAAACGCGTCGTTGAGAGAGCGCAAACACACGGCAGCCGAAACGAAAATACCTTTTGCGGTCCGATACATCAAATTGGTTGTGGAATGTTTCGAGTCATATCACAGCCATTTTGATGAGCTTGGCCCGCAGAATCGATCGTCGGGGAAGCTTCCACGTTAGCGTGGCCATCGTCGACGCTTAGTGCCCGCTTAATTGATAATCGCCCACGAATGGGAAGATCCCCGTCCAACGGAGGAACGAGCAGGATTTATCTTCACGACGTCGTAGTTTGTTCCCTTCCATTGTTGCCCTATCGAAGGGTTGTATATTTCTTTTCTCTCACTTGTCCACCATCAACCCCCAACATATGTATTTCCGTCTCCCGACCCGTGGAGCGGAAAGCTAGGAGGAAATATTAGCGAAGGGAGAGAGGAACGCGATCCAATCGTCAAATTGGTTGTGGCGTGTTGCTTTTCTAGATTTCATATCACAGCCATATTTGACGATTTGGATCGCCGTTCGTTTGCGACGTCGCGACGACATTCTGCTGCGTGGTAAGAGAGCTTGGACGGAAAACGGAGACGTCACGGGGGATGATGGTCGTCTCCTTGCGCGACTGGCAATCGGGAGAAGGAAGAATGGCGCGTGCATCGCTCGCAAAGTGGTTGTGATATGCTGATGCGAGCGTTCACATCACAGCCAGCTTTGATGAGCGCTGCGCCGCGCTGCGTTCGACGATCTTAGAAGAAGCGGAGGAAGGAATGTCGGGTCCGTGGACATCGTTAACGATCTAGACACGATTTCGCTTTTCGTGCCCGTTAGCTCGCTTCAAGGGAGAAGGGTGGAATATTTAGACTACCGTTTTGTGATTTCGACCTGGAGAGTTAACGTGTAATCGCAATTTTTCAGTGTCAGAATCGCATACCTATTTTCTTTCTATTATTAGGAAACTATAGGTTAATTGTAGACGAGTAAATAAGGCGATAATGTACGGCAAATTTCACTTGCTGGCTAAATATCAATTTTCCAAGCCTTACAGAAAGTCTTTGTCTTTAAGGAATTACTTAATTTTACCATTCACTTTTAGCTTTGCTCAGCCATTAAAGCACAATTATCCTCCTTCCTATTTAAAAACTACTACTAAACTTGCTGGCTAAATATCAAGGATCCAACCCTTACAGAAAGTCTTCATCTTTAAGGAATTACATTATTTTGGCACCCACTTTGCATTTAGCTTTACTCGGCCATTAAAGCACAATTATCCTCCTTCCTATTTAAAAACTACTACTAAACTTGCTGGCTAAATATCAAGGATCCAACCCTTACAGAAAGTCTTCATCTTTAAGGAATTACTTAATTTTACCATTCACTTTTAGCTTTGCTCAGCCATTACAATTATCCTCCTTCCTATTTAAAAAAAGAAACTATAGTTTTACCTCTGGGTTAGTCCTGAAACTGTATCGAAATCCCTAAAATATTTAACCATCGACTCATGAACGCAGCCACGAAACGACGCGTAGAATCCAATCCGTGGGATGATTCACGTCTGCCCTTCTCCTCGTGAACAATTAATTTTATCGTTGAACAATGACCTACTGATTTCGACGAGCGCGCACATGCGGGCGTCACGAAAGTATAATATTTCGAACGGTCGTGGAACCGATCGATCTCACGCCGGCCGTTTGCGTGGCTAGATCCGATCGATCAACCGCGAGACCATCCCCCTTTATTCGATTGTGCACGTGTATTCTTTTCCAGGTGTTTAGTGGCGCGTATTCGACTGTTCCTCCCATCAGAGTGGTTGTGATGTGGTGGCTTGGACTCGTATCACAGCCAGCTTTGATGAGCGGAACGGCGCGATTTATAACTCCATTTACCATCATTGCCACCTAGATTAGGAGCGACGAAATTATTTCTTTAAGAAAATGATCGAAATCGATGTAGCTCGATTCTATTTAATCGAGAAACAGTTTTGTAACGAACAAGGAGAGAGCTGAAGGGGTTAAACTTCGTTCAATATATATATATCTCTTATTGTTTCGATAAAATTTTGCTCGTCGCGTGACTCGTACAGTAAGAGTCGTGGATCTCGAATAGATTAGGCTAACCATAACTGTCTCGTGTCCATTTCTCGGTCCTCCGTTATATCCGTTTGCCCTTCTGTTTGCTTTGCTATCGCTGATTCGTTTTCCATATTCGTACGAGGTATATCGTGTAATTATGTCGATCCGCAGCTCATGAGCAAGATGGCACCGCTCATCGGCAAAGAGCTGACAGAAAAGATTTTTCTGGACACGTACATTACTCTCTGCAGAGACAAGGAGTTTTACGTAAGGAGGATCTGCGTCACGCACTTCGGGGAGCTTTGCGCAGCTGTCGGGAAGAAAGCGATTAATCGGAAACTGGTGAGTTCTCGCAGCGTCAAATCGATTACCAATGCTCGTTCTTAACAATAACAATTTCTCGAAAACAGTCGTGACAGAACGAATATCGACATCTAAATACCTTCGGTTCGTTGTTACAGTTCCCCATATTCGCCGACATGTGCCAGGACACAGTGTGGGGCATCAGGAAAGCATGCGTGGACGTTATGATGCCGGTCGTGTGTTGCACGTCCCTCGTGCATTGTCGATTAGTATGCGCGGAGCTACTAGCCACGCATCTTATAGACGAGTCGAGATGGGTGCGAATGTCTGCCTTCCAAATCTTAGGACCATTTATATCTACATTCGCGAAACAGTTCACCGAAGTAACTTATAACGAACACGGCGAGCTGGTGTTCACCAGCCAGCAAGATTCTCGTTTCAGGTACAAAGAGTTTTCTTTCTCTTCGAGATAGCCGCATGTTAGAGCCGGAGATCCTATTAGCCTGTTCGTGTTACAGTATAAGGTACTCGTACGAGGGTATCTTCCCCATGAAGTGCGCGATACGGAGCCTCACGCTCGATTCCGAGGACCTCAACTCTAAGGAGAACAACAACACGTCTGTGATACTCCAGCAACAAGCTTACGAGCAGAACGACGACGAGTCAGAGGAAGATTACATTTCATACATGAAAGCTTTAAGATTGAAGGTGCGCACGACTCCCAAGCAAACAATATTTTGAAACATATTAGGATTTTTAATAATTTAATCTTTATTGATTACTCCAATAGATACAGAAGGAACGTTCAAAGAATGCGGAGCTCAAGGAAACTACAGATGACACGGAGAAGTTCAGTCCATTTTTATACTACTATATAGCTCCCGACCTGCCACCAGACGACGAGCTCGTGGAGGCCGCGAAGAAGGCCGACGCACAGAAGAACATGAACAGGAAGACGCAACACAACGCAGCGCAGTCGGACAATGCGTCGAACGACGACATTTGTTTAACCATTGAGTTCCCCGTGGTCGAGTTCCCAGCAGTGAAATACCCAGCAGACGGGTTCCCATCCGACGAGTACTCGGCGGACGAGTGCTCCGAGGAGGAGCAGCCAGCGAATGAGCCATCCAAGGACGAGTTGCCGACGAGCGAACCTTGCGCGAACAATTTCCAAGCAGCCGTCAACTGGAACGTGGAGGACATCGTGCCACAGCATCTGATCGATTCGTTCCTTTCGATGGCGGAACCTGAAAAAGGCAGGGACATGAGCGCCGATCTTCTTCATTATTGCGCGTTCAGCTTCCCCGCGGTGGTACTCACGTTGGGCAAAGAGAACTGGCCTTATCTTAGGCACGCGTACAAGTCGTTAGTCAGCGCGAATCAGTATAAAGTTAGGAGCACGTTAGCCTCGAGCATACACGAGATTGCGGCGATACTGGGCCAGGAGCTCACCGCTACCGATCTCATGCCTATCTACAACGCCTTCATCAGAGACCTAGACGAGGTCAGAATAGGCGTGCTCAAGCATCTCGCAACATTTTTGAAAATACTCAAACCCGACGACGCGTGTCACTATCTGCCGAGGCTGAAGGAGTTCCTCAAAACCGACAATGTCTGGAACTGGAGGTTCAGGGAGGAGTTGGGCACCCAGCTGCTGGAGATCGTGAATCTGTTTGGACCGGCCGACGTGGAACGCTACATGGTGCCTCTTTCTTTCGAGCTTCTGATCGACAAAGTTGCCGCTGTGAGGCACGTTGCGCTTTCTTTGGTACGACTTTGCACGATTGCCCTGCACAACGTGTTCTTTGTTAATGTACTGGGGTGTTTCCCGTCGACGTAACCATCCTCTGTATACCGTTTTCATGCTTTGAATATCTGCGACAAACCAAATCTAAGGTATCGTCTAAACAAAAATCTTCCTTTAAAACAAAGCATGAAGAAGGTATTCCGAATGGTAACGTTAAGTGAACCAATCCGTATATTGTCATCCTTTGTTCCATAAGCTAACGTAGCGATCGATAAACAGGTGACGCAAATCGTGGCCCACCTGTCCGACAACGAGCGTCTCGTCTCGGCTCTGTTTCAAGATCTCAGATACAACCTAGGGGTCTATGCTTACAAGTGGATCCGACGACAGACGTTTGCATTCGTCTGCGCCTACTTGATAGCCAGCAACGCCATCAGCGGGGACAGATTCTCGCAGGAGATGTTACCTAATTTGTTGAAATTGTCGACGGACAAGGTACCCAACGTGAGACTGGCTGTGGCGAGAACTCTCTCGAAATACGTCGCACCCATGGGACGTGAGTATCCGTTAATCGTTTCTTCTACTGTCAATTATAAATTAAAAAAAGAAAAAGGAAAAACCCTATAATTCCTATAAAAGGCGAATAATAAATAAGTAAACTTAATATTCGGTATGTTTATGAATTTCTAGCCGATTGGTTGGGGATCGAGCAGGCGGAGGAAGTGGCGATAAGGCTCAGAGAGATGCGCTCAGATCCAGATCGAGACGTCCGAATATTCGCCGGCAGCGACGAGATCCCTGTACTAGAAGTAACGTCGCAAACCGAAGAGGAACAGTGCAGGAACTCGAGTTAACGAATACGATATCCAAGAGAATCGAGTTCAAATTTCTCCTGCCATACGAAATAATTTTATACTGTACTACTATCAAGAGGAGGAGGAGGAGGAGGAGGAGACCGGGAGAGTAGTAGAAATACGAAGAAGAAGAGCAGGATAAAGAGGAAAAGGAGTAGTAATAAGAGAAGGAATAGTAGGTAGAGGAGGAGGAGGAGGAGGAGGAGGCGGATGCCGTACGAGTGTTCTTCCGCGCGCTAATTTTCCATAAACGTAGAAGAAAATTAATCGAAAGAAGAAACGCAGCCAATTTGCCGTCAAGTAGCAAACGAACCGGATTTGCTACACAGTTTTTTCAAGCGATATATCTATGATGTAAAAATAAGCTCAGTCACGAATAGACGAAAGAAACGGAAAGAGAGTGCGCCGTTTAAGTGCAGTCGAGACAGAACGAAAATGTAAATGCAACGCAACGTTGTCCACGACCAAGGGACCGACGTTTTCCGCGCCCTTTAGACTAAGAACAGATTGCAAGTATCAATGGTCAAAAGACATTACGCAATTATATAAGAGTGTGTATGCGTGTCTAAAAGGAGTTAACGTATGGGTGTTTAAGTATTCGCGAGTATGTATGCGTTTACCATTGTGATCAATTTGTATATGTAAGTGGTCCCTTGGACAAGCCGGATATTACTAATTGGAGACGCCGCATCGACGGGATCTCTTGTTCTTTTTGGGTGAACTGTCATAGCACGATCTCTTGGGCGTTTTGTCGTTTCTCTTAAGCGTTACCCGAACTTTTTTAAGGAATTGAAAAATATTGAAATCGCCCCTTCGGGGAAGGGTGTTTTACTTTTGTAACTTTGTAAGCGTGCGGTTTGGCTCAAGTTCTCGTGCTATGACGTGTGAGAACTTGTGCGCATCATCGATAAACGAAAGCTCCCTTACGTCGAGAAACCTCACCACCGTGTGGAACTCACGGTCGATGAAAATAATAAAACGAGAAAAAAAGGAAATAATAAGTAAATACTTACGCCGCACGATATTGAGATCAATCGTAATCGTGCGATATCACTGTGATTTTTGTCTACGCGCGAACACACGGAACGAATGTGCACCGTTTCATGTAGATATGTAAACGTTTTATAATGTAAGCATGAATTTTCGCTGAAACTGCCCCTCCGCATGAGCGTGGAATTACACGTAATCTGAATCTAAGCGAACGGTTTCCGAGGATCTTGAGTTTGGAAAATTTTACAGCGAATCGTCGAACCTCACGAGAAGAACACGTTTGTACGGTTTTCACAATAAAAAAAGCTAGCTTGTAAGACAACGAAACGAGAGAAACTGAATGCTGTTGAGTAAACGATATGTGTGATATGAGATTTTACGAGTGTAGAAAACGTGCGGACCGTAGACAGAAGGAAACAGAGTGATTCCGATTAAGTGAACACACAAAATTGTACATTTACGAAATGACCGTTTACCCGCCAACGTTGTACGTTGATACCGCAAAATATTCGCGAGTAACAAAAAAAGCCAGTCCTTGATCGCTCATATTTTGTAACAATTATTAAGAGAACGGCGGTTTGCCGTGTCTAGTTAGTGAAAACGCGATTATTGGGTTACAGTAAACTTCCTGTAAGCAACGAAAACTCGTTACTTGTGAATACGTTCGAAAGGAAAAGACGTTTTGTTTAAAATATCCTTTAAAATATATTGTGTATTTGGTAATGAGACGAAAAAAAAATAATCATGCGATTTGTTACACAACTGCGTTAATAATCGATGTTTAATCGTTCATTTGTAGTAGTGAATTCTTCCTCCATCAAACGAAACATCCCTCCTCGGCGCAACTACAGCACACTCCACACAGGTATGTAGAACCACATTTCTAATTGTTTATTTAATAATACATTTTCCCTTATTGCCTTATACAAAACATACAATATAAATATTTTATATATCGACATACAAAATTAGAATGTACGTTAAAATAGAGGTAGACACGAGAATCTTAAAATATCCCGAGGAATTTTCCAGGCGGACAAGCTGGCAGTTGACATGCCTTCTCCTCCATCTCGGTCTCCGCAGTGCTGCAATCGTGCAAGCAATACCGCCATCTGATCTGTCGACCCTTGCCGCAGGTGACACTACAGCTGCTCCAGTCTGTCCACCTGCCCCATTTACTGTTCTGTCTTTTCTGATTTTCTGAACTTTCTCTACGAGCTGCTTTGGACGCTTTCGATAGCGTCCTGGTCGCACGTTGGCGCGTCGATCGTCCCTTTTCCGAATCGTCGCTTTTCACGATCAAACGTTTATGTTCGTCGGTGTTTCCACTTTCTTCTGCTTTCCTCGCGACTATAGTCTTCGTTGTAGACGTAAATCGGTGGTCAGTCGACGGGACGCATCTCTGAACGATCTTGGGCATCTCCTTGAAAGCGGCGCAACCGGTGCTGACGTTTGAACATAAATCATCGATCGCGCGAGTTCGAATCTTCTTCACTCCCTTCTCGTTCTTGTTAACCTCGTCGACGTTTAGATAATTGTCAAGTTCATTCACCTTGAACGAAATTTTGTTGCTAATGGAACGTATGCGAATGCTTGACTTAGGAATAGGAATGTTCGATTTGGGATCGATTTAAGGGAGATTCAGGATTGATTCCAGAATCGATTTCTTTGCAAGAATCGAACATCCCTAATTGTTAGAAGTACAGTGGGTGTAGATAGTATTCGTACACCGATCAATTTCCAAAAAGACTGTGTAAAATTGTAATTTATTAACTTACTTTTTATAATTTATATATATTACAAATATATTTATACATAAATATATTTATGTAAGTTGCGAAATTGACAAAAAAAAAAAAAAAAAACAATTAATCGATAGAAATGTTGAAGCAATAAGTATTTGCACAATTGTTTAAAAGTACTTTACTGGAAATTTGATGATTTCTAATTCGTACGGAACAATAAACTAATATGTTTACGTTAGAAACTCTACTGTAAATGGTTCGTCATAAGAATCGTACAAATACTTATTGCTTCTATACTTTTACCCACTTTTCGCACTATTTTTGTTAATTTCACAAATTATTGGATTGTCCAGAAAGTTCGTGGCAATTTTTAAGAAAAATTCAAAGTTCATAAAAAATTCATATATTTGAATTTATATATATATACATTTATTGAATTATGTAAGTACCATTTTGTTCCACAATTTTTCCACCTTTTAAGGGATGTCCACGTGTTAATTGTTTTCAACCATTTCGATATATTCAGACCTGGTCTACTAAAAATCGGCGTGGACTTTCCAGACAACCCAATATATTAACTAGTAAATGTTGTTTGGACTATATCTACCTTAGAGACTTCCGAGAATATGTAAAATATCATGGATTACAAAAAAAGAAGTTAAGAAACTACAATTTCACAGAAAAGTTTTTTGGAAAATTGACCGGTGTACGAATACATTCTACACCCACTGTATGTGTCCATATTGTACCTACTTTTGTCACCAATTTCTTGACGAGTTCTTTGACTTCGTCGATCGATCGCACCGCTCGTTTGCCATCAGCATCGTTGACCTCTAAAGGTGGACCGTCATCTAGATTAGCACATGGAACCATGCCTTCCTCAGGCTCTCGAATTTCCTCGTAGTATCTTAATTCGTCTTCCTCGTTTAGAAATCCGTGGTTTCCTTCAGGATTTCTGTCTCGTTTCTTGCGTAATTTTGACCCATCTATCGTCGGTATTATCGACTTTTCGTAATTCGTGAGAGGTCCTTCCTCCTCAACCCTTTGATCGTCCGAGCTCTCATCCGTTTCCGCCACAACGTCACCGGGGTCGTTTCCTCTCTGCGCAGCCAATAAAATTTCAGAGCGATCAGCATTGATTTCATTCCCCTCGATTTGTTTCGACCCAGTCTGTATCGACAACAACGCGTCACGTATCGAAGAACGATCGTCGCTGGGATCTATTCTCTCGATCGTGTCTTTCGATTTTACGGATCTACGGCGAAAATTGTTGTCATTATTTTGTTTAGACGCTACACTAGCAAACCCTACGTTTGATTTACCCCCACTTCTCGTTTCACCGTTGTTCTTTTCGCGTGGCAATCTCGAGCGATTCTTCGAGCGCAGACTTTTTGCCGATCTCGAAGAAATATTCTTCTTCTTTTCCGCGTGTTTCTTTTTCTTCTTCGCCTTTAAACGTTTCTCGCGTTGATCGTTCCTCGCAGTTCTCTTCAGTCGCAACAAATCCGCCTTTAAATCAGCAACAGCCAACTTCGATAATTTTCTGCTCGAACTTTCAGGACTCGAGTCCCTCGAGGATTTCTCTGGATCCAGAACCGATCGTTTTTCTTCGCTGAACGATTTCTTCGTTTTCTGATCCGGCTCTTGAAAGTTTCTTTTCTTTTCAGCCTTCGCGCGATTGTTTCGTTTCTTTCTAACTAATTCTACTGCTACCATAGGATCTTCCGGAAGACCTAGGATTTCCGAATTTAAGTCTGGCGATCGTTGATTCACGACTGAAGCATATTCGTCGGATGGTCGTTCCAGGGACACGATGTCCTGATTCAGAGATGTTTCGTCTGTACACGAGTTCGCTTTGACATCGGATGGCACATTGGCAACTTTTTCGGAAGCAACTGATCTCTCGTTAACGGTGTTTCCAGGTAATCTGCCAATATTAGGAGACGAAAGGATCCTGAGTAGATTACTGTCAAACATTTTTGATTGATCTTTTTCTGATTCCTGATTATGTAGTTCAATAGGCTGTTCATCGTTTGCAAAAAATGCCTGCGACTTGATTTCTCGTTTCGCATCGAGCGAGACGTCATCGTCATAAGAATTTTCGTCCATCGATTCATAGTAATTCCGAGGAAAAGAACTGGCCAAATCTTTCAAGTAATCCTGTCGATTCACGAATGATGAATCGGAGTTTGATTCCGATTTGCTTCTCTTTACTCGTATATGAGGCTTTAAAGAATCTGGATCCACGAGATCGTTCATGAAAACCGAATCGTCGTAATCTAATAACGTTTTCGTTTTTTCTTTTTCATTAACATCGCCAAGAACATTCTCAACCGGCGTTTCCCCGACGTACTGTTCATCGTCGGAAATAGAACACAAAGTTCTTCGTCTCCAGATTATATTTTTCCAATTTAGATAGTTCTCGTGATCACGTCCAGATGCTTCCTTCTTCTTTATAAATTCAGGCGACTCGTTAAACGCAAAAATTGGTTTTGTTTCGACATGGTGGATATCATTGGCGTAATAGTCCGACACATTCGCAGAAGAATTCGAGACTAATGCATTCTTCGAATAAAGCGATCTATTTTGTAAATTATTTCCATGACATCTTTCGTTTGGGAAAATTATAGTATCATGCGAAACGTGTGTAAAACTTATAAAGAAATAGTTGTAATTTTTTGATCGTCCACGATATTGATGGCAACAAAGATTATAATGGTAATGATTGGAGGGATTGTCAAGGGTACTTGTTATGTTGTATTTTTCGGTTCTGGTGACAGAGGCAAGTAACAACAGGATCGTAAGAATCCAAACACCTAAATAAATTGAAAATTTCACCATCACACGTGTTGTTCCACGTTGTTTTATGTAACGTCATTCATTAGTAGCCCGTACATTACACTTTAGGCGGGTTACTGTTCACGAACAACTATTCAGATGATTATCATTCCCGATCTTCGGATACTTTATATTAATTCTTGCTCTCATAACTTTCCTAATATCGACTTGATTTCGATGTATCGAGACATGTGTGAATTTCACACTGTGAAACACCTTCGGACTATCGATATGGTATAACAAACTGAAGTTTCATCTGTAATATAATTTATGTATATATTTATGTTTATTTATGTATTTATTTATTCATTTATGCAAGTTAAGTTATTATCTACGTATATGAATGCTAATGCATCCAGAAAGATCATCGCTCACAGGCGCTATTTGAGCGGGTTTTATACTAGTGGCGCCATCGATGGGTCAACGCCCAAGTTTGTTATGAAAATAGTTTCTATTATACACGCTAGATTGCGAGAAGTTTAGTCCTATTGTAGGGTTACACACATTTATCGATTTTTACATGTATTGTTCTTCAGGCATGTTTCATACTTCACATTGATAATTGTTTGTAATTGTCTATCGTGTTTGAACGTAGCGGATTTTAATTACGTTTTCTTTTATCGCGTAATTCATTTTTCCGTTAGTTGCAATTATTTTTAACACTCCCTTAACAACCG
>NW_026535289.1:5626227-5674712 GCF_026225885.1 Hylaeus anthracinus | reverse complement strand
CCCTATACCATTGACGCCATCTACTGAAATAGCAATAGTGAGAACTATCACTACCGACTTAGATATTTTCCCATCGATGGCGCCACTAATAATTACCCATTCGCGATCTAGCGGCAACAGAAAGAACTATTTTGCACCTGCCGGCCGAACCAACGAACCGACCAGCGTAGGTTGCCGTATATCAGACTCCTGACACACTTCCCTTTAATTTCCCTTCATTTCCTTGCACATTTTTCTTTAATTTCCCTTCATTTCTGTGACATTTCCTGCTACATTTCCCTATAAATTCTCTTCATTTCCTTACGAATTTTCCTTTACTTCCCCTCCATTTCCTGGTACATTACCCTATAATTTCCCTTCATTTCCTTACACATTTCCCCTTTAATATTCCTCCATTTCCTCCCTTTACTTCCTGGTACATTTTTCTATAATTTCCCCCCATTTCTGTAATATTTCCCTATAATTTCGCATTATATCTGTGATGTTTCCTGGTTTAACAATGTCGCAAATGGCTCCGCTCAAAACTTCAACAATGTTGCTAAGTCGGGTCACTTTTTCGAATAGTATCACATTTTTCGGCAATTCTGAGTTGCCACTTTGTTGCCCTTCTGAACGTTGCAACTTTGTTGCAAATTTGAGCGAAACGTTTTCGAAATTTGCAACATTGTTGCAATTTTGAGCCGCGAAAAATTCAACAAAGTTGCAACGCTCAAAAGTTCAACAAAGTGGCAACTCAGAAGTTCGGCAAAATGTGACAAAACCTGAAAAATCGCCTTTTCTCCGAACATCTGAGTTGCCACTTTGTTGTACTTTTGAGCGTTGCAACATTGTTGCATTCTTTGGGCGGGGCGTTTTCTACCTTTGCAACATTGTTGCATTTTTAACGGGGCGTTTTCGACATTTGCAACTTTGTTGCAATTTTGAGCGGAGCGTTTTCGACCTTTGCAACCTTGTTGCAATTTTGAGCCGCTAAAATTCAACAAAGTTGCAACGCTCAAAAGTACAACAAAGTGGTAACTCAGAAGTTCGGCAAAATGTGACAAAATCTGAAAAATCTCCTTTTCTCCGAACATCTGAGTTGCCACTTTGTTGCACTTTTGAGCATTGCAACATTGTTGCATTTTTAGCGGGGCGTTTTTTTTACTTTTTTGCAACATTGTTGCAATTTTGAGCGGATCGTTTTCTGTATTTGCAACTTTGTTGCAACTTTGAGCGGAACGTTTTCGACATTTGCAACATTGTTGAACTTTGAGCATAACAGGAGAACATGATATGGGAAGAGTGGCACGAATAAAATCTGACACGTTTATTTGTTTGATTGTTTATTAAAGTTACTATATAATTACAAGTTATTTTAATACTGCTGACTTAGAACTATTTGTACATCTTTTCACTTATGTCTATGTATTTGCACGCATTTCTTTTATTTTTATGCACGGATGTCCCCAGTATGCAGCAACCAGTAGTACTCTGCTGGATGGTTCGATTGTCATCTCGTTAGGCGCAGAGGTGCCCCTGTTATGCGGCAACCGATGCTAGCCGGTTTGTCGGTTTAGATGTCATCTCGTAGGCGCAGAGGTGCCCCTGTTATGCGGCAATTTGTTTGTCAATTCGGTTGTCATCTCGAAGTAGCCGCGTACTTGTTTGCACAACGACTATTTGAAAAACTAATTGTAACTGTAATTGTATTAATATAATTGTATTATATTAATTAAGAATTTTATTATTGAAAATATATCATTATTAATACTTTCTGTATTTGAGTTTTGTTTTGACTAGTACACTTAGGAAAGATACATTTTAAATGACAATCCGAGGTTATTAATCAAAACCTGTCACTTTCAAATCCAGTTCCCATATCCTACATATATCTAGAAAAAAATATATTTCAAAATAAATGTACCAGGATCGCTGATTTATTTTATACTTACTAATATCTTACTTTTTTAAGGTTGAATTCCGTCAGACAGAAGTTTTGTTGTTGGTTCTATCCGTCATTTAGTCATTTCGTCATTTACGTTACTTAATTTTTAGAAGAGACTGTAGAAATACAGGGTGTCCCAAAAATGTTGTAACACCTTGAAAGGGGTGGTTCGGGAGGTGATTTGAAACAACTTTTTCCTTAACAAAAATGTTGTCCGAGGCTTCGTTGAGGAGATATTAACGGAAAACACTGACCATTCACAGCGCGCGTATACCGTTGGAGCGGGTGTGGTAGCGAAGGCTACGAGCTAAGGGGTCGCGTCCAATCTCCTTTGATGTACGTCGCGTCGAGTCGCTTGTCGCGTACAAGCGCAACCGCTTAGTACATAGCCTTCGCTACCGCGGCCGCTCCAACGGTATCCGCGCGCTCTGATTGGTCAGTGTTTTCAATAAGGCATTTTCGCTAAGAAAAAAGTTCCTGACATAACACTTCTTTCAAGGTGTTACAACATTTTTGGGACACCTTGTATTTACTAGTTGCTAAAGAATAGCAACGACCAATCAGAATCAAACAATGTTATTTCGTGAGTCTTATTGGAGAGTCTCTAAATCCACTAAACGTGAAGCGACTCTAGTTTTCAGTGAACTACTCAGCCTCTGGTGGTATTGCGCAGTACTGCACCTCACTGCACCTCACTGCACCTCACGCGAGGAGCGGTCGTGATTGTTTTTTTTTTTTTAGTATATGGTGTCGTAAAAGCGATGTTTCTTATAGATACACGGTGTTTTGTTCCATAGGCAAGATTTAAGAATGATTAAGTTGGTTCGACCGCGCCTGGTAACGTTCGATGTCACTGGTACGTTGCTCATGACAAAACTGGAAGAGCATTACGTCGCAATCGGAACGCAGCATGGGCTGTCAGTCGATCCTCGCAAAGTGGCGCGAAGCTTTAAACATAGCTTTCGTAGGCTTAGCAAAGAGCATCCTGTGTATGGGAAACACACAGGCATCGGATGGGAAAATTGGTGGCGGCAGATTGTTCACAATGTTTTCAAAGATCAACATAGTTATCTTCCGGAAGCTACTTTGGATAAGGTGATAGTTTAGGAAATTTCCACTTCTCCAAAATATTTAATACATATCTTGTTATGGTATTCGATCAACCGAAGGACTGAGAAAATATACGAATCTGAAATGTGATAATCACCCGCTAATCACGAACTTTTTAAAACAGCAAAATCGTATACTGTTGAAAAGATTCGTGACTGTATTCATGAGCAGGGTCGGCACTATAGGTACCATCGCCACGATGCAACTTCCAATTTTAGTGCATCTCTTTGTTTTTGCGTTACACAACAAGCAGTTGTGCAACAATATGTTCCATTTATAATATTATTGCACAAATTACAACGACGCGTAACCATAGCCTTTAAACAAATTTACTCTCTTTGATTTTTAAGTAGTAAATCGGCTTAACAATCGATAACATAAGTGAAACTAATTTATTTTAAAACGCCATTTGGATATAATAATCGTAGTTTCTTTGTTAACTTCGACAATTTATCTTTTTCACTTGCCTCCAACAAGAGACACCTCCAATGCGATGCATTGTTTATTTACAAAGCCGATCCTGTAGACGAAAATATCTCCGTGGTCTTAAATCTGTGCCACAATTATTATTATTATCTTTCATTATTATTCATAAATTAAAAAAGTTCTCATTCAGTTGTTCCGTGAATTTATTTAATGGAGGATTTTAACAAAACTTCACTTGATTGTTCTTTGATTAAATATAAATCACACGAGCACTAATTCGATTTAAATTAACCATTTCAATTTTCTGTATAACGATATGAAAATTTTGTAACTTTAACACAGACCGTTATGGAACGTACAGATTTTCACGTGAATAAATAACGCGAAACTGGGTTAGAAAAAGACAATGGAGAAACATCGAATTAGCTCCATTTGATCAAACTCGTGCTTACTATCGATGACCCTGTTTATCGTTATGACCCTTAGGTTGCTAACAGTTTGATAAAGTGCTATGGCACGAATATGTGCTGGCACAAGTATCCTGGCACGATCGAGTTACTGGAATATCTGCAGAAAAAGGGAGTGATCTTAGGGGTGATATCGAATTTCGATGAGAGATTGGAAGCGATACTTTTGGACACCAACATACGATTTTACTTTTCATTCGTTTTAACGTCCTACGATTTCGGTGTAGAGAAACCTGACACTTCGATATTCGAAGAAGCCCTCAGGTTAACAAAGGAACGGCACAGTATCGATATCAGTCCCCAGGAGGCGATACATATAGGCGACTCCATCAGGTACGATTATATTGGGGCGAAAGCCGCCAATTGGAATGGCATTCTCATTAATCGCGATGGCGACGCCATAGATGACCAAAACGTTTCTAAGAACGACGTTTTCGTAAATCTTCAAGATTTACGTGCACATTTCTCATCGTTTCTCGACAGGGAAACGAAAAGTATCTAATTTGTTAATATAATTCTACGAATTACAATTTCTCGCAGTTTTAACGAAAAGATGTATTTTTCTCCAAAACGGATATGACGTAGATCGACGATTTATTGGGTTGTCCGGAAAGTCCATGTCGATTTTTGGTAGATGGTACAGGTCTGAATATATCGAAGTGGTTGAAAACAAATAACATGCATACATCCCTTAAAAGGTGGAAGGGTTGTGGAACAAAATGGCACCTATGTAATTCAATAAATATATATTACAATTCAAACGTGTTTTTGAATGTTTCTTAGAAATTGGCACGAACTTTCTGGACAACCTAAGAATTGTACTAAGTGTACAACGTGTACTAAGAATTAGTCAAATATAAAATGTAAATTTCTTTAACATTGAATGTATAGCTCTTTTAATTATATTTTACGGTATTTGTACTGTAATACTGTTCATCGTCGAACATAGATAAAATTAGTAATTGTAGTCCTTATGGGTATTTGTCTTACACTCAATAAATACGTAGCAATAGAACATAATTTAAGAAACAACATTGTGATGTTATATATGATTACCTTCTGTGAATTCCAGTAATAGGAATTATTTATTCGCTGATATTAATATAATTAAAAGAAAGTCGTGTATATTTGATGTTACCTAATAACTAGACTGCGGACCTTTATGTATTTATAGGAAATTTGAATGTGCATGAAGCTACAAAATGTACAAACAGTATGCAAGAATATAAAAAAGATTGAAAGTAAAGTTTGTATTATAATATTTACAGAGTAAAATAAATTCCTATTTAGGTTCTATTTTTGGTAGGCACGTTAGCAAAGATTTTATTTTGCATAAAAATCCGCAGTCTACTAATAACATTATCACGAGCATTAGCACGAAATAGTACGCATAGTACAACGTTTATACTTTTATACAAATATAAGTACAGTTTCTGTGCTTGTAAAATGAAATAGAATTTTTTGTCTACTGATTAAACAATTTTAAACGCGTGGGTGGTCTTATGGTATCGCTACACATTTCCTGGTAGGAAGATAACTCTTTTAACGTGTCTCCAGGCGACGGACAGTGAACTTTTCTAGCACTGAAATTTTCTAGAAACGATTACAAAGTTATTTGAACGTGTTTTCGATTAATCAGAATTTTTCAATTATTTTTGTATAATTGTGATCGTAACCAAATTTTTCTATTCCGTTATCGAACTGAAATTTCCATTATACCGTTTTCAATCAAATGTTAATTTTGATATTTTATATCAATGAATGGCGTGACCAGAGAGAAAGGTTAAAAGACAATTCTATATGAAATAGCAGTGGAGTGGAAGAAGGAAGAAGTCATCACTTCCTGAATAATCTCTCATTTCCGTTTAAGCGAGATACGGATTGTTGTTTACGAACACTAATAAAGCGATCTGTAATGTTCGATTTCGGTCAGGAAAGACTAAACTCATTTTTTAAATAAATTAATTTAAACGATTATGTTAGATTATTTGTTGATTGGTTTTCAGTAATGGAAAGCTATATGTAGTTTTAATGCAAAATAAAGTACAAAATGTTTAGTGGTATTATATTAATTATATTTATAAATCTATAATTAAATCTGGGTATATGCTGCGACCATAATATATGACATATAACCCTAACAATGACGACGCTTCTCTTGACCTGTTCTGGGCCTGCACTTTCTACCACAGTGATTCTTAACCGCAGTACATGATCATACTATGTCATAAATGTTTGATAATAGATTTAATAACTGTTTAAATTCTATTTTTATAGCCTTTGAAACTATTATTAAAATTAATAGATAATCTTTAGCTGGTCGCTGCAACGTTTAAACGTTTAAAAACTGAAATTAGAGAAATATTATTTTGACGCAGTCTCAAATAAATTCGTCTAAGTTGAAAATATATAAAACTGTTTAAATTGAATGATAATTGTAATAACTATATGTAAGAAATTGAACACAAAATATACGTAATGTATGTTAAAATATTCTGCGATTAATGTAATAATATTGTTATTTCCTTTTTGCATAAGTACACATACTTTTTCGTTATGTATTTTTGTATTTATGTTTAATTACGTATTTATATGTACTTATGTATATGCATATGTATTTATTACATCAGCTTGTATGATAAATGTATAAAATCTGTAGTCTACTGATAACATAATTACATTTATTTCTGTGTTATGTTAAAGAATTAAGAGATCAATTCTATCCTGAGTATTCGAATCAGTATCGACAAATTTCATCTACTGATTTTCAAAAATTTGTGGCTGCAAGAAGATGGAGTTTGAGAAACACTGGTTCCTACAGAACAAAGCATGAAATCCTATTATTATGTTATTGCAATTGTTCCCGCTTAAGACCTGTATCAGGTTGTCTTTTCCAAGCTGTGTCCTAGAGACAAAAGACTATTAAATAAAAATGTGGAAAACGGTGCCGTGAGCTTAAAAAGGTTAAGAACCACTGGTCTACCACGAGTGTCGGCGTTGTTACCACCACAAACACCCGGCATCAGCACACTCGACTTCCCCACAGCCCCACGAACTCCTCTCGTTCAGTTTCTCAGTATACTGTCGCGTGGAGAGAGCCTTTCTTCACGGTTTCCCAGTCTTCTATCGGTCGAAGAGGTTAGAACGAGAATTTATCATTTGGCTTAGAAAAATCTGCGTTACCTGGTGCGAGCGCCGTTAGTTGACGCACAAGTGAACGATTTCCTATTGGTTTTGTGTTCTATCCAATTGTGAATGTTAATTACCTGCAGATCTCGCTGGCTCTTTGTAAGATTCGCGTGATTTCTTTTCTTTATCCGGAAATTTTCAAACTAATATTTAACGTCGATTATTAATTTAGCATTGATAACGATGGTAAAGTAGCCTGCGCGCTTGAATTTCACTTTCGTAGATATTTTCTGTGATCTGTGCGCTGGAAAATCGTGTAATCGAATAGGATTGTATGCATATCGATATCACGTGATCTGATGTAGGTAGCGAGGAATGGGATTTTAAAAATCGTTAAAAAAAGAAAAAGTATGGCAATAATAATTGTTCAACTTTCGTGATTTTATAAGTTATACGTAGTTATTGGAACGAATGCCACCTGTGTAGTAATTTTATGTAGAAAAACATTTTGAATTAAAATTTTTGAGATTCTTGGGAAGTGTGTGCCTATTCATTTTCGTTTAAATGAAATTTCGATATTACCGCCTACATTCTCGATCATATTAGATCTAGAAATTAATTCTGTGCCTTTACGTTCAGTCGTCTGTAACTATAGTTTAAGTAAAAATATTTATTCGACATTTTGTTACGTTAAATTATCATTCTTCTAAATTCATAAACTGATTTCCGCTACAATTTATCTATATATAAGTCTCAACCTGATAGACATTGCAACTTATCTGTATACACATAAATCTCAACCTGAAATTCAGTGATCAGCAAATTTTGCTTATACTTGTTTTAACAGATTACATTTATACTTGATAATTATTACACGTAGAAATCATTTTTCTATTATTTCTTTTTTTATTCATAACTCTAGTCCAAACCTAAATATTTACCCTCCATTTTGATACATGGA
Organism: Hylaeus anthracinus; assembly: GCF_026225885.1. Taxonomy (NCBI): domain Eukaryota; kingdom Metazoa; phylum Arthropoda; class Insecta; order Hymenoptera; family Colletidae; genus Hylaeus; species Hylaeus anthracinus. The sequence goes on along the minus strand of NW_026535289.1, from coordinate 5,666,695 downwards.
AGTATCAACATAGTAATAAATTTGCTCTCTTGAAATATGTAATTAAAAGAAGATTAAAACTTGAGTTCTCATTTATAAATAAATGATAAGTTAACCTTAGAAAGGCATCGAATTAATTTTCACACCTAATACTTTCATTCCCACGAGATATAACTCTATTTACATTTGTCATTTTAGTAGTAATTACAAAATAAAATAATAACGCTCAAAAGAGAATATTTCGAGTTCGTTAATAAATTTCGCAAATCGCATCTGAATTTGTGTTTTTTTCTCTCTCTCTATTTTCTGCCATTCATTCGATGAAAGAAAGCAATTGGTATTCGATCGACTAATGTTGAGATTAATGAACGTTAGACAGATAAGAAGGCGAGGAACTGTTCGCGGAATGCGGCCTCGGCAACAAAAGTAAAAATTATTGCGGATTCCTTTGCCGATGGACCCGATCGAGTGCTCACCCTAACTTTCAACAAAATTCGAGAAAACGCGTGTGTTCCCAACCGACGGATCTACCGATCTCTGCAGAAGAAAGTGGACCGACGTTAAAACAAAGAGGGTCACCTAACATAGTTAAAAATGACGCGAGGAAGACACAAGAGGATGTTGCTGTTAGTTGTAATCTCCTTGGTGGTTGTAATTGCGGATCCAGAGCCTTCGGATGAACTTTATACTCGATACCTAAAATTTCCTGACGAAGACAAGTGTTACGATGATACAGGAAAACCGCAGGTTTGTAACCTTTACATCGTTAATTGTTATACAATCAAAAAGATATAAAGAGAGTAAGGAAGACAGGCCTCTAACTGTACCACACCTAAAAAGAGAAAGAAAACTGTGGTACTCTATCTGTCTTTGTCTACCAGCCCATCATGAACAGGCTCCTGTTTATTCTTAGTCATCGCAGTTACGGTTTTTATTTGTAGAATATTACTACATTAGGTTATCAAAGCGAGGTTCGAAATAACATCGTGTTTCAACGATAGGCGTAGGAAGATAAAGCTAGACAGACGTTCCAAGCGTGAAAGTATTTCGAAAATTAAAAAATTAAAGCAGCACTCTCTTTGTCTTTGTTTTATTTTCTAACAACGAACTTGGAGAGTATTTGACTGATCAATTTCACTTAAAGTTTATGTATAATTTCGTGCTTCAAAATTTCAAGGAAATATCATATACAAATTTTGATTTACATAACGTATACCACAATTACATTTACACTGCAAACAAAATAATAAGACTAATAGCGCTTTAATCCATATTTAGAATTCTACTTTAATTTTGAACTTTTTTTAGTGTGGTTAATCTTACAATTAGTTACAATGAATCGCAATTCCCCGAAATCCTGTAAAAAACAGTGCCATCTAGAGACCTTCAGCTACCACTAAAGAATTTTCCAGTGAAAATAATTTCTGAAACAATGAATAGTTGAACACAACTGATCCCCACTTGCGATGGTCCTATAGTAATCCTTTGTACTTGCTATAGTGTCACTTTGCACCTTTGCAAATGACTTTGACGCTTACATACATATTACATAAATTCTTCTCTATAAAAAATAATATCCAAAGAAACACTTAACACATGGACTCCTAATGTGGTCTTCCCCCTGAAAAAAAGAAACAAATGCTTTTGTATTACTACTCTACAGATTTACAAAAATGAAGAATGTCAATTTATTTATTTCGAATAATATATGAAATCTAGAGGAGATTAATTATTCGCTGGAAGAGTCCCACGATATAATTTTGTTTCCTTTTCGTTGCTTCGTTAAGAATTGAAACAGTAGTATTAGGTTGTCAAAAAAGTTTCTTTCGCGAGTTGCACTCAATTATTTTATGTGGTCGTGTTTATACAGGGTGTCCCAAAAATGTTGGAGGTCCTTGAAAGGGATGCTTCAGGAGGTGATTTGAAACAACTTTTTCCTATGCAAAAATGTCGGATGGGGTAGATATTATTTAAAAAAACCCGACTAATCAGAGCGCGCGGATACCGTTGGAGCGGTCGCGGTAGCGAAAGCTACGCGCTGAGCGGCCGCGTCAATGTCCTTCGATGCACGTCGAGTCACTTGTTCGCGTACGAGAGCGGCTACCTAGCGCGTAGCCATCGCTATCGCGGCCGCTCCAACGGTATACGCGCGCTCTGATTGGTCAGTGTATTCCGTTAATAACTCCTCAACGAAGCCTCGGACAACAATTTCGCTAAGGAAAAAGTTGTTTCAAATCACCCCCTGAATCACCCTTTTCAAGGACCTTCAACATTTTTGGAACACCCTGTATAAATAGACAATGTAATTTCATAGAGATTCATGTTGTAACAGTAATGGATCAAAATGAATCGTGCACAATTGAGTAATGTAATATAAAACATAAACTATTGTGCATGTATTTCTTATTAATAAAGCGAAAAATCTTTTGGGACAAGCTAATAATATGAAACATGTTTCTGAACGCGTTGTGTTGTAGAGGTGCATACCGCCTTTCGAGAATGCAGCTTTCAATGTGCCCATGGAAGCGACGAACACGTGCGGTCAGGACCGACCGACAGAATTTTGTAAACAGACGGGCGTCCAAAAGAAGTCCTGCGAGATATGTCGATTTGGCGACCATCCGGCCACATTCCTTACCGATCACGATAATAACGACAACGCGACCTGGTGGCAGTCGGAAACAATGTTCGAGGGAATCGAATATCCGAACCAAGTTAATCTCACTCTTCACTTAGGTACGATGCAATTATCAATACAGCAAATCAAAGATAACTCGTGTTTACTTGCTCTCAGGGTCGAATTAAGATGTTGACCTTAGGGATTACAGTCTGAGGGCCCCTCGTTAACTGGGAAGTCTCCAGAGATTTTGATTAGGAATGTTGAACCAGAGTATAAATATTAGGCGTAGACATTAATTCTGTGAATGTATATTGAATTATTTATAACTTTAGTTTAAGGAGAATTATAAATAACTGAATATAGAGCCAGAGAATTAATCTTTACACCTGATATATATTCTTAATTATTTATTTAAAAAAAAATTCAATTCGGTACCTTTATATTAATAATTAACAAAGTATATTAAACTTTGATTACATGTGTAAACACTGTACCTGTAGCCCAAAGGTCCACAAAATTTTAATTCACTGCTGCTTGCACTGGTTTCTCTGTAATCTAAGTTTTGTAATTTTGTTTGGATGACAACGATCGAGTTCATTCTTCGCGAAATTAGAATAGATATGCTCGACGAATCTCACAACCATAGATAAAGGGAGATTCATTCATCGGTACCAGCGATGAACTTTTAACACGTCCTCAATGTTTGTCGCTCTCTTTCTCCCATCCCCCTCTGGTCTTCTTTTTCCATTTTACTTCCTTATCAATCAGGATGCGTGCGCGATGAGATAACTCTCTGAACACGAACGATGAAGAAATACAAGCGAGCCACGAACTCCAGCGTGAATATTTTATTTTTCAACTGATTTCTTCGAGCAATCTGTTACTCTCGATTAGTTAAATAAAATTGTCTTTAATATTTATTTAATTTTTAAAAAATTTTCCCTGCATCTTATATACCTTAGGAGAATGTTTTAACCAATGTCAAGTATTATAACTCTAGCAGAGCTTGATATAATATTTTGTATCTGAAAAAAATACAGTCTTCTTCTGTGCAATTTAAAATCAATTAATTCATTGTTCTAAATATTTTTACTTAAACTATAATTATGTGTAATTGTAAACGCACAGAATTAATTTCTACACCTAATAAATTGCAAATACTAAAAAGTCGTTATCTACGTATAAACAATACAGTAGAATTAATCACTATGAGGAACCTAATCTTACTTCGAAGATTGCTAACGTTGCATCTTTCGAATCTGCTAATAGCGTGTGCCGTTAGCAAATAATCATCTCAACTCTACTTCGGAGTCGTGAACAATTTTCTCGCGTTGAATCCTGTTGGAATTATCATCGAATTTTTAACGTGAAACGATCGTTTACTATTAAAAAATACTTAACATTGAGTAACTGGTTTAAAAGCTCGAAGAATCTGGATAATAGTAGAACCTTCTTAAAAATGGAAAGTGTATAGAATCTCTGTCTGCGCGCCACATGTTCAGTTACGAAAGAATCAGACACTTGCACCCCGCTGGTTTCACAGTGGAGAATTGCAATGGCGTAGATCTTCGTGCCTTCTTCACAAATTCAATGTCAACTTTCCTTCAAATATAATAAATTTCAATTCGATTAATAGAAACACTGTAGAACACACGTGAAGCAATTTGAAGCACACTTATCTAGGCTTCTTCCCCTTTTTTCTTGATTTTCTTTAAAATAGATGTCACTGCAGGAAACATGCAATGGCGTAGAATTCGTTTCTTCCTCGATCACTTCGATGCTCCTTATTTCGACTCTATAAATTTAAACGAATTTGTTAGCAATTACTTTTATAATACTGCATGGTTCATGTAAAATATGTATTTTAATTTTATATTATGGATACAATCGAACGTGGCTGTAATATATATGAATGTGGCACGGAAAAGAATGAATGAGAGACACAATTCATATAATCTATAATTTTAAAACAACACATCGAAATTAATTGTATCACGACTACAAGTATATCGTAATTAATCCAATTATATAAATAGATATAGTATGCAGGTCTTTAAACATTTCTTTTGCTTTTCAAATCTATCCCTTTATCAAACATTTATAAATCGTTAAGAATAAATGTACGTCATCACTGATATAGCAAGTAGTTGTTATATAGACAAAATTTGATCCCCGCTACTTGTTCTAACCGAGTTTGATTGTATTTCGATTTTCATCTTTTTCACTTTCCTTTTAAACGAACATGATTCTAGGCAAGACGTTCGATATAACGTACGTCCGAGTGCTCTTCGAGTCGCCACGTCCAGAGAGTTGGGGCATCTACAAGAGGCAAAACGAGGATTCACCATGGGAGGCTTATCAGTTTTATTCCGCGAGTTGCAGAGATAATTATGCCTTACCAGATTCGAAGGAGACAGTGAAAGGGGACGACACCAGGGTTCTGTGTACTTCGGAATATTCCGATATATCACCCTTGACAAAGGGCGCTGTAGCCTTCTCTACTCTGGAAGGTCGACCTTCGGCTTACTACTTCGAAACAAACACGGCCTTGCAGGTATAACTTCCGCAGGCATGGAAAACATTTTCATCTATATAAAATTCGCTGCTGGTTAATTAAGGTTTCTTTTTGACATGTCTATAAACAGCAGCTTACAAATTAGAAAGTTCCTATGCTTTTCAAGTACAAAAGGTACAAAAGGTTTCTATTTGACATGTCTATAAACAACAGCTTACAAATTAGAAAGTTCCTATGCTTTTCAAGTACAAAAATTCATGTGTATTGCTGATAAAGCTACAACAAAAAATGTAATAAATGAAAACTCTTTGGGTCCAAAATTGAAATTCATGTTGTATGTTACCATTATCGATACACTGAATTATTGTTAAAAAAAAAATGGATAATTGAACATCTCAATGGTAATCATTGTAAATCAATGGCAAATAAATGGCAAAAATTGTTCTCATTTCAAGGATTGGGTCCAAGCGATAGATTTAAGGATCACTCTGGATAGGCTGAACACGTTTGGGGACGAGGTGTTTGGCGATGATCAGGTATTGAAATCCTACTACTATGCGATCGCTGACGTCGCCGTTGGAGCACGTTGCGCTTGCAACGGCCACGCTGGAGAATGTGTAAATAGCACAAGTGTAGATGGAAGAACTCGCAGAGTATGTAGGTAAGATAATTCGTAAATGTTAGACCTGAAAGCAAATATTGTTTCATTGCTTCCTAAGAATAATAATTTTCTTATCACTGGATTGCGGATTTTACGCATTTATGATGGAATAATAATATAATAAATAGATGCTAAACATAATCAAAACGTATATGCACTTATGTAAAACGAAATAATATTATTATATTAGATTGTCCAGAAAGTTCGTGCCAATTTCTAAGAAAAATTCAAAAACACGTTTGAATTTTAATATGTATTTATTGAATTACATAGGTGCCATTTTGTTCCACACCTTTCCACTTTTTAAGGGATGTATACATGTTATTTGTTTTCAACCACGATATATTCAGACCTGTACCACCTACCAAAAATCGACATGGACTTTCCGGACAACCCAATATTTATTGTAGAATATATTCAGTATATATTATGTACATTTTTTGTATGTTTTCCATATATGCCATAAATGCATAAATTCATTTTACTTTAAATAATCTTATGTATTCACCGAGTAAAATGTTAAATTTTGAATAAATTATAGTAAACGCAACAACAATTTGAAAATCACTGCCGTGTATTACCTCGTTAATTGTGAAGTTGCGTTTTTTTTTTTTCATTTATATAATGTATACTACTTTTATAATGTATATGTTAATTGTACTTTACAGATGCGAGCATAATACCGCGGGTCCAGATTGCAACGAGTGCTTGCCATTCTACAATGATGCCCCGTGGGGTCGTGCTACAACTACAAACGCCCACGAGTGCAAACGTGAGTATAGCAAATTATATTAATAATTATACAATAGTACTATTAACAATCTATTTGTCAACACTGGAGAGAAGGTAGTAATTCATTAAAAATGGAAAATCTCGAGTCGTTTCATAACCCTGTATACTTTGCAAAAGCGGGACTAATAAGTTCATCCATGAATTAGAAATTAGTTATTCAAATACAAATATACATATACAAATGGGTTGTATAGAGAATTGTGCATTCAACATTTTATAATCACTCTTTCTACCCCTTCCACTCTATCATATAATCTTCTGTTTTCTTTCATTAACATAGTATCTGTATTCTGAAGAGGACTACAATTATAAGGCCATCTTTACACAACTAATCTGTTTGAATAACAAAAATAGATATGATCCAGATAATTTGATATATATACATGAAATACCCAGCATACCCATGTTTGTATAGTAGAGTGTAATATACTGACTAAAAAATAACCACGTTGATAGAGCACGCGTTCGTGACTATGCGCAGCGAACACGTACGCTCGCCGTACATGTAGGCGATGAGAGAGGATATCTTTGAAAGGTCGGCATCCTGGTCAGTGTGTAGGTGGGCCTTGGCAAACCTGCTCTTCAAACGGCCGTTTTTCACCGTTCTATATCCGGTGACCAAATCGCATCGCTTGCCGTTACCATAAATTATATTTCCACTTAACAGTCGCTCGAGATTGTTATAAGAAACGTAATTGCTAATTTCATGTTTTACTTTGACGTTTCATGCACAGATAGAAAAAAGGTAACATTTGTGCGGTCTAAAATTATTTAGAAGCCATCATTTTATAGAGTGGGATAGGTCACTCGTAATAATAATTAATAATTATAATGCAAATATACAGATCTACTTGCCTCTGAACTATTTTTGGATGATCTATAGTATTCGCCTGTTTCTAGAGAAATTGTTGAAAATTAGAGTACAATTGTACTATCATTTTTCCATTTACAATTGATTTTTACAGATGTATCAATATTTTTAATTTAAAAAACAAAATTCTAAGGCCGTTTTAGAAAACCCTTAATGAACCTTTTATTAACAAAAACAGGTTTGTTTTTCTCTTAAATATTACTATTCTCCTCTCAAGAAGACTTAAAACTAAAAATATTTTCCCACTTTATTAATGATGCTGTCTATATTACCAATAAATGTAAATCCTACGACTAGTAACGATTAATTGATTACCGATAGATCTACCGAATTACGATCGTTTGTCGCCATGAATATGAAACATGCGAAGGTAGTAAGCATTTCTTTGGGATTATGGGTATCACCTTCTCGAGCCTGCCGAGGAGAGTTTGCGTTCACGATCACGTTGGCATTACCTAACCAGCTTTACCTTTTACGTTCATTGCTTGTTCTGAAGTGGGGATTGTTGGCAATGCAGGGGCACACAATGCAGCTTTTCTGTAGACCGCGAGAGCTCAGTGCTCAAGATACCGCGATACAAGCACACATTTATTTATTTATCGTGTTGATCGACTCGCACAATTACGCGATATCACGGACGCAATCGATCAAGGAAGGATCCACGCTGTTTTCTAATCGTGATACTGCGACGTTTCGTATTGAACGCATAGATCCCAATCGTTCCTCAACTCCTCAGTTTCTAAGCCTTTAATTAATTTTCCATCGTACCCGTAGGGTCTGATAACAGAAACTTTTCAATCTATAAATCATTCTAAACATTTCTTCGCGCGTGCCATCCGATGAGAATCTTTTAATCTCTGAAATGAATTCGTGCGTCAAGTGAGAATAATCCAAGTGCGTTATATTCTCGATTTTTAAGTATCTGCGATGGAGTGTTTCTTGTTAAAGGTGATGTTAACCGTGACTTTAATATTCGAAAATGTAGTGGTATCCACATCCTCGAGTTGGGACGGAAATCTGCCGTGGTATTCGGGGTCCAGTAAATATCTTGATTGTATTATTAACTTCTGAAAAAAAATGTACATCGTTAGCAAAGTATTTTGAATGAAGAAGCATTTTCCCTCGGTTACATTTATATTTCGATTCTGAGTTTGCTGTTTTGTTATTTTTCAGCCTGCAACTGCAACGGGTATTCGGAGAGATGCTACTTCGATAAGGAACTGTATAAGGCGACTGGCCACGGTGGTCATTGCCTGGATTGTCGAGCTAATCGTGACGGCGCGAATTGTGAACGTTGCCGGGAGAACTTTTATCAGCGTCCTGAAGACAGCTACTGCGTCGCTTGTAACTGCAACGAAATCGGTATAGAGATCGTTCTTCGTTAAATCGCGTTATGAATTTGAAAATTAATTTGTAATTTATTGTTATTTATTTTTATTAAGCAAGTAACTGCAACATACAAAGACAGTAGGATTAGAAACAAGCGAAAATGCGGTTTTTCGTTGTGCCTAAAGTAATATGAATCAGTATAGAACACAATATAAGAGTTAGAACATAAGAGATGCAATATAAGATAAAGAAGAGTAGCTTCAATTAGTAGGGCAGTCATTTGGTAATAGAAGCATCAAGGTTCAAGGTGGTCCAGACATCACATTGACAGATTTGATGGACACACTAAAAAGTAAAAAAACACAGTGTTAAAAAATAGTACTAATTGGATACAATTGCAGGTTCTAGAAGCTTACAATGTAACAGTGAAGGTAGATGCCAGTGTAAACCTGGCGTCACTGGTGACAAATGTGACCGTTGCGCGTCGAATTACTATAACTTTGGCTCGTACGGCTGCACTTCCTGCGAATGTGACATAGCTGGCTCCCTGGCAAATACACAGAGCTGCGACCCTGTCACTGGAACTTGCATCTGTAAAGAGAACGTCGAAGGGAAGCGATGTCGAGTGTTAGTGCAAATTGTAGAATTAAGATATCAGTAACACGGTAGAATTTTCATTGATATGTGAGAGTAAGACTGTAGAAATCTTATAGATGTATTGTCTACAGCTCCATGGAGCCTTCTTTAAATATAAACACATAATTTTTGTACCTCTACAAGATTTTCATAATTTTTACTTATTTTGACATATCAATAAGGAATATTTTAGACTTAACGATTAGAGTTATACACTTATTCTAATTATATTCACGTACACCTTGTCCTGCTAACAGATGTCGACCAGGATATTTCAATCTCGCGATGGACAACGAGTTTGGTTGCACGCCTTGCTTCTGTTACGGGCACTCCTCAGTATGTAGACCAGCGACTGGATATTCTAGAGTTCTAATCGAGAGTATGTTCGTGAGAGGAGCCGAACAATGGACAGCTACAGTGGCTGGTAACCCGATACCACTCCATTATGATCCTCTTACCCAAACGATATCTGCCACGGCACTGGACCGAGACAACGTTTATTTCGTTGCACCTGGTAAATATACGACCACACCGTGAACGAATCGCAATAACAAGTGTATGCACTTTTCTTGTACAATCTTTGAAACAGTATTAATAGAGAAAAATTGATTATGTGCAGATAGGTTCCTTGGCGATCAACGAGCATCCTACAGCCAAGACTTATCGTTCACGCTGAGAATCGGAGAAACTGGTCCCGCGCCTACTGCCCGCGACATAATACTCGAAGGAGGAAATGGTGAACAAATCACACAACCGATTTTTGGACAAGACAATCGTTCACCTACCGTGATGGTAAGTAAAACGACGAACTAACGAAATGCTTTAGGTCTAAATTGATCGCGATTCGTTACAGCCGCAAGAATATACTTTCAAATTGCACGAGCATCCTAGCTACGGATGGGAGCCACGTCTATCATCTAGAGCTTTCATGTCCATTTTATCGAATTTAACAGCCATAAAAATTCGTGGAACCTATACCCATCAAGGTAAGTCGATCAAGATCTTCGACAGAAGCGCTTTCGTTAATACAGAATTTAATGGATTTTATTTTGTTCCTTCAGGTAGAGGATTTTTGGACGACGTTAAGTTGGAGACAGCTCATCGTGGAGCTGCGGGTGAACCTGCCGATTGGGTGGAGCACTGTCAATGTCCAAATGGCTACGTGGGTCAGTTTTGCGAATCGTGCGCACCTGAGTTCCATCATGACCCACCAAATGGTGGTCCCTTCGCCCTTTGTGTCCCCTGCAACTGTAATGGCCACGCAGATATTTGTGAAGCCGAAACTGGTATTTATTTAGAATTTATGGTCGAACTTTGTCTTGAAAGAATATTCGAAATCAACGAATTCCTCTGTTCCCCCCAAAACAAATGAATATAAACTGCAATAAAGTCGTATATCCTTAACAAATATGTTGCTGAATTAACTTGAAACTTTCAGGAAATATTTTTAACGTGTACTTCAAGAAAATGTGAAAATCCCAAAATCGAATATATCCATGGTGAAGTGGGTTCGTCGATTTTGAATAATCTTAATTAATATTCTTTATCTTAATATTTACTTAAACCCTTCAATTGAATATATTTCAGGTCAGTGCATTTGCCAACATAACACGGCTGGCAGCAATTGCGAATTGTGTAAACGTGGATATTATGGCCACCCACTGAAAGGTACACCCGACGATTGTAAACCGTGTCCTTGTCCTGACAATGGACCCTGTATATTACTTGGCAATAAACCGGATCCGATTTGTTCCGAGTGCCCGTCGGGTAGAACAGGTAAAGACAGAACCTTTTTAACAGTGTTTTCGAAAGCAGGCAACGCGAACAATGTACATATAGCGTTTTACAATCCCAGAGGAGTTCGAAAGAATATTTTCGACGTGGACAATTTTTTTCAAATTTGTTCGGTAGTTGGGAAGGCACTGTTCTAGAACATTCATCTGATACCTTCGACGAAAAAACAATTATCCGTTAATTTTCAGGGCCTAAATGCGAAACATGCTCGGATGGATATTTTGGAAATCCCGAGAAGGGCATTGCTTGTCGATTTTGCGAGTGTAACAATAACGTTGACTTAAATGCCGTTCGAAACTGCAATCACGAAACTGGCGAATGTCTAAAATGTGTGAACAACACCGCCGGTTTTCATTGCGAGGAATGCCTTTCAGGTACACTATTTCTTGGTCGCAAGAATGATAGGTAAATTGTCATAGCGTCGAGAGTATGATACAATTGATATTTGCGTTTAGGATATTATGGAGACGCCTTGTCCGATCGTAAAGAAGACGGTTGCAAATTGTGTCAATGTTATCCACCGGGCACTCTTGAACTCGATGATGGCAGAGTAGCGCCTTGCGAGCAATTGACAGGCCATTGCAGATGCAAGCCTCATGTAATTGGTCGCAACTGCGATAAATGTGAAGAAGGATATTATCACATACTGAGTGGCGAGGTGCTTCAAGTTCTTATCTACGTAACAAGCATCTGTTACTTAAAACATATGATACCAATGTATACGTATTTCAGGGATGTGCGCCTTGTAATTGTGATCCCGAAGGATCTTACAATCGTACTTGCAATCCTATTAACGGTCAGTGTGAATGTAGACCAGGTGTCACTGGTCAACGTTGTGATGCGTGTCTTCCTTATCGATATGGATTCAGCAGAGAAGGTTGCAAGCAATGTGATTGCGATAATATCGGTTCACAAGATCTCCAGTGTGATGCTAGTGGGCAGTGTCCGGTAAGTCCTCTTAATCTAAACATTATCACCATAAAAATTAATCGATATAATTATTATAGTGTCTCACAAACGTGGAAGGAAGACGTTGCGATCGTTGCAAGGAAAACAAACATAACAGACAAAATGGATGCGTAGATTGTCCAGATTGTTACAATCTTGTACAAGATGCAGTTAACAGTCACAGGGAACGTTTGGCTGAACTAGAAAACACGCTCAGAAAGATTAACAATAGTCCAACCGTTATAAAAGACTCCGACTTCGACAAGGAACTACAAAACGTTCAAGATAGAGTGAAGAATCTTTTGAGGATTGCGAAACAAGGGTCTGGCAGTACGTATAGTTCGTTACTTCGTATCTTTCTTCAACGAAATTACAAACGAATATATTTTAGGTGAAAATAAAACCCTGGTGGAACAACTCGATGAACTACGCGATCAGTTGAATGAAATTGGACAAATCTCGCAAACGGTAGACTTGACAGCGTCTGATGCGTACAAAACTACTTCCGAGGGTATGATGAGCATCGACGAAGCAGAAAAAGTACTCGACAAGATACACGATCAGTTAACTGTAAGAATAGCATTTACACAGCTTTTAATAAAATTTTTAAAAACGAGAATAAGTTTACACGAAATTTATAAAACATCAGGAGGCAGAAGATTATTTAGCAACAGTTGGGGCAACGGCATTAATCGACGCGAAATCACGAGCGGATCAAGTTGGTCAACAAAACAAACAGATGACTTCAATCGCACAAAAAGCACGTGCATCAGCTGACATGTAAGTACTAAATAATATATAAAATTTTATCGTTATCTACATTGAGACTTATTTACAGAAATGTTGACGAAGCTAAGAAGATTCACGAACTGGCAGAACAAGCACGAAATACGACGATAGAAGCCTATAATCTTGCCAAGGCAGCTATTGCGAAAAGTACTAATTTAACGTACGTAATTATTATTTACATACTGATGTTTTACCTACGCTAAATGTTTCTACAATTAATAGTTTGTTGTGATTCCTAAGGTCAAAGATAATTGTTCTACTAAATAGTGTATATTTGTTTAGAAAATTTATTTAATTTTTAGCGAAGATATCAGAGGATTGAAGAATAAATTGGAACAATTGGAGCATCGCATGAACGAGGTGAAAAATCTTACCAGCATAGCGGCTACTAAATCGTCCGCTGTTTGGCAGGAAGCGTTAGATCTATTAATTCTAGATTTGACGCTTCCCGCTGTTGACATCAAGCAGTTGCAAAGTCAAGTTGCAGAGGTCAATAATGAGGTAAATTTCAATTTAAGATAAATCTTATCGATATTCATACAAACCTGCATGGTAACAAAAAAATATCATTACAGGGATTGCAATTAAAAGAGCAAGCACAATTGTTATTAGATCGACATGAAAACCTTATAAATGAAATGTTAGAAAAGGTAAATAAAAGCGAAGTATTGATAGATAGAGCGCAGGATCAACAGGCAGCTACTGCTGAACTTTTAGCAGAATTGGATGGAGCGAATGAGAGAGCAAACGATGCTGTAAAGCGAGGCGATCAAACTTTGAAGGAAGCTCAGGAGACGTTGAAAAAATTAAGCGGTATTTATCACTTTAGTTATTTTTATCAACGAGTATACTTCAAACGAATTACAATTGATCACCTTTAATTATGCTTTCATTCTTTAGAGTTTGATGCTGAGGTACAACGTGAACGTATTAAAGCTCAAAATGCTTTACAAGGTATAAGAGATATTCAGAAATTTATTGACAGTGCGAGGGAGCAAGCTATGGAAGCGGAAGAAGTATTGACCGGGTCGGAAGATTACGCCAAATATTCTCGTGAAATAGCACAGAATGCTCAGGTACGTTAACCATTCATTGAACGTGTGGCATAACACGAATTTTCATTTATTAAATGTAAAATACAATTTTTCCATTAGGCATACGCAGAGGAAGCTAGTGCAAACGCAAATGCTATTAGAACTGAAGCAAACAAGATTAAAGAGGAAGCACTTCGTGTAGGAAACGAAGCTGAAATATTACATCTGAGAGTTGACACCACGGATTCCATGATGGGAAAATATGAAATTCAAATTGGTCAGGATACAAACATCACAACGGAAGTAAGATATTAACCATACATAAAGAAATCGATATTAAATAATAATGTATAAAATCTTAGGAAAAGCTATTCCTTTCTTATTGACTTTTCCTGCCTACCTTTTCCTAATTTATTTAATTTAAGACTAGCGGATATACGTTATTCATCTTTTGCAGGCAAATCATAAAGTCGGCCAAGCTATAATCAACGTAACTTTAGCATCGCAACAAGTGGACAAAGCTCTAGCTGACGTTGCTGATATATTAAAAGAACTTGACAGTCTGCCGGAAATAGGTACATTTATTTCTTCTTATTGCTTAACTCCAAGCAATTTTTTTTGTTAAATCTATGATTCTAAATTGAAACCTTTTATTATTCAGATGATGCTGACTTAAACCGTTTGGAAGAACGTCTAGTGGCTGCTGAAAAGGAGATTGCAGGTGCAAATCTAGATCAAAGAATTCGATCGTTAACGGAAGCTAAGAACTTGCAAACGCAATGGGTAAAGAATTACGAAGATGAGGTTAGCAGATTACGAATCGAAGTCCAAAATATCGGTGACATAAGGAAAGTTTTACCTGTCGAATGTCACAATCGTTTACGATTGGAACCATAAATACAAACTATATCGTAAACTATATGATACTTAAAAGTGCGATCGTTCCATTTTTTTTTTCTTTCATATCACTAGAAGTGCCTTATGTGCATTTAAAAAACAAGAAGTGGACCAAGGAAGATACTAAATGTATGAATTATGTTTTAATATAGTAACACACAAATCGATCAAATTTCTGTCTAAAAACCAAAATGGTGCACTGTATATTACAGTTATATGCTCCTAAATCATAAACAAATATTTTCACTTGAACTACAAAATTAGAATAAAATTTTATAGAATTTAATGTCACATTAAGGAATCGTTAGGCGAGCAAGATGATAATATTATTTTTGCACTTATACTTAGATTATCTTATTTAACGAATCATTTAGAAATGTTTATGCATTTACTCTTAAAGATTAATTTCATTCGCGTACTCATACAAGTGATTACAATAACGAACACTATACCAAAGATTTTATATAGTAGACATATTTTCCCTCTGTTGTCATTACCAGGTCATATGCATTTTCAGTTCGTTTAACATCTTTGTAACACAATTTCTTTGTACTCGTGTACAAATGTGTATATAGTATCTATATACATTCATTTTATTGTAACTGTCATGTCTTTTAAGTCTTTTTTGTAAGTTCTATAAGAGCTTCCAGAGTTCCTCCGACGAAAAGGCAAGTGTTTTAATTTCCAATGTACAAAATTGAATGTATTACATTGTGTGACTTATTTATATGCTTGTAAGAGCAGAATAATGCATTACTTTTTCGTCGATGTTATATTAAACCTCGAAAAAGAACCATTTGAGTAATCTAAAGGAGAACAATAGAAGCCTAAATATATTTTACAATATATATCACCATCAAACTTTTTTATGTATAACACTTTTATAAAATATTGTTATATATCTAATACGAATAAAAAATTAACAATCGAACGATACGTGATGTAGTAATTATTTCATTTATAAAAACCTGTAAAAGCATAAAATAAAATAGATTAATAATAATGTTTATCCTTTCCTCAAATGCCAGGAGATATCAGAGTCGATAATAATTTCGTGGCAATATTTTACCGTTTTAAATTAATTATTATCTGCTCTTGGGAAAGGAAAATTCATAAAGACCCTGTCAAAAATATAATAACTGTAAGTATTTATTATAATGGATATCATAAAATATCAATAATTTGTTATTGAAACAGAATTTAACACATTCGACTAAATGCTATGAAGAAGAACCAATAATTCTTACGGACGCTAAGAAATTAAATGATTCACTTATATCATAAATAAAATTATTAGAAACACCAACATAGCGGTCAACACTCCAATGGCTACCCATTGTCTCCGATCTAAAACAAACGGAAAGTAACATCACATGCGTCACTTATCAAAAAAGACGTTAGAATCAAATGATTTTATCGCTGTTCTATAAACAGTGATAAAATTCAACCAGTGAAATACATACTGTATAAGAAAAATCAATGCATATATATTTGGCCCTTCTTCAAACAGTAAACATTAGTACATTATTTTGAACATGCATTTTTTCAACAAGCTTTTCGTAACAATGCAATGGGAAATTTAAATTGATACTCTGCACTCAAACGATGACTTATAAATTGGATATTTTTAATGAATTAGAATAAAACTAACATATTTTGAATTTTTGTTCTGAAGAAGAAATTCGAGTGCATAGGATCAATATTTTAAACTATTTTAGTATTTTAAATAGATCCTAATAAAACACGAAGAGAGTTCAAGTTATTTGTAACGAATGATTAGTAATTGCAAGATTAATTAAGTTGTGAAGCTCCAAAAATAATAATTCTTATATGTATTAATCTTTTTTGTATACATATAAATTATCTTCATATAAACAGACATAAGCAAAAATTAAGAAAAACAATACACCTATAAACGCACATTCATAAATATATTCCAAGTGGAAAAGCTTATATTCCATGATTGAGAGACTTTGTACTACTGATTAAGTTTCAAAACAATTGAACACAATTGTTACAATGAAATTATTGAAAAGCAGAATTCTCTCAAGCACAGAATTTACCGTAACGAGTTCTTATGTATATAATATTATTGCTGTAATTGTCATTTGAGTGGTTTTAATGGATCAGGAGTTTGTGGTACTTTACAGCAACGTGTACAGTATAAATAAAGTCGCAAATTTTATTCATCTGTATCTGTTTTCACAATTGGTCATTAAGAGAAATAATATAAAGTATATCTTTTCATTTTAGATTTTAGTTACATGCTAGAATAAACAATCTCTTTTATTAGGAATTCACAATGTCATCTTATTAACATTCTTCTAACAATGGAATAACTGTTTTGTTAACTAATCTTTCAATTTTTTTTCTTTCTAACTCTCAATTCTAATCTTTCTATAATTGAGCTTCTAATTGCAACCCTCTTATCTCGTGAATGATGAACAATTTTGTTCGCATTGAGCAACAATCAACCAGCAGTCACCATACATACAAATAATGGTATTTTTTATTTTTTTTTTATTTTTTATTTCAACATTTTCTTCTTTCAAACGTTATATTTTCATTTACATTCATTACACACATAAATTGACTGGTATTTTCGCAAAATACCATGTGAATATACCACAATATTGTGTACTAAACTATTTTCATCTACGCATCAATTAATACAGTAATATCACATGTTGTACACATTGGAAGTAGAAGTATCAGAGGTTTTAAATCATACTGAAAATGTTTCTCTAATATTATATTTATTTATCTCTATGTCTATTTTGTTAAAATTCTCTTAGGCACAAATTACTTGCGCTACTTTTCTTGCTTTGACACTTGCCTTACAATATTTGGCATAACTTTGTTAAATCTGATTGTAAATGAAGTACTTAAATATAATCCATTATCTGTCTATAGATTTTTGATGTACAATGATTTAACAATATATCTCTGGTGCTCTTATCGAATTGCAACGAACTACACTTGTTGGTGTCTATTGTACTACATATGTAATAGTTATTTACGACTGCAACTGGTCCATTTTGATACTATTTTTTTGGCATTTACTTAATTTAAACAAATATCAAATTTCTGCGAATTGTCAATTTCTTAATTGTTTGTATGCTCGCATAGACTTTGACAATCGCATT
The DNA here is from genome assembly GCF_026225885.1 of Hylaeus anthracinus. NCBI lineage: Eukaryota > Metazoa > Arthropoda > Insecta > Hymenoptera > Colletidae > Hylaeus > Hylaeus anthracinus. Next base: position 5,648,684 of record NW_026535289.1, on the reverse strand, counting down.
AATAAAAGTTAGTATTCTTTGCCTACATTTATCCCTATTGCGATAAAAATATAAGCAAATATAACGCTTATAATATACTGTGTTGAAATGTAAATTATGTAAAGAAAGCATAGAGAATGAATAGGGTTTTGAAATATAAATTTATAAGTTCCTGTCTTCATTGTTATAGAATTTTATAGTTTATATATTTTAAATAAAATAACACAGGAATATACCAATATTCAGGTAATAATTACTACTATATATCTGTACTAATTATTACTTTTATTTTATGTTGATAACATATTTTATCTATACTATTAACATTCTCTTAAGACTTTGATTACTTAATATTTTTTTAAATAAGATGAAAATATGTTAAATAATGTGCGAGTTTAGTATTTAATTGTGATCACATAATTTTTTCGAACAAACGAAAAAAGCAAATGAAAGAACAGAAATGAAAGCATAAATACTTTTTTTTGTGCACGCATCAAGAATGCAAGAAGTATTTTGGGAAGCTGATTTCAATTTATGTATGCGGAATGGTGAAATAAAAAATATATTTTATTTACTTTAATTGTTATTTTAATGAGACTTCTACCTTTCAATAAATCATTCCTTGGATTAATCACATGTTCACACAATCCTACACATGTTTAATAAAAAAAATTCAAAAATAATTAAATGGAAACAGTGCTAAGTATTAGTTTCAATTATTTTGAAAAGTGTACAGGAAAATAATTTGTTAATTAATGATACTGAAATGCAATGTTATTGTAAAGATAAAGTAAATAACCAATGGCAGATTTATTTCAAAATCCCATAATTTTTCAGTAGAAGCTTTAAATTTTCATTAGTTCCGCATCAAATGGAAAGTGAGTATAAGTAATAATATTCAATTCGTATTACAAATGATATTAGATAAAGTAAATAGTTCAGGAAAGGAATATAAATACTATTTCGATTTTATTAATGTACTGAATAATTATGGTAGAATTGTGCTAATGGTACCTATTTAATCTCCTGAACATAAAAAACAATTAGTTATCGTGTTCGATAAGGATGATAGAGAAGAAGGTTTAGAGGCAAGATCAGAAACACTAGATGTTGCAGTAGTAGGAGCAGGAATATAATTATTATAGTTACCATTACTCATATGAAGAACTTTGGCCATTTTTTTCATTGTTGCATCCAGTTTAGAATCTGTCACCTCTAGCTCGTTACCAAATTCATCTAGCATACTGAAATATACAACATTTACATGGAAATAGTTTATTCAGAGATTTCAAGAGCAAGAAGAGATGTTTAAAGATTCATCTGTATACAAAATTATTAGTTAATAAACTTACACTGCTTGTTCATCTAATTCAGTATTGATTTGTCTGGATACTGTCTTAAGAGATCCAATACTTTCTCCTATCATGTCCAATTGTTCATCCTGTTGCCTCATCATATCGTCCTGTTGTTGCAATGTATCCCCCAAAAATTGTCTATTCGGACTATCGATTTCATTTTCCAATTTACTGTACTTAGTTGTACCATGGTTGACAGGAACTCGATCAGGACTGTTGTCTAAATGTGGCTGTGATACAAATAAACAATAATATCAAATTAGGAAAGAGCAAACTGGTTACATTAAATGGTTCATAAAGATTTTATTACTAGATTACATAGTTACAGAGACCATAAAATGTCTATAAAAATATAAAAATATTGATATACTACAATAAAAAATATTGATTTACCATATAATTCATTCTCATCTCTCTAATTTTTGACAAACAAACAAGTTTTTTAAAATTTATATCTCATTTCAATTGGTGCTAGTATATTCATGAAACCATAAACAAAAATGTACGTAAAGTAAAAAATAAATACACGGGAATGTCACATTATCCGAATAAAGACGTCAGACGTCAAAATAATTCACAATAGTCATGTCAAACAGAGTATCGAGAACATTAATGACTTGATGACAAACGCAGCAGTAAAAGCTTGAGACGCCATATTGGATTTCCCCTACCATCTGACGCGCATGCTCCGTGAGTACTTGCTCGAAATTTCGAATAATTTTAAGGGTTTAACAAAAGATGACTTAAAGGATACGTAATAACGAGCAATTAAAGGTGATCAAATCACAGCTGATTAGTATTATCGATAATTTGATAGTTACTCACAGATGTTGCAGCCTGCGCGATTTTATTTTACGAACGCAATTTAAAGACGCGCAGAATACATTAATTCGCATAAACTTTTACTTCTGGTACGCATTGATTAATTGTATTCATGATAAATTGTGTTACTACGAAACAAAGTGTAAACGCAGAAGTTGAGAACATATTATATAGTCAGATGAAGTATACTTCTGTATTTTTAAACAATATTTAAATATAACGAACCTGTCTTGCTGTACTGTCGCGGTCCCGGCCTCTACTTAAATTCATCTTATCCTTCATGATCTATAACAAGTCAATTATAAAATCTGTTAATAAGTTGGATTATTTTAAAAACTTAAAATAATTTAATGCAGTCAACTTGATTAAAAATTGCACATTACACTTTATATACAGAATATTGTTTATCTTTAAATGTTATTCAAGATTTTCATCTAAAATATTTATCAAAAACATTAGTTGAAAGAAAAGTTAGAAACGTAACACATATTACCTTCACTTCCTCTCGTGTTTGTTCAATAAAACTGCGTTGGACTGTTAACTCCTTATTATCTATCTTGAATTTTGTCGGGTTCTTTTCTACGATACGTATATAGTCATGCGGATAATTAAGGATAATATCAAACATAGTAAATAAAATATAGAAAATTAACATTCAGTTTGCACTTGAACTAGAATTTGTAATTGCGACGAATTCCAGACAAAATTTTGTTAACTTCAAATTAGCCACATTTCTTAAAGTTTGTTAACAATGTTGTACAGAGTTCAATTTAATGTTCTATAATTCTCTAACTGCGAAGAGCGTATATATCTGTCTCCGAAAATTGAACTCAGAGAAATGTTGAAAATCGTTAAATAGATTTTTAAAAAACATCACCTTTTAGAGAATGATAAGACAAAACGTTTTTATATTACAATTTATTCATTTCACGTTTAGTTTCAAAAATTAAAAATTAAAATTTCTTCATTTAGAATTTCAGAAAAGAGGAGTTATAAGATTTAAGTTTTTATTTTTGAAATTAAACATTCTATGAATAAACTGTAAATATAAAAAAGATTCGTCTTATCATTCTCTATAGGGTGATATTTATTAAAATTTGATTGTTTTAGAGGCACGCCCCTTAGAATTTCCAACAAAAATCGTTCCGCAGTCAAAGAGATAATATTAATAATTTGTTCAATTGCTTCATTTTCGAATGTGTATTTCACTTAACTTTCATCCGTAACATTCACTAATTAAATCCAACGTTTTATATACATACTAGTAGTAGCTTGTGTAAATGTAACTTTTTTGCTGGATAAAGTGAATAAATCGTATATATCTTTAAATTGCATAGGATTAATATATCGCGTATAATTTATACGTGCATTAAACGCCACGTCACCCACATATGGGTGACGGAGCTTTTTACTAAAGAACTTCAATAAATAATTTAAAGGACCATTGATGAAAGCAAGTCTGGATAGTATTCGTTAATTTTAATGAGAATTAAAAAATAAGTAATACGACAAATATTAGATTCTATAGTTTCTAATTGTCTCGAGACGAAATTTTAGTTCTGTGGAGACTTTAGTTCTGTCATCGTATTAAAGGATATGAATCGTGTCCTCTAGATCATCCAAATCCCATTCGATCGAACGCAATGCTTTCCGTAATTCCGTAGTCGTCCACTCTAATTCGTCGCGCGAGATTGGGATTCCCCCACTCACACTAGGGCTTGTGACAATAACATCCTGCAATTCCGTCCAGCGGCCGTATAAACCGCGATTTTTATTTAGGGCCTTACAAACTTCGCTAAAAGGAACAGAAGAATTATTCAGTAACAAAGAAAACACGAAACGATAAATTTCATTAGTAATAGCTACGTACTATTTCGTTCGTAAAAGTTCTTTTATCCCCTTACGTTGAAACGTAACGACCATTGTGAAACGAGTGAGATGAAATAAAACGTGATTATTCGTCAAATCAAATTAATCAAATTATTTAATAATTCGGAATGAAAATTTCCATTTATTCATTTCTTTCGTTTTACTTTGTCGATATATGTTGGTAGCAATCTTATGTGATAAGATACGTATTGCATAAATAATTAACATAATCGTAAATTATGTGAATCTAGTAGAGAAGCGTTACGTAACCATACAAAAACTTCTACTAGAAGGCAAATAATTATTTCTACTTTCCGAGAGAATGGATTCCGAGTTTTGACGAAATTTCGAATTTTGCTTTTCTTGAAAGTTCTGGTAACGTTAGTTGAATTAGCGATTTCAATCAATCAACGCTGAATTTTTTTAGCAATAGGCATAACAATTATACGATATTAAAATAATACATTGTATATTTATGTTTTCAAAGATTACTCTAAGATTATAATTCTTCTCAACGATAAGTGAAACAATCGCAAAATAGAAAATAGATACCGAGATATCGATAAATCGTAACTAATCTCGATGGAAAAATATAAATTACTCACACAGTCAATTCATACTTAAGTCGAAGTAATAATAAAAATATCAAAATATATATCGTCAGTTATTTTCTCACAATAAAATAATCTATCGTGAATTTGTATTCGTATATTTCACAAACTCTCTAGAACAACTGAAATGAACTTACTTTACTTAAACGAACAATAAAAATACATCAAAACTAATCTGAAGCATTGCGAAAAAAGTTCAACGTTACTTAAGATAAAAATAACGGAGTGTAATTAATACAACAAACGAAGGAATGTATATAAAAGTTAAGATTAGAGGTGTCTATAATATATGCATGTCGCGATAAGATTTCGTACAAAGGACTGTTGTTAAACGCGTGTGTCGAGTGTCGCGAAAGTGTAATTTTTATTTAAAAAACATCAAAGGCAAGGTCTCTTTGTAATTCAGCTCGCGACTATTCTTAAAGGGCCGACGTATACATATATACAGGCAGCAATGTCGCGAAAGAAACAACAAAAGTTCAAACATGACAACCGTGTAAACTCGCTACCATCGAAATTATACGGTTGTCGACGTATTGTATAGTCACGATATAAGCGATAAAAGGGTTCGTAATATCGTGTAATGTTTTACTTACTCCTTGACGACAAAGAACGGATTCTCCAGCGTCATTCCTTCTTTTAATTTAAAGAGGTGGTCTTTCTCGCCGCCTCACGGCACCCACAGGAATACGTATGCGCGATTTGCCGATCATCGGTAGAAATTCCGAAGGATCTCGCCAAAGCACCGATATACCCTCGGAAAACGATGACAATATAATCGAATTGACACTTGTGCTCGCGCCCCACTGTTATGCTACCATGCGTCCTAGTGTATTGTGACGTCTGCTCCGACTCTTCCTGCAGACGACTATTTATTCGATTTTAACGTTCGTGCGCAAACACGCCTCTCTAAAAGCCAACTGTAATATTGATTTCACGTCGAAATGCTTAAAGCGAAGTTCACAGCTACTGGCCCAGCGAGCAACCAATCAGGGAGAAGCATCTCACGCTGGCCTATGACAGCGCCTCATGTGACACGGTTCAGAACTAAATAGTGGTGAAGGGAACGGCGGGAATGGAGGGAAATTCACTTAATTTAAACTACTTTTTGTATTTGTCTAGACAATAATCGAAATACTAACAAAATTTAAGCAACAATAACTGAAATGTCATTCCTAATTATGTTCTATATAGAACTCTGGGCAATACAGGGTGTCCCAAAAATGTTGTAACACATTGAAAGGAGTGGTTCGGGAGGTGATTTGAAACAACCTTTTTCTTAACGAAAATGTTGTCCGAGGCTTCGTTGAGGAAATATTAACAGAAAAAATTGACCAATCAGAGCGCACGGATACCGTTGGAGCGACCATGGTAGCGAAGGCTACGAGCTAGGCGGCCGCGTCAATGTCCTTCGATGCACGTCGAGTCACTTGTTCGCCTACAAGCGCGGCCGCTTAGCTCGTAGCCTTCGCTACTGCGGCCGCTCGAACGGTATACGCGCGCTCTGATTGGTCGGGGTTTTCTGTTAATATCTCCTCAACGAAGCCTCGAACAACATTTTCGCTAAGGAAAAAGTTGTTTCAAATCACCTCCCGAACCACTCCTTTCAAGGTGTTACAACATTATTGGGACACCCTGTATACGATGTTTCTATTATGGAAGAATATCGAGTAACGTCCATACTTTTAGAGTCAGTAGTTGATCAATGCAAAGAGTATTATATATTATATATCCAAAGAGTATCTAATACTCTTTGGATCAATGTTAGATGCCTGAAGAATATTTCCATGTAGATTTCCCTTCTAATTGTCGTCGCAATTTCATGTATTCATCTTTAGACTCGTAATTTGCCCCTCTATTACTATTGTCATCGAATGAACCTGCGCAACGGGAGGATAATTGACGCGCTAATTTTTTGAAAATATCTTAACGAATACTCCTAAAAATGATAACTTCATTTTCGAATGTGTATTTCACTTAACTTTCGTCCGTAACATTCACTAATTAAATCCAACGTTTTATATCAGTAGTAGCTCGTGTAAATGTAACTTTTTTGCTGGATAAAGTGAATAAATCGTATATATCTTTAAATTACATAGGATTAATATAACAAGTAGAAAAACAAAGAACAAACAGACTTTAAATATAATTTAAACATTTTATTTCATATGTGTAGTGATTTTATATAAATAATTATAATTGAATTCGACTCCACGTTTGTATCCTTTGTAGTTATTGCTATAAACTACTATGCAATTTCGTGGCAATCTTTTAAAAACGTGAAAGTGAAAGAGTTTGTTTACTGTATAGTTGTGCATAACGTGAAAATATTATGTGAACAATTTTTCTACTACCCCTTGAGGATTTGTTGTAGGAGTAAGCCTTGCACGTGATCTAATACTTAAAAGTGGGTGAGTCAGAAATTTTGTTATGATTGTATATATTTACTTTTAATGTCCATAACCTCTTTTCTGATCTACTCGTATAAATGAATCTACACGTTTGCCTATAAGTTTGCAATAACAGTTTATTTTGTTACATATATATTTATACACATTATATTTTATTGACATGAAATTAGATTATTAAAATATCTGTGTTTCATACATATGCTTTATTGACATGGGGCTTTGCAATCATAGACTTTTACTGCAGGTGTTCTACGAGTATCAGAAAATATAACATTTACAAAGCTGATGTAACATTTTAAAAATCATATAAATCAGAGGGGTTACTCATTAAATAAATAAATAAATAAATATTAATATCAAACCATTTAAATTTTCAAAATTGATCTTGCGAACTCTATTAAACATAAATGCATATACATTACACATTTACTTCCTGTCATAGCACTTTGTTCATTTGGAGTATACACAAAGAACTATGTTTAAAATATTTTATACAACTGCAGTTTTAAACGAATTTAAAGTTTCCTGACAAGTATCACATTTGTGAACATACTTTAAAGAATAAAATATTATTTGCATAACTTTTCTTGAGAATTCCAACATCTCTTTACCAAGCTGATAAGAGTGCACTGAATTATTTGACAAGTTGAAATTTACAATTATATATATAAGCATGCCTGCAAAGAATATTTTTTAGGCATTAAATACATATCTTACGGTTAACATGATACAATACCTCTCATAAAATAAAGTTCGTACATGTCTCGAGACATAAGTTATGCCACTTGTAATGAATATAGTTGTTTAACATAACCCTTCTTCATAGTCATCTTCCTCTTTTACTTCATTCTGTGGGGATGCTGCTGGTGGTTCTTCCTCTTTTTCACCTGTACCTTCTGATGTATTCTGAGTGGGTTCTTCAACTGCTTTGTTGCTTGTACTCTAAAATATAATTTCCCTTATTGCAAATTATAATGAATTTAATTTTGGAGTTGTTTATCTTTTGTTGCTCATAAAAGGATAATTTTAAGCAACAAGAATAAATGGAGGAAAATCAATTAATAAATAAAACTAGGTTAATGCACTCGTTACATACTTGTGCTTTGCTTGTACTTTCATCGACTGACTTTGCTGCATTGGGAGATGTATATGATTCAGCTGCATTTGCTCTTATTCCTGGTGGTTGTACAGCATATTCTTGTTGTGGTAGAGGTATAAGTCTAGCAAGTTTAGCATATTCAACATCCATATGTTTAATAAAAGCATTATTTAAAGCTGCTTTAGCTGCATCTGCATCCTCGTTATCATAAGCTTGTAGTAACATTTCTAATGTTTGAATCTACGGGTGAATGTGTTAAATTTTTTGAGGGAAATTTTCAATTTTCAAAAAATGTACTTTATACCTCAGGTGCTTCACAGTAATTTCCCCATTCTTTGAAAGCTTTCTCAGCTGCCACTTGATCACCTCGAGCTAACTGTACTAATACCAATGCCACTGTTAATCTTCCCACAGAAGGTGCATGATCTATCTGTTGATGCATTCCAATTTCTCTGCGAATAGCATCAGCTGCTTCATCATACATTTGTAGTTTTACTAATAATCTTGCGACTTTGCTCATATATTCTGCTGCTTGACGTGGACTATCTTCACCCTTTATTAGAAAATACACAGTGTATAGTTCTTAATTTAATTTTTGTTACCACAAAAATAAATGATATCCAACCATAACAATATTAGCAGCACGTTTAAATAATTCTAATGCCTCTTGGGGTTGAGTAGCCTCCATCATCTTTCCTGCTTTGTCAAGTACAGATGCACCTGACTCAGGTGATCCATGCATCTGGTACAGAGAACACGAACTGTGTGCCAACTTTGGCACATCTGCAAGGTTTCCCATTTCTTTGCAAATCAACACTGCCTGTTCGATGCTCCTAAAATTTTTAACATAATAATACCTCTTCCAAAGGAAAATATAATTCAATTCATAAAAAACTTACTTTCCTGCGTGAAACCATCTTTTTTATAATTAAAGTTAAAGAATAATTATATTTCTGACACATTTTGGAAAGATTAAAATCGTAACATTTCTAAATATTATAGATATATACGAATTTATTTTAAAAAGGATACGATCTATTCTCTTTATAACAATCAGAAGCTTTCATCAAACAGTTCCTACACTGTTGATAGTTCTTTGCTATTCTAAAGCAGGTTGCTATAAAGAATGCAGTACAATATATTAAATATAAAACATGACAAATGCAATATGTTTACATATATTTTACCTGCACTCGTATATTCGTCAGCCGCGACTTCGAAATCGGGTCTCCATTTTAACAGTGATGTTTTTAAGCTATAACAGATATTCTCCTTATTTGCGTGATCACATTAATCAATAGCAATTACGTCATATTTATTTCGGGAAAAATAGATTTTATCGGTTCCACATAAAAAGTTGCCGAAATGCGAATTTATTGTTGACACAGTTTTGCTGTGAAGTGTCATTTTGCAGTGACAGTACCTTTTCTCAGCTTGCCGTATATGAGCGTTTCCTTCTTCGATTTTTGACATTTTCCTCCGAATGGTGCTTTAGTTTGATCTTAAATTTCAGTAATCGCAACAATGAAGCTGTCAGCTTAGAAATCAATTTAATTGTGAATGGCACTCAACAGACCACCGTGCAGACGACAAGTTCTTTGCGTTCTACGGTGAAGCAAATGTTTGTAAGACGTGATTTTGACATTCATATATACGTCGCATTACATAGTATGGGAGAAAGGGTTTGGGGGCTCTGCCGTCTTATCGTTTCATATCACTCCGAACATTACCAACGTGATTGACACACATTTTAGTGAGAGCAGCGAGAAATATTTAAAATTATTCACTAACAATTTATACTTAAAATTGCAATTTTAGTCTTATTAAAACACTCCTTAAAACGTTTTATGCCAGCAATAATAAAACTGTAAAAGAACTGGGATCTAAACGATTTAAAAGTTTAAAACAGTTGAAGCTTCTCGTCCATTATCCATCATTTGTAATATTGCTAAAACTAATCAAGAAACCAAATTACATTGAATTGGTAATATTAGAAGTTAAATAGTTTGAAGAAATGTTTATACAGGATGTCCCAAAAATGTTGTAACACCTTGAAAGGGGTGGTTCGGGAGGTGATTTGAAACAACTTTTTCCTTTGGAAAAATGTCGAATGGGGCTTCGGTAAGGAGATATTAACAGAAAACCCCGACCAATCAGAGCGCGCGTATACCGTTGGAGCGGCCGCAGTAGCGAAGGCTACGAGCTAAGCGGCCGCGCTCGTAGGCGAACAAGTGACTCGACGTGCATTGAAGGACATTGACACGGCCGCTTAGCTCGTAGCCTTCCCTACCACGGCCGCTCCAACGGTATACGCGCACTCTGATTGGTCAGTATTTTCTGTTAATATCTCCTCAACGAAACCTCGGACAACATTTTTGCTAAGGAAAAAATTGTTTCAAATCACCTCCCGAACCTCTCCTTTCAAGGTGTTACAACATTTTTGGGACACCCTGTAAATAATTTTTGTACATTTGTTTTCGTATATTACCGAAAGGAACAACGTACAAAAGTACGAAACCATTCAACTTAAATTACAATTTTCAGATCATACATACATTTCTTAAAAAGCTGTTTTAAAATGTGTATATTGAACGAAAATAATAATTCAGTCTGCTAAGTCTTTCGTTCTTGTGTTATTTGGCGGGAAGGTAAAGTTCTAGAAATATTGGAATAGATGTCTCTGCAATGAAAGTTTTTGTATCGCACGTTACATCTTCCATCAGTCTCGTCGCTGTTATAAACAGATATTTAAATATTGATATTATTTAACGAAATTTAGTGATACATACATACAAATATTGAAGCATATTTCGTGGTTTCATTACATTTCCTTGAGTGTTGTATGATATGCCTCTTATTTCACTTTCTTCTCTATTTGTTTCAAGTACATGTATAATTGAATGCGTTGGCGGGAAATAAGAAGGAAGAGTGTTTACAAGAAGTTGTTAGATCTATTTTGACTCATTGTCAGTTTTAGTTCTGTTCATTTAATTGATTACAAATCAAGGTTTTCAAAGAACCGTAAGTATAATAATTTTAATTTTCTATAATTGGTTGCGTCTTCCATGCACATCGAATCATAACCTTTGAACATAACAATGTAACTAATATTATTCTAATAAATTACGATGAATATTACGTTTCTATAGAATAAATAATTGAAAGAACCGATGGCAGAACGGCTGGAAGACCTCAACTTACCAAATGCGGTTGTATCAAGAATTATAAAGGAAGCATTGCCGGAAGGAGTCACAATTGCTAAAGATGCCAGAACCGCTGTAGCAAAGGCTGCATCTATTTTTATACTGTATTTAACATCCTCTGCAAATGTGATTGCTAAAAAGGCAAACCATAAAACGATAAGCGGCCAAGATGTTATACAAGCGATGAATGACATAGAATTCGATCAGTTCATTGATCCATTGCAAGAGTCGTTAGAAAATTACCGTAAAACTCAAAAGGAAAAGAAAAATGCGACATCAAAGAAAAAGCAACAGAAGAAAGATGGGGATGATGTAGTAGAAGACGAAGATGGAGGAAGGGAAGTTATGGCCTTTTGATACATCTTAAACATACATATGTGTAAAAATAAGTATAAAGATTCATACTATTTTACATGCTTAGTATATAAGACTAGAAGTTTGTCACATTCTATTTATTATTACTAAATGCAAAGCAAAATATATTAGTACAAAAATAATTAAAGCATTCAAAATAATTTCCCTTAACTCCTATTATTTTTTTTAAACAAACATGGTGATCGGTAATGGTTTTTTTTATACAAATTCTTTTGTTTACGATCTTTTTATTTTAACAATTTTTGCTCAAACAGTATACACAAATCAATAAAATTTCAATGCTTTATTAATGGATAGTTTTAATATACTGATTTACATAAAATTTTTTTTTTATAAAAATTCACTTCTATCATTTATAAAAGCTTGCTTATAATTCTGGCTTTTGCATTATTAACTCTCAACCACTTTTCAACGGATTAAAATGTTTTTTATCTTCACAGTATTTATAAGGCTATTACACATACAGATATGTTGGTGACCATTTAATATAAAAAATCATATTGTGTAACCGAATGTTAATAAATGCAATTCATTCTATTATTATATCCTCAAATATTTGGTATATGCATTGTAGATAATATAAAAAAAAAGTAGGTAATATTAATCTATTTTAACTATAATTATAACGTATATTGGTATAAAGAACTGTCTTTATGGCACTGAACAGTAACAGATTAGGATTCAAACATGCATGTACCTAACTGAGACTCACTGTTCTGTAAAAGAATATTTTAAATTGGAATCGCAAAATTGTCAACCAAAAATAAAATATAATACTACTATTTATAACTAAAAAGACACTTTTGCTCGTCAAGTATAAATCTCGTACGTTGTATGTAACGTCGTATAGCTGCAAAAGTCTAAAATGTATGCATATCGTAACTTACTTTCTGATATATCAATTTTTAAACAATAATCGCATATTATGAAAATATCAAAGCGTTAGGGATAAATAGACTAGGTGGAATTATTTACAAGAAGCATTATTCAAATTTCAAGGCTTTACAACGTGAATTTTGCGATCTATACCACTTCTACACATTGGACAACCCGAATTAACCATATTTGCACAACCTGAACAGCAACAAAGGTGTCCACATGGTAGAAAAATTACTTCACACTATAAGAAACATAGAATTTTATAAAAATTATATGACCGCTAATTTAATTATAACAATTTCCAAATAGAATAAGAGATTATGCTTACTTGTAAATCAAGGCAAATTACACATTCGGCAGTATTGATACTCTGAATAGCGTTACATTCTTGGTAATCAGAACTTGTGGATGCTTCTTCGGGGGGTGCAGAAGGTGTAATAGGTGGTCTGTATTCATTGAGTTTCACTTCTGCCAAGTAATTTTCAACTGCCAGTTTTATAGCAGCACGATCGCTTTGACAATGTATTCCCATCTACGGTATTAAAATTATTACGAAGTAGTAAATATCTATTATGCGCGTTAAGCGAAACATATTGTTTACGTACATTCTGCAATTGTTCATCGCTAAGATCTGGAAGTAATGATGGTAGAGAAGCTAAAAATGGCAAACAATGTAATGCCCCTGCTATCGCCACGTGTCGTACTAGCATAGGTTCTAGCATTTCTAATAAACCCTGAGGACGAGCTTCCATCAAACACTGATATTGCATCAACCAAAACTGACTTCTTCTTCTAGAATTCTTTAGGAATAAACATACAGCTTTATAATGGTTATCATTGTGAAAATAGCAAAATGAAGATTACAGCTATACTTACGCTAATACAACGTTGTTGTTCTATACTATTGATTGTATCCAGAAGCTGATCTCTTCTAGTTTTCTGTTGTTCCAACAAGTTTACCAGAATAGCACTTAAAGTCACTCTCTTTTCAGCAATTTCATTCTACGTGTTTAAAATAATAACACAATTTTATAACAAAATAAGATACTGCCTATAAGAAAATTTAATAATTATAAATAGTACATACAAGTTGTTGGTTAATTTCTAGTTTCCTTCTCTCCAGTTCAATAGTTGTAAGTGCAGCTAACTGAGATTGTACCAAATTCACTTGTTGTACAATACTCCAACAACGTGCGTCGCTACGTTCTAATAATGCTGCCACCGCAGCTTTTTGTAAAACTTCATCTTGTCTTAATGCATCAATTAAAATTTGCCTGTTCTTCTCCTGATTTTGTACTATTTGTGCTAAATGATCATTATTTATTACTTCTCTGAAATATTTGCGAGGATTTCGATGTGTTATATTAGTTGTATATTTTACTTTCTATTATGTCTAATATTATTACAATGTCTTACTAACAGTGTGAGCAAAGATTGCGCGGCATAGTCTCTATATTTGCTATGTTCTTCCAATTTCCGGGTTCTATAAAGCTCTTCTTCCAATAACTTTTCCATTGAAACTATAAACACATACACGAGTAGATAATAATTGAAATATAAATAAGTGATATACATTGCTTTAAATACTCGATACTTACGAAGTGTATCTTTCGTACGAAACATAAATTGTTCAGAGTGACAAGAGGATAATATTTGCATTTCTTCTTGTTTTTCTCGTTCAAGTAATTCAGCTTGGCTTTGTCTTTCTTCCTCGCTGTTTCTTAAAAATTCTTTGATAACATTATCGGCTTCTTTTTCAGCTGAAAATAAAAATAAAAAGTTAAAAATAATTACACTAAAACAGGATCTTAATTCATTTATTAGTAGTTTTTTTTTGTATAGATGAATGTTTTCTTTATACCATTGTAAATGTAAGAAAGTAAACGTGCTCTATTAGAATCTCTTTCTTGTTGCACTTTTTCTAATTCTTGTTCTAATTGTGTTTGCTGTAAAGCAAGATCCTTCAGAAGCTAGAAAAAGTAACGATAAATTTTATTTTATCTTATATAAAAATAAAAAAATACATAACAGTAATTTTAAATACCTTTTTCTTATGCTCTTTCAGCATTGAATGAATTCCGATTTCATACTCCTGTTGTTGTTTGATATTTTTTTCTACCTCCAATAACGCGCTTTGCCGATGTTCCTATAAAGTGAAACTAATCATTAGAATACAATTTTTGTACTGTATATATTGTAAATTTTTTATTTCATAAAATATTACACAAATGGTTATATTCAAATAACTCATGCAAAATTAATGATTACTTAAAATTACCATAACTATCTGTGTACATATAATAAATTAATTTAATTTTAAACATATAATAAATAATCAAAACAAAATTAAATGTAATAAGAAATAATATTAAATACACAGCAACATGTTTAGAAGCATACTAAAATAAAAGAAGCATCCACATGCCTTCATTTTTGCTAGCTTCTGTAATGCTGCCTAAAAACAAAAACGAAAACATTTAAGACACACTGTGCAAATGCAACATCAAAATTTATGGTCCTCTAAAGCGTGGTACCTGCACGTCATTATTTTTATTAAGATATACTGCTTGCATGTCCTCAGAACTTATGTCTCTTGATAAATTTGTTTCTGAAACAGATTCTTCTGGTGAAAATTCAATGCCACTCTCTTTGGCTAAAAATGCTACAATTACTATAGTGCCTCCGTTTAAAATATCTTGAGGCGGATAAGACAGGTGTAACCCATCAATGTCCAACTGTGCTAATTGTTGCACATAACCCAAAGATTTAGGTAGTTTTTGAAGCGATTTATTTTGACTAATGTTTAATGTTGTTAGTTGTTTTAACTTTCCCATTGTTTCTGGCAATTGTTTCAAATTATTTTTTGCAATATTTAAGGTGGTTAATTTACTTAAGTGTACTATTTCATTTGGCAGTTTCCTTATATTGTTGTCTTGCAAATAAAGCTCCTAAAGTATATGAAATAATATATTATAATTGCTTAATTTATTATATAACTTCAGTAGAAAATTTGACAATTGAAGTATACATACTTTGAGCGAGACAAGATACATTATGTCCGAGGGTAAATTGGTAAATTCGTTTCCATGTATATCTAATACAACAAGTAATGACAAATCGCTTAAGGCACCTCCACCAGAAAGTGAAGTCAGCTTGTTATTGTACATCCATAGCACCTTTTTCCTAAATACTTTGCATAATGAATAAATACCAGAGGGTACTTGTTTTAAAGCACATTCTGACACGTCAAATATTGGTTCTGGATTTTCTCTCGCCTGTGTGGTGAAAAATAACATTCATATATACTGTCAATAGTAATAATACATAAAAAAGCTCTATTATTAAAACATTATACAACATTAGAATTTGTTTACAAAGGAAATTGTGTTTATTAGAATTAACATTTCGATGTCAATGGATTAATTAAATCGACATTGAACAGACGAAAAAAGGATGTTACACGTATGACAGCTGGTAAATTGTTCATAATATTTACAAATAAAGGATAGTATACGAATGTTATTACGTAGAGATGATAGAGTACAAAGCTGACGAAATAAGGTTATTGATAATATGAGGGCGAGGTACATAGATGATTAACTTTCCGTTCATTAAGAAACGTACCAGATATAACTTGTGCTCAAGCCGTGCTTTATAATCGACGTTAACTTTGTTCCCATGCTTTCTTGGTAGAGACATCATTAATCGTGTATGTCATGACAGTAGGGAAATACACAAATACAAGTCATTTTGACGTTTTATCCGAAATCACAGACACGTGATTTCGTTTACTTCGCGGGATGCTAACCACGGGCAACGATTCGTCAGTGGTCTCCTCAATGGCGCTTGTTTTATTTTCCTATCCCTGTGCATAGAATGGAAACAGTTGTCACCGTACTTTTTCTACCCCTTCTTCGCCACTCTTCGTAATTTTAGTAGTTTCAATATTTCTCCTCTAAATTTATTTAAAATTGATTTAACGCACTTTATTCGAGGAACATTTCGGAATTTTATTTACAAATACAGGTACAAGAAAGTATTTCACTTATATTTAATAAGCTTATATTATAAATACATAATTGAATTATATAAATGTATATTCAGCAATAGACAGGAAGAATACAACCAGACAAATTTATTTGGTCAGTTAAAATGTTTGCAGTAACATTTCATGTGTAAAAGTACAATATTTAAATTGTAGTTAAAAAAGGCACATGTAATTTCACGTTTCTATTCATGAGATAAACTTAGTACAAGCTTATGTCTCTGGCAAAATTGATAACACCCATTTTTTTAAGGATTCTATCTCAGGCCTACTTAATTCGTGACCCACATGATCTAAGGGTATAAATTGGCCACTGACTCCAAGTTCCTTTAGATTATTATAAGTCTTTTCTCCCCATCTCAGTGGTACTAAATCATCTGCAGTACCATGAAATTGCAAAAGAGGTGGTGTTGTTCCTGGTTTTTCTTTTAAAGACTGCAATGAGAACCATATTATCAACAAGAAAAAATATACATAAAAGAAAGTTTGTCTTGTATGTACCTGATATACTAATGAATCTTTGTTAAGAAAGCTAGACATAGCAAAGCACCCAGCTATAGAAGGTCTGTATCTGTATGCCAAATATAAGGATAGTGCACCTCCCATAGAAAAACCACCAATAATTATTCTATTATAGGGAATCCCATTAGAAACCTCTTTATCAATCAGTTCTGATATATTTTGACACATTGAATTTATAGATTCTACTTCTTCAGAAACATTAATGGCTATACTCTTGCGATTGAACCATACATTGCTAGGCTGAAATAAAAATTAATGGCATGAATTATTACTGATCTTTGAGTTATAAATAATCTTGCATGTTCCCGCATTACCATTCCAAAATTTGGTGTATAAGGTTGAGATGGTGCAGAAGGATAAATAATCTTTATATGTGGAAATTTTAACTCCTCTTTGTTTAAAAAATCGATCCATCGTTTCAAGTCGGGTCCAGAAGATCCTACAATTGAAACATATGGAATAATTAAACAAGGAATAAATTAAACATAATATTCCAAAACATATGTAAACATATAATAATGGTGCTTTACCTGAACCATGAAAAATAAATAAAACAGCGCTAAGCGCTGAGGTTGCATTTACAGTAGTCATTTTCAATATTTTAGCAATTTCCGTCATAGTTTATCATTCATCATTGTTATATAAAAGTAGCAAGAAACTGCAAGTTAATCGTGTGTAACACTGATTGACAGTGACCGACATGCTAAAATTTGCATAGCAGTGTTGGTGGTACCCACTGCCACTGATACGCTAGATATCAGTGTGATCAACTAGCGCCGCGTGGAGAAAATTCACTCAACTAAAAATGTGGTTCCATTCCCCCGCATCTACGCTTGAACCCCCTGCTAATTAATAATTCTAATTATTTGATAATTGCCTAATTAAAATAATACAATAATTCTTTTCGGAAACCTATCGTTTCGTTCGAGTACAAATGATTATAAAGAATGATCAGAACAATCTATTTCTTGTTAAAATCCTAATATAAAATAATTGTACAATTAATCATCGTAAGATAAAATATCTTCAAAATCTTGTCTTTTGGATTCTAGCACGGATACAGTCCCAAATAACAGACGTTACTAACAACAGTTTATGCGTTTTATTGAACTATACATTGCCATACAAAGGAACAAGTCGTAAACATCATATAAAACGAAGAATACATGAGAGCACGACAGCAATCGATATTAATTTTCATTTAAAACATACGAGACGCTGATCAGACCTCATGTATTTCAATTTGTGCAATAATTAACAGCAGCGATATTTTTTTTCCTCGCCCATCTATGAACATTGTTCTATAAATCTCATTTTATCATTTACGATTAGTTATCTATAGTTGTTCCATAAATCTCATTTTATCATTTACGATTAATTATCTATAGTACCGCGGTGTGTTCGTTTACGTTTATAAATGGTCTAAAAAATAGGCAGTTATGTACGTATGTTCTAAAACTTGGTAGAACTAATTCGGATATTCCGTTCGCTAAAAGGTAAAGTCTTTTCGTGAATCCTACACGACTCGTATCTAGAATCTGAGCATACAATACTGAGCTATGGGCTTTACTACAAGCTCGGATCGTTATTCGAATTAGAGCACTTCCGGTCACTTGAACGCAGTTCAATGTTTACGCGCGCGTATTCTTACGATTCAGAGTGTTTGAATTAATTTAGGTGATAGTTGAGATTCGTTACAAAAGTACAATCGAGGATTTGCAGGATAGAAAATTTGTCAACCATTCTGCATTTTCATTAGGAGTCCTGAAAGAGTTCCCTCTGTCGTAAACGATATTCTGTTGGTGTAAGCATGCCTCTGAAAAATAAAAGTATTCATTAAATGTAAATATGTGGTATGTAAATACGATTGTGGTATGAGTACATATAAATAGAATATATAAAATATATAGAGTATATAAAGTATATAAAATATCTATACATTTAATGTATTTTTGTACCAAATGTCTAATTTCAATAAAAAATGATCGATTAAAAGAATATTCAAATAAAAGAATGTCAGGTGAAAATTAAAATGCTTCTGCTAAATCACTTATATAACGTAGACAAATATCGTTATTCGTATTCGAACCTTAAAACAGTGTCGAAGGAAACGCAAACGCCCTTGTCACACATTTTTCTATAAAGATGCCAACATTCTTTTTCTTTATTTGTTTGAAATTGTGGTTCCATGGGCTGTGCATTTTGAACAGGTTCTTTCGAAGTTGTCGCAAATGTCTGTTTCGCCTGAGAATTTTCAAAATTGTTTCAGAACAATTTAGCTCGTTATAAAAGTAATATATGCTTGAATTAATTGTATACGAGTCCTTACATCATACATCAACATGCAAATATTTATCTTACGTTTGCTGCAGAATTACTCGCAGGCGTTTTAGCGAGTTGCATGGGGGTTTCTATTTTTTGCTGGGCGACATTGGGCGATTCTTGTACTTTTATTTTCGGTGACATTGTTTGTTTCTCCATTCCGCTGCAACGAAGTTAAAAATAATACAATTTTGTCCCTGGCCATAACCATTTTATTTATACCTACACAGTTTAGTTAATCATAACTAAAAAATAAATAACTCATTAATACTCATTATAATGATATTATTAGTATAATTACTTATTGTATTAATAAATAATATTAGTATATCAATTTTCAAATTCTTTGCTATTATCCAAAATGATAATTACTAAATATATAACTACGTTTTTTGTTTTATAGAAACATTGCCTAGAGCAAAGCTTGATAAATTTACGTTCATTAATTTCTTCTCAAAATAAAAATTCTCTCTCACTTTTAATAACAACAATAAAATAAAAGTGCACAATTTTCATCAATATCGTTGAATGGTAAACGAATGTAGAAAACGAGTTTCTTATTCTTTAGCCGTTTCGATGGTCCTTGAATAATAGGAAGCGTATTACGAGAACTATTAATATATCTCGTTCACGATCGTACCATCCTCCCTGTTTCCATCATCGTAGTCACCTTGTCGTTCCAATTCTTTCTCTTACGTCGATATCCTATAAATTATCGAGCAGTCGAATCGCTTAAAGTAAGTTCTCTTATCATGGAAGCTATTGTTAAGAAGACACGATGATGGAAAGATGACGTCCAAGTGTACGAGTACTTTGTTATTATACTCTTTTGCGCGACACGGACTATATAGATCCATATGGATCTATATAATCTCTTTGACTCCAACTCGTTACAGAGTTGTATAGGTACTGAACTTTATACTATAAACTGAGTTGTATACTCGTGGTTGACTGCAAGGATAATTATAAGCATACGCAGGACCTCCCAGAGATCGCGAAGGAGGCTTGGGTTCTTTTGGAGACCCCCACTGCTATTTATGAGGCCCTCTACTATATTATTATTAGAAATTCTTTTTTCGTGTAGTAAGTTTCTTTGTACAACGAGCTTTTATTCCTTTATACATGTATATGTATGTAGGTATACAGGGTGTCCCAAAAGTCGGAGAGGAGCCGGAAATGGGGGGTAGCTGAGACGATTCTGAACAACAATTTTCTTTGCAAAAATGTCGGATGGGGCTTCGTTAAGGAGATATTAAGCGAAAACCCCGACCAATCAGAGCGCGCGTAGACCGTTCAAGCGGCCGCGGTAGCGAAGGCTACGCGCTAGGCGGCAGCGTCAATGTCCTTCGATGCACGCCGAGTCATTTGTTCGCGTACAAACGCGGCCGCTTAGCACATAGCCTTCGCTACCTCGGCAGCTCCAACGGTATCCGCGCGCTCTGATTGGTCAGTGTTTTCTGTTAATATCTCCTCAACGAAGCCTCGGACAACATTTTCGCTAAGGAAAAAGTTGTTTCAAATCACCTCCCGAACCACCCCTTTCAAGGACCTCCAACATTTTTGGGACACCCTGAATGTAGGTATATATATGTATATTTTATGATGGCTCCTCCATTTTCCAATATTTTTCCATACACGTATCCAATATATTTCAAACTATACACCATCATGCATTCAAATCCTAACTATCTATATCACATACTTCTTACATTAAAAATTCCCCGAAATTAATTTGTCTTAAGAATCGGACCTATGATATCATTAGTGTTCGTGATAAATCGACCAAACCCATCGGTGGGAAAAAATAAGACACTCTTAGACGTTCTACTCACGGTCGTGACGGGATGCTACGGGTTTTCAAAAGCTTCCGTTTCTTGTCGTGTAGATCACCGATAGGCACAGCCAGGCATCTCTTTTCGCGGTCGGTCAGCGGGACGTCGTGATTCTCCTCGGCATCGTGAATCAATGCCAGGATAGGAAGGGCTAAACCGGGTATGTCCGTTCTCCAAGGTAGCGTTTCATCGCTCGACAGGGTACCTCCGTTTCCACGGTGGTTAACGATCGCGAGCCGTGCCTGTGTCGTTTTCTTCTCCTCCTTCGGCGAGGGTTGTTGCTCTTTTGGCGGATCCTCGTCGAGGGAGTGCCTCTGAAAGGACACTATGCGGGGATTTCCTTTTTATTAACTCAGATTAGGCTGAATATTGCTTGGCTAGATTTTAAAAATATTTTTTCAGGAGTAATTTCAGTGAAGAAAAGAATTTGTCAAGTGACATCAATCTAAAGGGATGTTAGGCTGATATACTTAACCCTTTGCACTCGAGGCCTTTTTTCTAGTATCGAGAGTACCTGATACTAAGCTATCGAGATTTCTAGTACCTAATTCTAAGCTATGGAGATTTGAGAATTAGATCATCTTTACCTCACCGACAATCATATTATTGACACTTCGAGTTCCAAAGAAATTAAACCTAAAGAAACATTGCTGATGCTGCGTGAAAACTAATGGTGACTGAGAGTCACCTCTCGAGTGCAAAGGGTTAATATACAAAACATAACACTATATTTAAAATAATATTGCTTTGCTATTTTTTCACGAGTAATTTAAATGGAAGAAAGAGTTACAACTGCGCAACATCAGCCTAGAAGGACGTTAGCCTGATGTTTCTAATATAAAATAAAAATTAATAGTACATTTAAAAAAAAAAAAAACATACACTTGTAGTCTTTATAACAAATTGTCTGTTGAAGCTTCGTGGTTTAATATTAAATTCTACCGTGCATCGTAACACGAATTTTTCATATTATTATCACTGTTATTGTATCATAATCCTAAAGCGTATAATATTTTGTAGCATTTTACGATATTTCAGTTCGAAAAGGAATGTTTCAAAGACAAATTAAAATGGGTACTCAATGTTGCGAGAGTGAGGTTTCTGGACTACTCGCTCTGGGAACCTCACTCTCT